>NW_012105442.1:61787-106937 GCF_000951045.1 Mandrillus leucophaeus
CGTCATCAGCATATATCATTCTTTACAATGATAAAGAAGCAAAGGAAAAACAAAAGGACAAAGTACATACATCTTAAATGACTACATTCAATTACAATGGAGCTTTTTTTAACTATTCAAAAAGATACCCAATGTATTACTCCAACTATATGACTCTTCTGAAAAAAGTAAAATTATGACAACAGAGTAAAGATCAATGGTTGCCAGGAGTTGCTAGGGAGAAAGTGAGAGATGAACAGGCATATTATAGAGAATTTTTAGGGCAGTGAAACTGTTCTGTCAATAATATTACAGTAATAGATACATATCATTACACATTTGTCCAAATTCACAGAATGTACAGCATCAAGAGTGAAGCCTGATGTAAATATGAACTTTGAGTGATTATAATGTGTCAATGTAAGTTCATCCGTTGTAACAAATGTACCACTCTGGTGGAAAATAGTAATAATAGGGGAGGCTACGCATGTGTGGGAGGCATGGAACATATGAGAAATCTCTATACCTTCCTCTCAATTTTGCTGTGAACCTAAAACTGCTCTAAGAAATAAAGCTGTTGATTTAAAAAAGATATTCACAACTGGGCTCAGTGGCTCATGCCTGTAATCTCAGCACTTTGGGAGGCAGAGGTGGGTGGATCACCTGAGGTCAGGAGTTCAAGACCAGCCTGGCCAACATGGTGAAACTTCGTCTCTACTAAAAATACAAAAATTAGCTGGGCATGGTGGCAGGCTCCTGTAATTTCAGCTACTCAGGAGGCTGAGGCAGGAGAATCACTTGAACCCAGGAAGTGGAGGTTGCAGTTAGCCAAGATCGTGCTACTGCACTCCAGCCTGGGTGACAGAGTGAGACTCTGTCTCAAAACAAACAAACAAACAAACAAACAAGCAAACAAACAAACAAAAAAGGATATTCATTGTCTATGCATCCCAGGATCTTCCAAAACAAAAATTAAAAAAAAAAAAAAAAGATGGCCAGGTGTAGTGGCTCATGCCTGTAATCCCAGCACTTTGGGAGGCCAAGGCGGGTGGATCACCTGAGGTCAGGTCAGGAGTTTGAGACCAGACTGACCAACATGGTGAAACCTCGTCTCTACTAAATACAAAAAATTAGCCGAGCATGGTGGTGCATGCCTGTAGTCCCAGGTACTTGGGAGGCTGAGGCAGGAGAATCGCTTGAACCCAGGAGATGGAGGTTACAATGAGCTGAGATTGTGTCATTGCACTGCAGCCTGGGCAACAAAAGCTAAATTCTGTCTCAAAAATAAAAACAAAAAATAAAGGATATTCACTGAACCTGTTGTTATAATATATTTAAGCAAGACACGGTGACCCTAAAAATTAGAGATCATTGAAGACCAAAGTAACAGCATGTGGTCATTATTTCACAAATTGAAGTATATGTGATAAATAAATAAATTTAATTGCATGCATAGGTAAGAAAATATTGATAAAATGATTAAATATTTTATCTCATTTCATAATTCTAAACACGGATTTAGCACAATATAAAAACTAGATTATTCACGTAATCAAAATAAAAGACCATTTTTATTCTAATTTTAACTCGGAAATTATGCTTATTTAACATTTTACTGAAAGATTAATGAGTTAAAAAGGACAGATTATAATTACCTAACACTGCTATGGTAACTTATATACAAATACCTGTTTGTCACCAAAAGTCAAAAAAGCAACTAGCTTTACAACTTCAGATGGATCATACAACAGAAACTAGTACCAAGTTACCTTATAATATTGAGTGTTACTAAAATGAAATTTTAAAACAACACCAAAGTTTAAGTTGGGCAGAAAAGTGGGCATAAGTGTTGTGCAGAAAAGATTTCATATAGCAGGCAAGAGACTGCCATCCTTAGAAAGGCCTGCATGCAAGGCTGGCCCGTGGCTGGTGTTTAGGAAATTGGAATTGGGAGGGTTTCCACCATTCCCTGAGAAGACTGGCTCACTGTGTTTAAAGTGTTTATAGAAACAGTGTGGTTACTCTGAACAGCTGTTTTCCTTCTAGAAGTCTGGAATTTGGATACCTGTGAGGGAGAGTAACCTCCATATAAAAACTTGGGTACTTAAGTCTCTAATGAGACTCTGGTACTGACAGACATCACTGCACCTATGTTGTCAAAATGTGAGCCTGGGAGAATTAAGCAGATCCTGGGAACTCCACAGGAGAGAAGTCCTGGAGGCTTGTGCCTGGTTTCCTCCAGACTTGACCACATGCACACCTTTTTACTCTACTAATTTTACTTGTCCCCTTTCTTGTAATCAGTTAAAGATCTGAGTATGACTATTTGCTGAGTCCTGTGAGTCCTTCTAGTGAACCACCAAACCTGGCGGTGGTCTTGGGAAACCGTGACACATATGCATTGTATAAGATTTTTATTAAGTTGATATGATACATGTAACTGTAATCAGATGGCTATTTCACAG
This sequence comes from Mandrillus leucophaeus, assembly GCF_000951045.1. Lineage (NCBI taxonomy): Eukaryota > Metazoa > Chordata > Mammalia > Primates > Cercopithecidae > Mandrillus > Mandrillus leucophaeus. The sequence continues at coordinate 64,232 of NW_012105442.1, forward strand.
AATAACTTTCCCTAATCTGTTTTTCTTTTTTTGCCTTGATGTTTGACTTGGAGATTCTTGTATTTCTATATCTATCCAATTGAATAAAGCCATAAAAGGAATAAATGAAACAATAATGTCACAAAGTAATGTAAAATAAGCAGCAATCCTATTTTAACCAAATCAAAAATAGAGGATCTGGGTGATTGACAGTATGTCCTATAATATGAATGTTTCTAGAAAAAAAACGAAAAGGTGGTCAATTTTCTGCAACTCAACTGGGCTTCATTCCTTTATATAATAATTGTGCAGGCCATGTGCAGTGGCTCACGCTTATAAATTCCAGCATTTTGGGAGGCTGAGGTAGGAGGATCACTTGAGCCCAGAAGTTCCAGACCAGCCTGGGCAATATAGTGAGACCTCATCTATTAAACAAACAAACAAACAGAAAACCCTCAAAAAGAAAATTAACCAAGTGTGATGGTGCATGCCTGTTTGGTCCCAGCTATGTGGGAGGCTAAGGTTAAACATGAAAGGCTCATTTAAGGCCAGGAAGCAGAAGTTGCAGTGAGCCAAGATGGTACCACTGCACTCCAGTACCAGCAACAGAGGGAGACCCTGTATCAAAAATAAATAAATAAATAATTGTGTATCAGGCCAGATGTAACTGCACAAGACTGTAGGTCCCAGGTACTCAGAGGATGAGGTAGGAGGACTGGTTGAGCCCAGGAGTTCAAGGCTACAGTGAGCTGACTGTACTGCTGAATAGACACTGTATTCTAGCCTAGGCAACATAGACCCCATCTCTTATAATAATAATTGATTCACTGTGCATCATTCAAGTAAACTGTGTAACTGGAGAAAAACATATGACTATTGAATATACTGTAATAGTCTACTACTGATCATAGAGTTCCTGTTTACTGCTTCTAATCTTTTTCTTCGTTTCTTATACAATTAAAAACACGATTCACCCATTAAAGGCAGTTCATCACAAAACAAGTCAAAAACTCCAAAGAACTGCATCCAAACTATAGGATGTGTTATCCACTGCTCCCTGTAAACAGTTGGATTTGGTCACTAAGAATCAGCAAGACTTTTTAACTTTGTGTGTGTGTATATGTGCATGTGTGTATGTGTATGTGTTTTATAAAGTATGACAGATAAAACCACTTTGCTTGTGTTAAGAATATGTAATATAACTTGTGCTTCTCAATAAGGAATTGCTTTTCTGTCTTCTGTGCTCAGTAGCTATCTTCAAAAAATAATCTCCTATTTGTATGGATGTATGCTGTTCAGTTTTACATTTCTTATTGCATTTATGGTACAAGAAAGGGATTGCCGAGTTCCCATTTCTAAGATAGTTACTTTCTTAGTGACACAAATCAACATGTAATACTGTTCACCCTTCAACAGCAAGGGTTTCAACTGCAGGGATTCACTTATATGCAGATTTTCTTCTGCCTATGCAACCCAGAGACAGCAAGATCCACCTCTCCTCCTCCTCCTCAGCCTAATCAACCTGATGATGATGAAGACCTTTGTCAGGATCTACTTATGCTTTATGAAAGGTCAATATGCTTTTCCTGATGATTTTCTTTCTAACAGCTTCAATTATCTGGCTTACTTTATTGTCTGAACACAGAATATAATAATGCAGCAAAAACAAAATAGGTGTTCATCAACTGTTTTATGTTATCAGGAAGGCTTCCAGCCAGAGGTGGGCTATTAGTAGCTAAGGTGAAGGAATCAAAAGTTATACTCAGATCTTCAACTGCACGGGGATCAGAGTCCCTCACCCCCACATTATTCATGGGTCAACTGTAATTCTTTATTTACTAAATATAAACAATTTATTATAAAACTGAAATAGAAGATCCATTTGTATAACAAGTTCAATTGGTTATAATGTGACTATAGAGGAAACCTACAACATACTAACTTAAAAATCTTTTTTCTTATTTATGCAAAAATATTATATAGAATTGTAGGGATCATGATTAAATAAATGAATTTTTTCAGACAATAATGTTTGAGATTATAAATGAGCTACAACTACCTTCTTAAATAAATCTGAATTTCAAACTAAAGTTAAATTTAAAAAATTAATTTACTTATGTAAATACACATATACACATGCAATTCATACATATTTTTAAACTGGCTTTTACTACCTTAATCTTGTATCTTACTTTTCATTTTCTTATCAAGAGTAGGATCACCAAGAGAAATAAGAAATTCACTATCAGAAGTCTTACCTGGATTACCATTTTTAAGTATCTTCTTTTTAATGTTCCAAAATTTATTGTTTAATTCTATGTATACGAAAGTAATAAATAAAATTGCTATTTTTATACTGAAATTAAAAATATTTACCAAACATATTAAATTCTAAAACAATTTCAGGCAATATCAGACCTAATATCAGAATTTTAATGTCCCATACATTTCAAATTTTTTAACCTTATAAGCTGATTAAGCTTATAATTAAAGAAGAAAAAAGGTGAAGAACTCATAAATGGAGGAAGCACAGCTCAGTAAATTAACTCTAGTTAGCAGGACCTCATGCAAAGTGTCCTGCACTCAGAATAAGTCCTCGCTCTGTAACCAATAGGTATTCTGTTTACAGACAAGTTGCTTCTCGTAGGCTCCATGGTTTCTTCTAAAAAACAAGGATTTTGCTACCTACCTCACTAGGTTGTTAGGAAGATGTAATGAGATTACATGTTTAAATGTTCAGAGAAATAGTAAAACAATGGAATAATTTATTCTTGAACGTTATTGCTGAAACAATTTTTGGAATCCCAAATAAAGCTCAGTGTGTGTTTTTCTGTAAGTCCTAATATTCAAATGTTACAGTTTTCAGAAAATGTTATTACGTGCTAATTTTGGTTATTAGTTGGATTCATTGTGGCTTGTAATTCAGGGCATTTTACCTAATTAATAACTTATTACTAATGTATATATACACACATATATATACATATATACACACACACACACATATATATATGATCTCATTAAAATAGATTACCTAATTGTCTCCTATCACTGAGCTCATCAATCACACCAAGGGCAGAAAACTAACAGGCATCAAAACTTGGCTTGGACAACTGTCACTCCTTCTCTACCTCCTCAAACTCGGAGCCAGCAGATCTGTGCTAGGATGCTGGATCTCCATGGTCCTCTCCAACTAACAGACAAGACAAAACCCTGCTCTGATTGTTTTTCAGATCCATGAAGGAAACACAAGCTGACATTTTCTCATTCCCAAGACATGTACTAACAACATGTAACATCCCCTTACTACTCAGCTCTTTTCTCATTTCAGAGATCACCGTACATCAATAGTTTCATACTGATAATCACAATTTCAATATTGGGTGTCTCCTGTTTTGATTTCACTCACACTACCTTCCTTGGAGCTACTCAACAAACAGTCAAATGACCTTCCTGGGGCTATGCAAAATATGGAATGCTTTCTGTAATTTGTGTGCCATCCCTAGGCAGCAGCCATGCTTATCTGCTCTGTATTGACCTAATTTTAAAATATGTACTGCGGAAACAAGTACAAGGTCCTGTTTGATACATGGATACTCATGAGTCATGGATGAGGCTTAGCTCTATTAACTCCAACTCACTTAACTTTAGATTCAGAGAATTTTATTGAATGGCTTCCTGTGAGGCAGAATTTTAAAACATATTTAAAACTTGAGAAAGAGTTGCGATTAGCCTAGGAGATTTTCATTATTATAAAGACACACTACTTGAGGGGCCAACTGCAAGTTGGTTCCCACTACTCGCTGGAAAGGTAACACGGAACCTTCTGCTATCTAACCAAAGCTTCTGCACAGGATATAAAAAGTCTCAAGGTACATATCTGATAGCAAAAGGGAAAGGGAGCTCTGATCTTTTCCTGCAACATTATTTGAACATCCCTGACTGTTGAGAACAAGTCCAACTAATATTGGTTAAAGAAAAGACAAACATGACTCTCAAAGGATAACATACCATGAAGGCCTAGGCTAAGTCTAGCTAAGAGGTGGGCTCCAAATAAGGTTTTTAGTGTAGGGCAAGCATCAGCTTGCTCAATGTTTGTGTGGGTAAAGCTAGGAGGCCTAGCTGCCAGAGCAGGGTGCTAGGGACAATGATTGAACATAAATACATAAACTAATAAACACCGTAGCTTTGAACTCTATGTATGAATCACCACAAAAACTGAGGGGTCTGAATCAGTGATGGCATTCTGGTGGCAAAGGTCAATCATTATCAGATTGTAGGACCAGTTACAATGGCAACAATACAGCAAGTGAGTCCGATCATTCTGGAGACAACAGAATGATTAGAATGGCCTTTTTCCCCTTCTTCTGACTTGTGAAGAAAGGTTGCCTTCCTCGGACTTAAGAAAGCCCTTAGCTTCTTGGAAAATTCAAAGAAGGAAGACACAGGAGACAGCCCGAGGGGACAATACAAGATTTTCTGCTAAATTGGACATTTCAAGACCCAATAACTAATTAGAAAAGTCAGGCCAGGCATGGTGGCTAGCACTTTGAGAGGCCGAGGCAGGAGGATTACTTGAGCTCAGGAGTTCAAGAGCAGCCACGGCAACAGAGCAAGACCTTGTGTCTATAAAAAAAAAAGCAAAAGAAAAGAGGTCAAAGATGTGGCTCCTTTTATCCCATGCATGGGGATTATACTTAGAATAAAATGAACAACATTGAGATCCCTAAGGACAAAGGTCTTACAAGTCCTGAAAAAAATCTTGCCCTCTACTTCTAACTAATCTAGACTTCTGCTTGATTTCTGGCTAAAAGGTAAAACTCACTGCTATTTCAAACTACCAGAACCAAACTATGAACTCTCACCTAATGTATAAGATGGAATAATTGCAATTGTTTTAAACTTCCATTTAGTATTAACTGGTCTTTTAACATAAACCCTTATTTTGTCAACCCACGAGAAAGAGCATAACCTTCTGCCTCTCGTCCACACGTCTTGAGTGAAGACATTAATATTTTGCTTAAGAAGGATGTTGACAATACCTGGTGAGTCATAGTGCACAGCAAGCATGAGGGTTGTTCTAAAATAACAAAGAAATAACTCCACTCAACAACTTTAATAAAGACTTTTTTAAACAGCTAGTTTGATACACTTTACTATTTTAACATCTGCCTGTCAGTGTAGACGTAATAACCATTTGCATGTACTAGCTTGAGTCTATAAGCAACTAGGGTGCTCAAGTGTTCATCTTTGTAAATTATCACCAAGGCTAAAAGGAAGGGACAACAAGGAATCCTCTTGTCCCACAGGGGTATGACATAATACAACTTGCTAACTTATAGTCCTCTGGTGGCCAAGAAATTGTGCTGGGGTCACTTATCTAAAGTAGGCAAAGATTTACATGAAGATTTCCCCATTGCTTTCCTAGTCTGATATATTATAATTCAAATCAGCTAGGGGTCAGATAAGAGTTATCTGCAGGCGGAAAACAACAACAACAACAAAAACAATAATAATCACAATACTAGTAGTAGTAAACTAAAAGTCCACATCTTAAAAGTTAATAAAACTGGCCAAGTGCAGTGGCTTACGCCTGTAATCCCAGCATCTTGGGAAGCCAAGGAGAGCAGATCACGAAGTGAAGAGATTGAGACCATCCTGGCCAACATGGTGAAATCCCATCTTTACTAAAAATACAAAAATTAGCTGGGCATGGTGGCGCACACTTGAAGTTCCAGCTACTTGGGAGGCTGAGGCAGGAGAATCACTTGAACCTGGGAGGTGGAGGTTGCAGTGAGCCCAGATCACACCACTGCACTCTAGCCTGGCAACAGAGTGAGACTCCATCTCAAAAAAAAAGAAAAAAAAATTAAGAAAACCAATACAAAACCCTTTAGCTAATAAAAGATTACACTAGCAAGAAATCAGATTATAAATAACAAACACTCTATATTATAAGAAAAGATGAATTCTACTACATACCGTTCTTTATGTTACTCAGTTCAGATATTTGCTGGTCTACCTGATTCTTCATGGTGGTATTTTTCACTATATGACAATAATTACATTAATCTTATTAATATTTCTGACTTGAGTGACTATTACCACTCTAGAATATACAGGTTTTTATTAAAAAAAAAAAAAAAAGAACTACTGTACCATCTCAGCTTATCAACGGCATGTACATTTGCTTTGTTTTTCAATAAAAAATCTACCATTTTCTCTTTCTTGCAAATTACAACAAATAAAAGTGGGGTATTATTGTCCTATAAAACAGCAGAAAAAATTAATAATTCACAAAATTACGTATTTCTCAACTGAATTGAAAATCTTATCTAAGGTGCTTTGAACTTCAACATGCAGTATAGAAAGCAAGTAAATGAAAAGCAGGCCCTTCCTTCTCACTCCTCTGCACTTTCTGATGTGCTGCTCATTGCCTTGCAAACAACCCTCCTCTGTCTCCCCGGATTAACTGTGGTCATTACCAAAACTCACTTTCAACATTTACCAGTCCCAAGAATCCTTGCTTTGATCACAGCACTTAGCATGGTACATTGTAATCATTTCATTGTTTCCCACTGAAACCAAGAGCTTCTTGAGGGCAAAGGCTGTATCTTTTGTCTCTATAGCCCCAAAACCCTAAGACATAGTAGCAAATATTTTGGGTTTTTTACATAAATTAATGATCTAAGTTATTCTCTCTAAAGCAGTGTTTCTTAAACTATATTCCAAAGAATATTTGCTTTACCAGAAGTATACCCCAAGAGAAAGACTCCATGACCATCTGCATTTGAGAAATATTACAAAACTGTATTTTAGGTCCCATAATCAAGAAATCTCTTGAATTTTACCTAATCCCCATTTGATAATACTATTTGTGGCAAACATTAACATTTGAGAAATTAAGAGTTTCAGAGAAACAGTTGCCAGAGCTCCCCATTACAGGTGGAGGTTTCCTCTGGGTGGTACAAACTTGCTTGATTCACTTCTATCAGTGGTGTCAGGATCCCAGATGCCAATGTCAGGCACTCCTGCTCCAAATGGTCCCTATCAAAATGAGCTCTGAATTAAAAGAGACTGGCTTCAAATGCACTTATTTTCCTTATTATTAAATAGTCCGTAGATTTTTTTCCTAATACAAGAAAATAGATTTTTATCTTTACTGTTAGAAAGTTCAGTATGTTCTGTGTAAGAGAGATAGGTTTAAAAAACTTAAAAACAAATACTTAAAAGACCAAAGCTCAGTAAGAAATACTATTCTCAATTACAATGGTAATCCCGGCACCCTAATGCAGTTCTACTTTTTAAATCCATTTTTATTGGCTTCCACTTAAATGGCTATTTAAAATTATTTTTTATTTTAGGGAAAACATAAATCAGAAATAAAACATAAGTGCTTGTCAATAAAAGTTCTCTTACTGATCCATACGGATTATTTCTAGCATAATGAAAGCCAGTAAGTCACTTGCATTTTTAAAGGAGGGTGCTGAGGACAAAGATATAATATCTGCAATATTCATAAATTATCCAACTATAACCAGGAATAACCTAATAAGGCTTCTAGGCATTCTTATGGGAAGATGACTATTTGTGGTATATATAAAGAAAAGAGTTTTAAAAACTTCTAACTTCTAAATTTCAACTCCATAACTGAGAGATTTATATACTCTATAGACTACATATTATAAACAAGCACATGCTGACTTAAAAACCTTGAAGTCTTTATCAAAATATACTACAACCTAAGAGTTGTAAACTCAAATACTTACAATGACAAAAGAAGGTCACCTGAGTAAGGGAAGTACTGAGGTGGGCACAGTAGCAAACTGGAGAATACACGCCTTCTACAAAGGGGCAACCTCTGCACAGCAGACCAAACAGTGATAAAAATTCAGGGGACACCAGATTTGACTTTTTAGGATAAGCCTGAAGTCCAGATTTCTACACAAGTCTTCTAAATTGTACATGTTGATTCAATTTATAGAGGCAACCAAATCTGTGTACCACATTAGAATATAGCCCTTGCTTTTTTATATTTACTATAAATGCATTATGAAATGGTTGTGTATAATCCAAGTATTTGCACGTAAAATATTTTCTTTCTCTAGTGTCATATGTTTTACCAAAAATTCAGGCTCTCATATATAATAAAAATGGTTTAAAAGACTCATAATACTTGCTTCAAGAATTTTTCCAACATTTATTCATTTAAAATATATTGGTATATAATTTTCCCAGATTGTTAGCCAAATAGATCATTGGTTCATAGGACTGCTAAAACTAAATTATTGTAGGAATTCCTATCTGTATTCTTATTAACTTCATGGATTTCAGTGTTTAAAACTGACATTTTGGTTATGCTAAAGCTCTATAAACTTAACAAACATACTGAGATAGTTCATAATACAACTTCAACTAAAAAAAAAGAGTTTAGGATTTGCTACTATTCTAACTGAGAAAGCCCAACTTGTAATGAACATTTGTTGACACGTAATCACCTGCATGGTGACAAAGGGACATCAAATCCTGAAAGGGTCAGCCCCTACCTATTGAAAGATTACCCATAAGCAAATTTCTAAAGACTCTCTGAATGGTAGTGAATGATTAATGGTGGGAAGGAAAAAGTGTTATTCTGTAAGCTGAGAGATATTGCCAATAATATTTCCCTTTCACATCCCAGTCACAGATGTAGAGAAAGACAGATAAGTCTTGAAAAGCAGATTGAAAAGGAAAACTTTGAAGGAAGTAGCACCTATCAAACAGAAACTCTTCTAGAGATTTCCTACATTTTTGAGATACAGAAATTTATATATTGCACCTATCTATTCTGGGGTTCTTAATCAGGTGTGTATACAAACCCTTGATGGTTTTTTTTTTTTTTTTTTTTTTTAGATAGAATTTCGCTCTTTTTGCCCAGTTTTTACTGTACAGAAGGTCTTTTTTTTTTTTTTTTTGGCTGTTGCTGTTAGAGACAAGAGTCTCACTATGTTGCTCAAGCTGGACTCAAACTCTTAGGCTCAAGCAGGGACTACAGGAACATACCACTGTGCCCAGCTTCGAGAAGATGTTTTTAAACAGGTTCAGGCCTTATTAGGTCTATTACATCAAAATCCTCAGGGGAAAGCCTACAACTGTAGATGTTTAACAACACGTCCTCAGGTCACTGTAATGCGCAATTCTGAGAATTAGTGCAGCAATCACTTCAGTCTCATCTCTCACTTGCATGACTAATTCCCTTTATCAGTTGGACATGTGGCCAAAAAGAGAAAAGAGTAAGAGATAGAGTCATTTATTAAAGCTCCAGTTAAGTTTCCTGGGAATGGGTAGAACAGGGACAAGTAAACTCAAAATCCCCCTTGATTTTGCTATTTATAAGCTCCTTATCTCCCATCTTCCCACCAAGATGTGCTAGATTTGAGAAGTCTTTAGACTCTTATCTAAGTGGCTGTTTCTGCCAGGATGGGCAATAAGTCAGTTAATAATTTGTTCCACCTTCTGCTGAAGTTTTTCTCACTTTGTCAACACATATTCACTGCCAATCTGGTTTCCTCAGACTCCCAAAATTAATCTCCAGGCAAGTTTCAACTCACTCTCATTTTCAAGCCAAAAATTATTAGACCCAAAACTAAAGAGCACCTTGTCTCAACACATAAACTAGAAGAACTTAAAAAAAAAAAACAAAAAAAAAAAACTCTTCCTGTCATTTTCCCTCATTACCTAACTTCCAAGTGACCTGCATATTTCTGATTGCTCTCCTTTTCCCTTCCTATGTTTCCCTGTTAAGCCTTGTGCCACTGAGAAATGATACATCAGTTTTTCAGAAAATTATCAGCAGCAGCAACACGTCCATTTACTGTAAGTTGCTTTAGTTTTGTTTGAGTTTTAAGACAAAGCCTATCTCCAGGGCATATTTTCTTTCCTGTGTTGTTTTATACTAATTAGGAAAAAAAAAGAAGGAAAAGAATAACCCTGTGTAGGAAACAGTGAAAAGGTTTTACCTTTAACAAATTCACAAATATTTTCCAAAGTGCATTTTATAAAGCTGTGCCCTTTAATGATTCTTTAAAAAGCTCAATATTTAAAATAAAATCTTAGACAACTGATTATTTCAAAATAACTTAATTTGCATTGGCTTTCAGGGAACGGTTGAGCTTCCAAATATAAAAAATTGACCCTTACCTATGTCAATGTTAAAACAAATATTTTGGAAAGAAAGTAGATTGAACTATACCTTGTCCAGTGCTTCAATATTTGCACCATGTGAAAGCAGTTTTTCTGCCAGTGAGGTGCTCTCACTGTACACAGCATAATGGAGAGCAGTGTTGCCTTAGATATCCTTAAGGTCTGGATTGGCACCATGTTCCAGCAGAATAACAGCACAAGCCTCTTCCTGGCAATGGACTGCCTGTTCATATTAGACCAAGAAATAGACTGTAAATTCTAAGAAATCAAAATACACATTTCACAGGTTTCACCAACTAGTTATATTTAAATGAGATCAATTTATTTTAATTCTACATGTGTAAATCAAATCCATGTCATGCTGAAAGAGTTGGCTCTAATATACCTGTATCAAAGGCGTTCTGTTTTCTTTGTCACAGATATCAGTCTGGCATTTTCTGTTAACCAGGAGAGTGACCACTTTCACATGGCCACTGGCACAGGCCAAATGTAGAGCAGTTCTACAAGAGGAAGAGGACTTTTTAGGAAACTGTAGTGCATCATCTCAAAATCTACCATCATTCATGTCATTGTAAAAATTGAATAGCATGTTTTTCCTCTGCTTTCAAAACAAATGATATATTTTTAAGAAAGTACAATACTTACTAGCTCTTATTGCTCACTGCCTTAATGAAAACAGCAGCCTATTTGAGTAGAAAGAGCTCAGGCTTTGGATTCAGTTCGACTAGGGCTTGAGTCCTACTCTAAACCCTGTCACTTACCAACTATTGCTTAGCCTTTCTGTGCTTCAACTTCTTCATCAATAAAGATGACAATAGTAGCTATCTCATAGGACACCATCGTGATGCTTAACTGAGAAGCTATGTGAAGTATTTAGAATAGTTCCTACAATAGCTTAATAATTGAAACATTTTTGTTTATTGAGACAAAGTCTCACTCTTTTACCCAGGCTGGAGTGCAATGATGTAACTATACCTCACCATAACCTGGAACGCCTGGGCTCAAGTGATCCTCCATCCCCAGCCTCCTGAGTAGCTGGGACTACAGATGTGCACCAGCATGCCCAGCTATTTATTTAAAAATGTAGAGTAAGAACCTCACTTTGTTACCCAGGCTGGTCTCAAACTCCTGGCATCAAACAATCCTCTCACCTCAGCCTCCCAAAGTCCTGGGATTACAGGCGTGAGCCACTGCACCCAGCCAGATATTATTACTATTTCTACTACTTAACAAAAACATTTTAATTAGGTAAAATGATACAATTATACCTACTTTGCAGGATGGCTTAACGAGTAGGTCACATTTTAACACCTCTGACATTGGAATGCCACTTATAATCCATAATTTATTATAAATATAATTGGTAGCATTTTAAAAATTATCTTATTGATACATAACATAATGGGGCATCACACAATCCATGAGAGCACATTAAGTAGAATATGGTAACTCAGGTCTAGGGCAGTTCCAGGCATGTAACTGAAACTTAAATACATTTTAGTTCTTAAAGGGACTATGGGAAAAGAGCACTGAAATAATCATGCATTTTTTTAAACAAATTATTTGATTTTCAAACAACTTGAAGTCAAAGGAAACTCATGAGTCAAATGAATTTGTATGGCTCATTTTATTCAATACTTACACTTACAGAATATATGCAAATAAGACTTTTCGATGATTAATATTAGTATTTAAGACTGACAAACCTTTGAAAGGGCAGTTAAAGGTTATCTTCTACTATTTTCTAACTTCAGAAATGCTTTTGTTTGAAAGGTGGGAGATAAAGTTTCAAGGAGATTCAGTCCCAATATTCCTATTTTAAATCTCTCAGCTTGCGCAGGCAGCACAGGTAAACATGAAGTTTTTAAGGATAGAAGGGTCCTGAAAGATAGTAGAATATGTCTGCTACATAATAGGTACTCAGGTTATGTTTCACAAATAAATCAAATGAAAGAATGGATAAATACAGTTGGGGAGTTCAGTATTTTTAAATAAACTCCTACAAAGCAATAATTTTGCAACAGTAATTATATGTATTTTTATTTTTAAAGAATACAATTAAAATGAAATGATTAATCTATCATTGTTTGCATAAATGGAATGAATGTATAAGAAAAACATACATAATAAAACATATAAAATCTGGAAACAGATAAAAACATTCCCATTTTACTTCTGAAAAGGCTAAAAGTTCAAAGAACAATACACACAATAACGATAAAAAATAGAAAGTGAGAAATTATTTTTATCAGTGCAAGATTCATATTCCTCTCTTCCCAAGGATTATTCCATTAATAATAAACATTTACTACAAGTTTCGTACATGCTCACTGCAGCACTCACAGATAAGAAAAAGGAAAAAATCTTAACTTAAAATACAAATGCTCAGAAATTACAAATTTTTATTTTGTACATATTTTTTGCTAAAACAAGACCATAGTATGTTTGTGCAGATGTATAATTTAACTGATTTTTTTCCTCACTAGCCATAAAAATATACACCTTCACACATCAACGTACTTCTGTATCTATTGCCACCTTCAATGGTCACATATTATTCCATCCTATGGATGCAACTGAAATTTATTTATAGGATCCATTCTATGGGTCCTTTTTAAAGTAAGTGCTGTGAAAAATAAAGTGCATGTATCTTTATTTCCTAAGGGTATTTTAGTGTAATGGAATTGATGGGTAAAAGGCATACACATTTTTTAAATGTACTTACCACCAAATTATCTATTTGAAAAGTAATCAGCAACTTAAACTTTAAGCAGGAGTATAAAACAGCCTCACAAATATTGTGGATAAAAAACTGTTTTATTCCTCTTTTATTTAAATTCTTATACCAGAAATGCAAAAGACTTTTTCCTATGTGCATAAGTAACTTGTAGATCTGGAGAAACGTACTTTGCCCAATTTTAGAGTTTTTAATGATTTGATTTGAAATAATTCCCTGTAAAATGAAAATGTACTTTTCATCTATATATATATAACTTTTCATCTAATGTGTATATATAACTTACATATATAGCATCTATAATACATATGATATAAATATCAGTAATATATATCATATAATATATAATAATATAGGCCATGCACGGTGGCTCATGCCTGTAATCGCAGCACGTTGGGAGGCCAAGGTGGGCAGATCACTTGAGGTCAGGCGTTCGAGACCAGCCTGGTCAACATGGTGAAACGCCCTCTCTACTGAAAATGCAAAAATTAGCCAGGCATACTGGCACCTGCCTGTAATCCCAGCTACTTGGGAGGCTGAGGAAGGAGAATTGCTTGAACCCGGGAGACAGACATTGCAGTGAACCAAGACTGTGTCATTGGACACCAGCCTGGGCAAAGAAGCGAGACTCTGACTCAAAAAAAAAAAAAAGGAATATAATGAATTCCCTATAAAATGGAAATATACTTTTCATCTGAATATATATATATAATAAAGTCAATATTTTTCACATAAGCTCTCTTTCATTTCGTTAATTTGTCTTCCGACACACAGGCAGTTTTAATTTTTAGTTTCCTAAATCAATCTTCAGAATGTCTGCTTAAGAGGTCATTCTCAGGAAGGCCTTTGTCAACATAAAATGTTCCTGTAAAATAAGCATTTGTGTTTTCTCGTACTTTACTAATTTGCATATGTAAAAAATTCAATCTGCATTCCATCAGAACTCATGCTTGTGACATAAAATTTCATTAGTTTTCTTCAAACAGCAGGCATTTTTTCATTAATAATTCATCCTTTCCTACTCATCAATCCTTACTTCTATCTTACACAATTTCAGTGTTTCTGGGTTTCCTATTCTGTTCCATGCGTTTGTCTTTTCAGCTGTCAGTAAACGATTTATTGTCGAAATTATAGCACATTTTGCTATCTAGAGAAGTGTTTTTTCACTCCATTATGAGATTTTTTTAAAATGTCCTCACAATAGTGAAAGACAGCAGGTGTCATACAAAAATATTAAAACCTTGATATTTTCATTGGGTCTATGTAAAATTGATAAACACAGAAAGGGCTCACATTTTGAGAAAAATGTGCCTTCCCATTCAAGAACACAGAACCCACCTCCCACTTCCAAGTTTCTCTCTAAGAAACTTCAGTAAAGAACCTACCTACACAGGTGGATACGGATGTAAAACGGACAGTTTTATCTGAGAACTTTTCACCTACTGAAAATAACTCACGGTATTTTTGATAGGGGAATGAGTTTTCTCATTAGGCACCTCCTATAATGTACATAAACCATGTTTTAAAGGAGTTCGTTAAAAATAACACCATATATGCTTAACTTTGTGAGTTAAATCACTCAAATTCTCCACCTACTCCAGCCAGGGAATTATGAGGGATGGAAAACAGCTGAGGGCCTGTTTGGCTCCGCCACTGGGAGGGTGCCCGGCGCCCTCCAAGGACCAGTCCCAGGGGCTGCGGGGAAGCCGGGCCTGGGGCCCCCCTCCAAACCGGGGCTGAGCCCCTACTACCTGTGCTGCTTGTCCCCCTACTACCTGTGCTGCTTGTCCAGGGCGTCCAGGTCTCCGCTCCTGCGGGCGGGGCAGCGCTCCACCTCCGCCGCGTCACCCTTGACAGCCGCCCTGTGGATCTTCTGCAGTTTGGCCTCCCAGATTCGGTACCCTCAACCCGTGTAGTCGTGGTCTATGGAGCCCAGGACCATCTGGCGCCTGCGGCTCCCGAAGCTGAACAACCTCATGGTGGTGACTTCTCAGACCCCCAACCACCGGCTCTCGAGCGGGGGCAGCTTCCTGTCACCTTTTCACCAGGAGCCCCTGCCCCCGCCGACCCAGCCCCAAATCCCCTATCCAACCCCAAGTCCCGATCCAACTCCAAATCCGCGATCCAACCCCCAGTCCGCGATCACAAATCTAGGATATACTCCAAAATCCGCGATCCAGCCCGGTCCACCACAGCCTTCAGCAGGGACACTCGCAGCCTCCGACCTCTCAGACCGAGTGAGCTTCGCAAAGCCGTTGGGCGCGCGCCTGCACCGCGGTGGCCGCTGGCTCCCGGAAGTCACTCACAGGTGGCCCGCGCGAGCAGGTGGGGCTGCAGCTCTCGGCGGGCGCCACCAGGCTCGAGGATTCTCCTGGGCTGGCCTGGGCGGCCCCAGGATAGCACGCGTGCAGCCAGCCCGGCCTGAGGAGGAACTGTCTGGCCTTGCAGCCCGCACCGCTTCTCCTCCGAAGGGAGATAGGGTGCTGGCAAGAGTACTCCCGGCCACCTGAGTGGCTTCGCGGATGGCCTGGCTTCACCTTGAGGCTCTGGCCCTGGAGTCTGTGTGGCTAGTGTCGGGTAGCGGGAAAGCCATGGAGAGTCAGGAGCTGCTCCTTCCCCCACCCGCCGTCACCGCTTCCAGTGCCCCACGAATGGTTTCAGCTGCAGATCTGGCACTGGCACGAGATGGCGGAGCTTCCACTAGATGGCGTCAGGGTCGCCAAATGCACAGCCTACCTGGCCTCGAGATGAGCTCCTCTTGGACATCTCTCGGGATCCTGGGCCCTGGCACTGGGCACTCTGTATCCACACCCATGAAACAGCGACCGCTGGCGGGGCCGATGGCCTGACTTTGCCGCCTGGGTGTCTGGCCTCAGGATTCACGCTACTGGGGGGCGGGCGTGGTCTGGAGTGTCCAGTCACTTGCTGCCCGTGCACCACGTCTAGGCTGCTGCTGCGGCTCGGACGCCAGAGGGGGCTGGCAGGCCTGGTAACTAACGTCCTCAGGGTCATGTTCATCGCCGGTGTGCTCTGACTTGGCCTCCTCCAAAAACGCAGGGGCTGCCGGGGCGGGCTCTTCGTGGTAACTGGCATGGTATTAAGCAGCAGGTTCCCACCCTGGTGCCGCTGCTGTGCGGACTGCCTGACTTGGGCGCCCAGGCACGGGCCCAGGGTCCGCGTGGCAGGTGTGCGGGTAGGGTGGGTGGTGCGGAAGGTCAGGGGTTGCTCCGTCATCTCTGCTTGTGTGCAACCTGCAGTTCTGCAGTTTTCTGCAACCGCTGAGGCACTGGCGCGGGAAAGCGGAACTCCCCTGGATGGCATCAAGGTTGGGGACACAAAGCACAGCCCAGCAGGCCTGAGGGTCCTGCTCCTTTTCCACATGGTCTGAAGCCTGACCCAGATGCTGAGCACTCTGCCTGGGTGCAGACAGGGCTGACTGATTGGTTGCAGAGTGGGCCATCTGGCTTTACCACTGAGGCATCTGGCCCCAGGATCCGCATGCTGAGGTCGTGGGCTGGGGTGGCCAGGCAGTTGCTGCCCACATGCAGGTGGCAGCTGCAGCTTGGGCACCTACGGGGATTGGCGGGGCTGGCACTTGACCTCAGGGTCGCCAAGTGCACCGCCTGCCCAACTGAGGATCTGTTCCTCTTTAGCCTGAGCCAACAGCGCAGAGGCCATGATGGCTCAGTTTCTCCGTGGAAACTAGGATGGGGTGAGCTGCTAGTTCCCGTCCTTTGGCCGCCTGGCCAACTGCCAGACTTAGCCGCTGCCACCCAGGCATCTGTATCTGGGGTTGCCTCTACTTGGGTAGAAGTGAGGGTCGGGGTGGGCGTGGGGCGTCACCGGTTGCCAGGCCAGCATTGTCTTTGAAACATATTCAGATGGCGGCGGCACCTGGGCAGAAACTCAGACCCAGTCAGCCCTCCCACCCAAGTGCCGGTTCCGGATCCTGATGCCTCCACCCACACCACAGAGCCGTGCCCACCGTGGTGTCTGCTAATCCGTGTCCTGCATGCCTGGGGGTCCCAGGCGGTCTCCGCAACACAGAGCGAGAGAGCGCGGGCCGGGGAATCCAACGCGGGTATGAGGGCCTTGCCGTGCTCAGGATTCCTGCCGAAACGCTGTGCACTCGCTGCGCTCGAGGAACAGGAGCAGGAGGTGGTCAGGTCGCCCTCTAGAGTCTGGAGTCCGAGGAGTCTCCTTCTTTGGAGGCCAATTCTGTTGCTGCAACCTCTGCCGCCACCGGCAGGGCACCCCCCGATAGTGCCCCTAACCAGCCGCCTGCTGTTGGTCCCAGGACAGCGCCCCTTACACCCTCCCTTCGCAGCTGCAGTGTAGAACCCAGTAGCCCCCCAACCCGTACCCGCGTCGGACGTTGCAGCACCAGATAACTCCCCCAAACTGCCCCCTACAGTGGGCCAAGCAGTCACTGATGGGACCCCAACCCATCCCCCCCGCGCTGGGCAGTGACGTCCCAGAAAGCGCTGCAACCTGCTCCCCGCAGTGAATAGTGCAGTCACAGATCCTTAAGGCCCCCAACTCGCTCCCCACAACGGGCTGTGCAGCCCCACATAGCGGATAGCACCCCCAACTATCCCCCAGCCACAGGGAATGATGCCCTGAATAGCGTACCCCACCTGCCCCCCCGCGGTGGGCAGTGTAGCCCCCCACAGCACCCCTAACCCGTATGCTGCTGCCCAGATATGGTCCCGACAGCGCACCAAACCGGGCCCCCACCACAAACAGTGCAGCAGCTGACAGAGCCTCTAAGTCGCCCCCTACTGACCGCATTGCAGCCTCGAACCGTGCCCACAACCCACCCCACCACCCCGCCTGCCACTGGCGGGCGGTATCGCCCCCAAACTGCCCCTTGCGCGGGCAGTGTAACCCCCAATGGCGCACCCAACTCGCCCTCTATCATGGGCAGTCTGGCACCCGATAGCACCCGATAGCACCCGAAACCACCCCTCCAAGAACCTCCCTGCACACACCCCCTTTCCCACCCCCCCAGGCAGTGTAGCACCAGATACTGCCCCTAATCTGTCCCCTGCGGTGGGCAGTGCAGCCCCGGATAGCACCCTCACCCCACTGTGGGCAATGAAGCCAGACCAGTCAGCACCCCATCAGTCCCCCCACCCCCACACCGCCGGCAGTGTAACCACAATAGCGGCCCCAACCCCCCCCCCATAGGCAGTGTAACACCCAATAGCATTCCCAACCAGCCCTACTGCTGCTGTAATGATAAAAGTTGGAATGTCTTATGTGTAAATATATATAACTGTATGTTTGATTGTTTTAAAGATAGTTCTACAGTAGGAAAAAAGGACAGAGTTAGAAATTTAACTTGAAACCACTGGAGTGCCTGAGTTTACTGAGGGAAAGTGTGTTGAATGATAAAAATTTGGGAAAAACAGAACAAACAACTGTGAAAACTTAGGGATCAGGTATAGCAAGAAGAATCTGCAGAGTTAATTGAGAGATGGAGTTTTAAAATACGTAGACCATGGAAACATAAAACCTAAGCTAAGTGTGTGTTCTAAAATAAGGGGGAAGTTAACAGTGTTAAATTATTCTTAAAATATATGCAAGGTAAGGATTAAAAATGTTCTATTTTATTTAGCGACTTTTGAAACCCTGCCATGGAAAGGTTTATTGGGAGTGCTGGGTTAAATTTCAGTTCTTGGTGTACAAAGAAATGAATGGGAAATGATGTAATGTGAGTGAATAAAGAGACTTATTTTTAAACGAGACGTAAAAGCAGCTGGAGTGTGATATTTCATTAACTTGCACGTGCACTTTTATGCGTGTGTGCGCTTCATGCTTGTTTGCCTTACAATATGCGGCACATTAAAAGTGGTAAGAACTAAGAAACTTAAGACTGAGAAAGCACAAATAATCAATGAAATAAGATTCCTGAGAAAGTCAGATGAAATACAAATCAGCTCCATGTCAGCTAAGATATTTCCTTTCCCAGATCTCCACAATGCAGAATTTTTCAGTCTTTAATACTTGAATGCACATTTTGAAATACCAAGAAGAGAATGCACTGAGGTCATATCAGAGTCAGAACTTCATTTCCAAAAGCCATTTCCCTCCTGCCCAACAGTACTAGTAAACCAACATAGAATAACAAATGGAAGGCTATTTATTTTGCCAAATAGCAGAAGTACATTGGCTGTGTTTTGCCAAGAAAACCTACAGTATGTTTTCATTTTCAGGTTTATACTTAGTTTGGAAATATGTCTTCTACAGAGGAAGTTGATTACTGAATAAAATGTCTACATGAATATTCCCATCTCATAACCATACAATATGCTCACTGAGTTAAATGGCAGCATGGCCTACTTAATTTACATGGATTTCTCCCTTTTTCT
Source organism: Mandrillus leucophaeus (assembly GCF_000951045.1). Lineage (NCBI taxonomy): Eukaryota > Metazoa > Chordata > Mammalia > Primates > Cercopithecidae > Mandrillus > Mandrillus leucophaeus. The sequence goes on from NW_012105442.1 coordinate 83,504, forward strand.
CATAGCAAATATAATAAGAAAAAATTGAATAAGAATTAATACCATATGATTCTACTGTACTCTAGTATATGCAACATTCTCCAAATTACTTATTTATTATACAACACTTTTTACATATTACAGAACTGCATTTCATCTAAGGCAGGACATACACATTCTCACTCAAAATAGAACAGAGTATACAGTATATGCTCTTGAACACTGTACAGAATGTGAAGGACATTCTAGCATCAGCGCTACCTTAGTCACTGTAGAAACTATTAGAAACAAATGAGTGATTTGTTTTTCTCACTCTTGCAGACAGCAGAAGTAAGTAGAGCCAGGTACAGTAGCTCATGCCTGTAATCCCAGCATTTTGGGAGGCCCAGGCAGGCAGATCACCGGAGGTCAGCAGTTCAAGACCAGACTGGCCAACATGGTGAAACCCTGTCCCTGCTAAAAATACAAAAATTAACCAGGCATGATGGCAGGCACCTATAATGCCAGCTACACTCGGGAGGCTGAGGTAGAAGAATCACTTGAACCGGGAGGCGGAGGTTGTAGTGAACCTAGATCGCACCACTGCTCCCCAGCATTGGCGACAAAGCAAGACTCCATCTTAAAAAAAAAAAGAAAGAAAGAAAGAAAAAAAAGTAACAATGCCATTTTCAAGACAGGTACTGAGAAATTGATAGAAAATACTGGATATACAAAATGTAGGTTATCTAAAACCATAATTTTCTTATTGGGTACTTCGATTTTAGTTCTATTAACCTCTACTAGTGATGATTGGAAATGACTCACCAGGGTGAATCTTTATTTCCACTAATGCACATTAAGTCTAGTATGATATTATCAGCATGCATAACAAGCCTATGTACAGTAGATGTGTCTGTGAGAGCTGATTCCCATTGAGCTAAGCATTTTGAAGTTAGCTCAATATGAGTTTTCTTTGTTCTCTTTGATAGAATTATAAACTAAAGGATCCACAATCTTATCATTCCTAACAATCTATATCCTAACAGGCAAATCGAACTGTGGATTCAAGAATTCTAACCATACATACAAAATACCAAAAAGAGGAGATACTAGAATAAATGTGAAACTACTATTTTAGGAGAATAAACTCTCATCACTATTCTTTATAATAAGCTCACCCAATTCTGTGCTTTTGAAACAGCTATAGTAAAAAATGTTTTTTGAGAGCATATGTAATATTTTAAATAAGAAAAACATACCCATCCAGAACCAGATGCAGCCCCCGAGGCTCTCGCAGGCCTGGTCTCGGGGCCTTATTCCAGTCAGATGGGGTGGCCCCTGGGTAGGGCCCTTCCAGACCCGAGAGTAGGGATTCTTTTTTTTCCCAAACCAAATTTATTTTTAAAGAAATCTCCCACTCTGTTTCTCTAGCGTGTTCATTTCATTCGTTGTTGTGATTAAGTAGGCAGATCTTAAAATGAGTGATTTTAACTGCTCAAAAATGTACAATTCAGTGGCATTAAGGGCATTAGCAGTGCTGTGCAACCATTCCCAATACCCAGTTCCAGAACATTCTCATCACCCCACAGGGAAACACCATCCCCAGTAAGCAGCCCTTCCTCATCTCCCTCCCGCCAGCCCTGACAACCACTAAGCTGCTTTCAGTCTCTATGAATTTGCTTGTTCAGGTCACTTCATATACAGGGAATTATCCAATATACGACCTTTTGTGTCTGGCTTCATTACTGTAGCATCTTTTCAAGGTTTATCCATGTCATAAAATGTGTCTAAATTTCATTGCTTTTAATGGCTGAATAATATTCCATGGTGTATGTAGACCATACTTTCTTGATTCACTCATCAGCTGAGGATCACGTGGGTCCTCTCCCGTTTGGTGGTTGTGCACAGAGCTCAATGAACATGCGTGACAGAATTTGTTTGCAACCCTACTCTCGGTTCTCTTATGCATACTTGGGAGTGGAATTGCTGAGTTATATGGTGCCTCTTTCTGCTAGGGCAGCCACAGCAAAAGGCCGCAGGTGGGGAGGCATCAACAGACTTTTTTTTTCTCGTATTTCTGGAGACTGGCAGGTCCAAGATCAAGGTGTCAGCCGATGGGTTCCTGGAGAGGGCTCTCGTGGCTGGTAGCCACCTTCTCACTGTCCTCATGCAGCAGGGAAAGGGCCCTGGCATTGCTTCCTCCTCCTATGAGGGCTTCAGCCGTATGGGATTAGGACCCACCCTGATGACTTCACTTAACCTAAAGATCCCATCTCCAAATACAGTCACATCAGTGTTAGGGCTTTGACATAGGAATTTAGCAGGGGATGTGATTCAGTCCATAGCAGATGGTAATTCTACAGATAGGGGTTCTCAGGGCAAGGGCAGATCAGGGCAAGTGGTAATTCTACAGATGAGGGTTATCAGGGTCAGGGCAGATGGCGCAGGTGTAATTCTATAGACGGGGATTCTCAGGAGGAGGACAGATAAGAGAAGGTGATAATTCTACACATGGGGGTTCTCAGGGTGAGGGCAGATGGGGCAGGTGGTAAGTCTATAGATGGGATTCCTAGGGCAAAGGCAGCTCAGGGCAGATGGTAATTCTATAGATGGGATTCCTGGGGCAAAGGGAGCTCAGGGCAGGTGGTAATTATATAGATGGGGTTTTTGGGAAAAGACAGATCAGGGCAGGTGGTAATTCTATAGGATAGGGTTCTCAGGATGAGGGCAGATGAGGCAGGTGCTAATTCTGTAGATGGGGTTCTTGGGGTGAGGGCAGACGAGGCAGATGGTAATTCTATGCATGGGATTCTCAGGGTGAGGCAGTGAGGGTAACTGCAAACACTGGGCTGGGGGCCTGATTCCAAGAGTCACGGTCTCCTTGCTCTCTGCACCCTTGGGTGTAAAGTGGCAGATGTGGCACTCTGCCCTGTGCAGGGGTATCGGGCCGTGTGTGACGAGTGCCTGTTCCCCACTCCTGCTCAGGAACTCCTTGGACATGGCTGCGTGTTCCAGGAGCGGTACAGCTGGGAACAACCGGGATGGTTTCATCCCCAAGGCCCAGCTCTGCTGAGTAGCGTCTGCTGGGCTGTGCCGCTGGGAGGCCCTGCCCTGTCAACCCCCTTGCCCCTCTGTGTACCCCACCTCCCCAGGTGGCTCCACTGTCGTGATCAGTTATTCTGCACACACGAAGCCGAGCCCCACCAACCTGCCCCCAAGGCTCGGTGCATTCTTTGTGCCATTCACACAGTCCCCACTCCCCGTCCGCCCCGGCCAGGCCTTCCATGGCCCAAGTGGGAAGGGCTGTGGGCAGAGCAGGTTATGTCCCGCAATGGGGAGACAGCAAGAAGACTCCCCCAGATTGCAGGAGGAATGGAGCAACTTCTAATTCTGTGCATCTAGTTTTGGCCACTGTGTTGGTTTATGTCAGGAGAGCGGGCAGTGGGAGAGTTGACGCACCCAGGGTGCTCAGTTTCACAGTGGCCTGGACTCTGGGCATCCTCTGGGGCCTCCCAGGGACCTGGATCCTCAGAAAGAGGAACAAAGGCTGCCCTGCAGTGAAGCCTGGGACCCAGGCCCTCGGGAGCAGGCAATGCAAGACCTCACGGCCAGCTGAGGGGTAGCATTTGATCCAGATTTAGGGAAATCAAAATCCCCTTCCCGGGGCTGCGTCTCACCAGTCCCCTCTGGTGCACCCATCTTCCATCCTCATGGCAACTCGCAGCCCAGGACAGGCTCCAGAGCTCCAGGGCATCGGGAGGGGAGATGGGAACCAGAGCTAGCTAACAGGGCCTCGGCTCCGGGGTCAGTGTCCTCAGAGCCTCACTGGTCATTATCTCTTCTCCTGCTGGCCCCTAGGGACATGCAGTCTTCACGAACCGTGCGGGGAGGAGGGATCTGGGCAGACCCTGCCTTGAAGCCTAGCCCACTGTCTTCCAGTCAGATCTGGCCTTGGAAGCCCCTCTCCCCTGTCCCTGGGTGAGGACAGGAGAGGAGAGGAGAGGAAAGCAAGAATCAGAAACACACCCCAGGTCCCAAGATGGGCAGATTTTGCACCCCCACCCGGGAGCCAAACTGCATGTCCAGGACACCTTGGCAGGGATGCAGCAGGTGGGATGTCCCTGCTGGGGAAGGAGGGGACTCTATGCAGAGATGCCAGCAAAGCCTGACTCCATTACAACCTCACATTGGCTCCCACCTGTGTGTGAAAAGGAGGTGAGGCTGGGGCGGGCGGACAGGACTGGCAGCCCTGAGAGGCAAGAATTGCCCGCACCTGCATTCACAGCTGTGCCATGCCAGTAGTTAGGAGGGCAGGTGGGGGGGATTATCTGCAGGAGCAGAGGCCGAGGAGGGCCATGGGGCCATGGGGTGTCTGAGAGGGGCACAGATACCAGTGATGCCAAGGCAATGGCAGAGAAGCTGGACTCTGGAGCCCACGCACCTGTCTGGCTTCGTGCCACTGCCCGGGCGGTCCTGGACTTGTCTGTGCCCTTGGGTGAGATGTCACTTCTCTGCACCTTACTTTCTTCATCTGTAGAAAGAGGCATGCCTGGTAGGAGTGGAAGGCACTTTCAGCAGGTCCTGGCCCAGAGCAGGAGCTAGGCCTGGGATTGCCGTGGCTCTGGGGAGCAGCCCTGGCTGAGGTCCTGGGTAACCATCTTTCCCTGTCCTTCCCCACCTTGGGGAAGCATCCAGCTTCTCCTCCAGCCTCCTGGGCCCCAGCTGGGCTCTCAGACCCATGAGGTGAGGCTCCTGCCTCCTTTGTACTGCTGTTTTGCCTGGACCTCATGGGAGCCCCCTGCCCGTGTCCACAACACACTTGCACTCACTGCAGGGGCTCCCTGAGGGCAGGGCCAGGCCTGACTCCATCATAGCCTCAGCGGGACCCTGCTCTGGGGAGGGAAGTGGGAAGGGACAAGGAAGGGAGGCTGAGGACCACGTGTTTTCTTCCCAGGTCCTCGAGTATGACTACTACTGGCCTTATGGGAGCCAGTGCACTAAGACTACTACGACTAGAACTACGCCTACCTTAGGCCATTGGGGGACGAGTACACTTTCCACTTTCCACCCCACCACAACGCGGTGCATAGCTGGGGTCCACCGTGGGGGTCCATCCCTCTGCTTGTCCCTCGGATGAGCCTCCCCATTGGGCCGGCCCGTGGCTGGCCCCGCAGAGGCTCCCCTCCCACAGGAGTCTCTACAGGCTCTGCATTCATGCTGTTTCTGGCGGACTCCATTTTGAGGAGGAATCATGCATTTTCCTCTCCCCCCTCCTCCCTCTGTATAGAGATTTTGCCAGCAGGCAGGCCTGAGCTGAAGTGGTGCTGCTGGGGATGGCGTGAGATGGAGGCTGAGGTGACGGGCTGGGGTCCGGTGGGGCCGCACTGTTCTGAGCCTCCCCCTCCAACTCAGCAATCCGGAGCTGCTCCAAGGCTGGCATGAGATGTGGTGCGGGAAGGGGCTCCTCCTCCTTGGAAGCCAGCACAGAGCAGATCCAAGACAAGGTGCCCGGAGGCTCCTGGGCATCAGGCCCCTATGGGCCCCTCCAACGGACAAGCAGAGGGAACCAGAGCTGGGAGGGCCATGGCCTGGAGCCTGCTTGCTGTTCCTCTTGCTCCAAAGTGGGCAGGCAAGGCTGGTCACACAGGGCACCTGGCTCCCACAAGCGAGGATGAAGGTGAGGAGTCTTGGGGGGCCTCCTCCCCTGCAGCAGCCTGCACCACACAGGGGCATTCTCCCCAACAGCTGTCCCGGAAGGAGCAAGGCCAGCCTCCACCCTGGCCCGCCCAGCCGTGTTGTAAAGCACTCACAGGTAGAGCACAGCTGTTGTCCCGCGCCACCCCAGGGAAACGCGTGACGTCTCACTGCGAATCTGACATAGGAGCAAAGCCAAGGCCTGAGCCCAGAGTCTCAGAACCCAGGGACAGCTTAGGAGGCATCCATGAGGGGATTTCTTCCTGGGGCCTCTGGGACAGGTACAAGCCCAGCTTCAATGGGGTCTGACCCTGTGGTTGCCTGGGACCCCTTGCCCTGAAGGGCTCAGCTTGGATCATGCTCTGCTGTCAGTGCCTTGAAACTCTTCATGGTCTTTGGACAAAGCCCCCACTGGGTCCCACACTGGGCTCTGTAGCCAGTCCTGAAGGGAAGAAAGCGTTCATTTCCACCATCTCCCCCAAAGCTTGCTCTAGTGGCAGAACATCTGTTCAAGGTGTTGGAAGAGGGAGCTCCTGCAGGAAGGATGTGTGTGTGTCATGAAGCGCCTGAGCAGCAGGGCCGGCTCAGTGCCCGAGTCCCTCGTCGCTGCCTCCCAGGGAGTGCTCAGGGCTCCCTCTGGCACCTCCACACCCACAGCTTCTAAGGCCTGTGGGACTCTGGCCGTCAAGGATGTGGGAGCTCATGGGAGATGCCAACTTGGCTTTGCGGCTTCTTCTGACCTCCACAAACACGCCTGAAGCTGTCCTAAAGCAGGAAACAACACGTGCTTGTTCTCAGCGCTGGCAGCTTCCCCAGCCTCTAGAGGAGCCCAGCGCCGGAGGCTGCTGAGGGTTTTGGTCAGCAGCCCTGGAGGCATCAGCAAAGGTACAGCGGAAATTGACAAAGGGGAGCCCTGTGCTGAAGGACAGTGATGCCTGGCAGGGCTGTAGAAGCCACGGAGGACTCAGGAAGCAGACAGTCCCAGTGGTGTGTTACCAGCACAGATCTTACCCTTATGTCTTTGTTCCATGTCTAGTTAATTTTTGGACATGATGTAAGTTAAGCGACCAGCTTCTCGCTTCTGCACGTGGCTATCGGATCCTCCCAGCACCACTTGTTGGAGACTCTTTCCCCATGAGTGGCTTCAGCGCCCTTGTCGAGATCACGTGACCACATATGTGATGGTTCATTTTACTTTGCTTTCTGCAACTTTGTTGACTTCGTTTAATAGTTTCAAGCAGTGTTTTTGCGTGGAGTTTTCAGGATGTGGAAAGGATTTAAACAAAACCTTTAGGCCCTTCCTGCTGATCTTCCACAATTCCGTGACTCCATCCACGGCCAGGAGTTCCACCCTGCAATTTGGGGCTTTCAGAGCCCACCTGAGCCAGGGTGGCCAAGGACCACGTGCCGGGACCACGTGCTTGGTACACACACACCATCCCTGGTTGATGGGTCAGAGGAGGGCACTGAGGCCGAGTGGGCTGACCCCCATGGGTACTGGGAGATGCTGTCCCCACCCAAGCCTGGCTGGAAGGGAGACCGTGTTCCAAATGTCCTCAATCGGCCTGTCCCTCTACTTGTGGGTCCCCACTTGAAAGAACTGGGGACTGGTCCCACTTCACTGCTTTGGTGGAGAAAAGTGCAAGATGCCTCAACAACCAGTGATTCTGAACTTAGAGAGGCCCCTGATTTCCCCAGACTCCCTCACTTTGCCGGGAAGCAGGTGTGGCCTGTTTTCCTCCTTCATTCAGGGACTGTTTCTTGGGCCAGGCTGTGCATGGGGTACAATGGAGACCCAGACCCAGTTGACCCCATCTTCGTTGAGCTGCTGGAGCCACGAAGGATGGGACCACTCCCTCCCTTCCACCCATGAACTCTTACCCTTTCACTGAGCTGGGTGACGGGTCTTTGTCTGAATAAGAGATCCACAATTGGAGGGCTGTGGACAAGTGCACTTTAAAAATTATTTTTCCTGTTTCAAAATGAGATTGGTTTTGAGCCCCAAGCTCCTCCATAGGCTGTCTAAAATTAGAACCCCATTGACAAGGCCATCTTTGTCAGGGACCCAAAGCAGGGAAATGTCAACAGTACATTTTCCGTGTCAGTTCTGTGTTTTTTAAGAGGCGTGGGCAAATGGCAACTTAGAGCAAATTTGCGCTGTTTCCAAAGCTTTTAGAATCCAGCCCCTCAGTGCTCATATGATTAAACTGTCAGGTTTATAAGAAGCTGCTCCTGTGGATGAGAGAGCAGGCTCCACCCTTCTTCCCACAGGCATATCCCAGCGGGAGCTGTGCAGGGCGAGCGTTTCCACTCAGAGCAGCAGTGGAATCAGCTCCTCTGCTGTCGGGGATCCTGCAATCCACCCAGCTCTCTGCATTCTTTTTGTGAGCTCTGGTCCCAGGGCTGAGCACTCAGGCCTTCCCATGGGAGTCAGTGGGTTCAAGGGCTTGCCTGAAGGTGAGGAGACAGATTCCAGTTTCTGGGTGTGGACGCGGCACGCATCTGAACCAAATGTGCAGAGAAAATCATGTCTCCTGCGCAAGGACCCCCCCAGGCTGCCTGTGGCCTCCATGCGCTGAGTACTAGCCTGGTGTGCAGGTGTGCGGGACACACCCTCCCAAAGACACCAGCTATCCTCCCAGAGCTGGGTGTTCCCAGCCTGTGCCTGCCTCAGCCCAGGGACATTATTGACAGTGTTCCCACCATTGCATGGGCCGTGGGGGGATGAGATGAAGCTTATCCCATGAGCATATGATAATCAGCACCGTCACTTCCGCAGGGCTTGGGGCCATTGTGTCTTTCACAGTCAGGTATCCACAGCCCCACAGGCCTTTCTCTCCTGCCTCCCACCACGTCCGCTGCCCAGTGCTGGGCCTTTGCGCCCTCACCTGGACAGCCCCTCTGCGATGGCAATCTCCTGCTCTGCCTGCCAGCCTGGTCTGGCACCCCAGGCAGGGGCCTTGCTTTCCAGCCCCTTCCCCACCCAGAACATGGTTGTGCTTACGGCCGAACCAAGCCCTGAAGGGCAGAGGCTATGGCTGTCTTCAGAGCCCTGTGCTGGGCCGAGGCTGACCAGAATGGTAGGTGATGGGCTCCTCAGACAACGGGCTTGGCACCTGGCTGTCCCCTTCCCCGATGCCTCTGTCCCCACCAAGTACAGCCAGGGTGGTGTCCCCTGAGCCGTGCTTCCGCCTTCCCCCTGCCCTTTGCAGACTTGTCTCAGAGCTTCTGAAACAGATAAAGCCAGGCTCCCAACCCCATCTTACAGACAAGGAACGGTGAGAAGCTTGCCCCAGGTCACTGCTGTGGACTGAACGATGACCCCGAAAACATATGTCTACACATCCTAACTCGCCAGAACCTGTGAATGTGCCTTTATTTGGAAATAGGATCTTTGCAGGTGTAACTAACGTCAGCGTCTCCAGATGATATTATCTAGGGCTAGGGAAGCTCCTAAATCCAGTGACAAGTGTCCTTGGAAGACAGAGACACAGAAGGGAGGCTGCGAGAGCTGAGGCAGAGATCGCAGTGATGCAGCCACAAGCCAAGGGGTGTCCGGAGGTGCTCAGGAGGCTTCTCCCTGGAGAGTGGAAGGGTCCTCTCCAGAGCCTGCAGAGGGAGTATGGCTTGCTCTGGATTTTGGATTTTGAGCCTCCAGAACTGAGTTTACTGCTATTGTTTTAAGATACCAGTTGTGGTCATTTGTTATGACAGACAGGAAACTAACCCAGTCCTGCAGAAGATCTGAGGTCTGCAAATGGCAAACCTGCCATCTCCCCCTCCCAAAGGTGACCCCCTACTTCTCCCCAAAGATTTCCAGAGCAGCTGGAGGGAGTTCTCCTTGGAAGACCCCATTTCTTGGTGGCAGTCCGGCTGGGACCCAGGGCCAGCTGGTAGTCATGGTGACAGTAGGAGTTGTCCACCAGGAAGTGGTGGCCTGGGCCTGGACCTCAGGCATCCTACCTGGCCACATCTAAGCCATGACTTTGTCCCCCAGGTCTGCGCCATGCGGCTGTCTTTCGTTGGGGAGCTGGGCTTGGAGCTGCACATTCCAAAGGTGTCCTGTGTGACTGTGCACTGGGCTATGATGGTCATGGGTGCCAACCATGGCCTCGTCAATGCAGGGTGCCACGCCATTGACTCCCTAAGCACTGAGAAAGGTGAGTGCCAGGTCTGGACAGCGCAGGGGTGTTTGGGGAGGCAGGAGGGCAGTGATGCTTGAGAGAGGCTGAGAAGCTGTTTACCTTCCCTGTGTCATCACCTGGCTTCCTTCTTTCCACACCATGATTTCCTCCCCCAGCACGACATCCTCCATTTCCCCAAACCCTCTTGCTGCCCAGGGTCTTCATGCAGGGTCCCAGGAACAGTGTTGGGATCAGCAACCCCTATACACACCTAGACTCAAGAGAACTGAGGTGCTTCCCAGCACCTGGGGGGCAGGCCCAGGCTGGGTTGCAATTGAGAGCCTTGGTTTCTCTGACAGCCGTGAAGAATGGAGCCAGGGAGCAGGTGGTACGGCCTCTGGAAGAAGGCCAGACCCTTGTTCAAAGCAAGGATGGAGGTCAAAGAGGGCATTGGGCAGCTCCCCTGGGCACCCAGCTTGGGCACTGGACAGCTCCCCTGGGTGTTAGGCACCCAACTTGGGCGTTAGGCAGCTCTCCCTTTACGAGGGATGGTAAAGCTTTACAGAATTTTTTTTTTTTAATGACAGAAAAATGATCACAAAGCACGTGTGTACCATAATACAAATTTCATGTATTTTGTCTCTTTGTATTATGTTTTCTTTCCATTTACGTCTTTTCAAGCTAACAGTTCCTCATCTCCTAATACAGTGGGCCTTTCAAGCACTAACTTCTTTAGACAGTCATGTTCTTTTAACTGGAATCCACAGATAAAGTTATCAAAGCATGGAAAAGGATGAAGAACCTTGACTCCTTCCTCTCTCCATCCCCCACTGAATTCAATTCGGCCCAACCTTGCATTTGTTTTTTCTTCTGGAAAAGAAAATATACTCATTACCCTCAATAAATATACAATCTATTTAGGGAGATACGGCTTCAGAGTAGGATTCTTAGTTTGATTTTTATTATCTTACCTTCAGATATTTGGAAGGACCAAAATGCTGTATGCTTGTGGACCGCAAGCAATATGAGTGGAAAACCAAAGTAATGTTATTTATGACTTTATTATAATATTATGGTTAGTAATTAATTACTTACTGAAGGACGATTTAAATTGAATATTTCTAAATGGGAAAATTTTTAAAAGCAAGCAAATAAGTAAAGTTTAGGATGCAGAATCTACTGAGCTAAAACTCAATGAGAATTAATTCTCAATTTGTGTTGTAGCAATTCTTGAAGTTATCTCTGAGGACTCATATGAGAGCTAAACAATAAAAAAGGACTGAGACCATTTCAAGGGATGGAGAACACCTTCCTTTCTGTTCAGATGATACTCTGAGACACTGCTATTTATTTTGACTCTCTTTTTAGACAAACTTCCACTTGGGAGCTTAAAAACCACCTATAAACCAACAGCCACAAAATATGTGAAGAACTCACTGTTTAAGCATTATTGATCTGCTAGACACAGTACTGGGCACTTACATAAAATGATATGATGTAAGCATGACAGTAATGAGACAAGAATCACACTATTATTCCATTTTTACAGGTGAAGAAATCAAGGTCTACAAAAGAAATCAAATAGTATGTTCAACTGCATCTGTCAGAAAACAAGAAGTTCTGCTACTTGTTACTTCCTGTGCTGGGAGAGCCTCTTTAGTTTTAGTTCCATGAACCTACTAAAGACAATGAAGCATTTCCAAACAATGTGCTACAGACAGAGGTAAAGTGAACTTAGTATGTGATTAGCCTTAATGATGAAACCACAGTGTGTCTCCTGGTGCGAGTTCTGCTGGGACACAGAAACCCACTCATTCCTGAGCCTTGGAGCAAAGTTACCTCCTGTTTTGCCTGTTTTGTATAAAACCTAGAAATACACACAAACTTTAAAACATTTTTTGAGATTTAGATAACAAAAAAATTAGTAAATTTATTGCCCAGAATATAGTCATGTACCATACAACAGTGTTTCAATCAATGTCAGACCACATATATGATGGTGGTCCCACAAGATTGTAATGCTGTATTTTTACTTTACCTTTGCAACATTCAGCCATCCCAAATTCTAATCACACCACCACATTGGACTAATCTATTATTTTATAGAAGCAATAATGTTAGTTTAAGTAACATGAAAACATTCCCCCTTGCATAAGCCTACATCAGACTGGAATAACCCATTGACAGTGAACAGCCCAATAAATTTACTACTTATATTGTTATTCCAACACAGGTATGCTCTAAGGAAAGGTTAAAAAAAGTAAAAGGAACTTGGCAAATTTTACCCGGCCTGTTTACCAGAAACATCACCTCTAGCATTATTAGTATTAGAGGCGCCACCTCCCCGGTGACGTATGTTCACTGGCCGTGATATGTTCAATATCATATCAACAGTATGTTCAATACCTGACTGTGCAAAGGTAGCATAATCACTTGTTCCTTAAATAACTTGTATGAATGGACTTGTATGAATGGTCCCATGAGGGTTCAGCTGTCTCTTACATCTAACCAGTGAAATGGACCTACCCGTGAAGAGGCGAACATGAACAAATAAGACAAGACCCTATGGAGCTTTAATTTATTAATGCAAACAAAACTCAAATAAGCCCATAGGCCTTAGACTACTGTCTCTGCATTAAAAATTTTGGTTGTGGTGACCTTGGAGCATAATCTAACCTCCAAGCAATCTATGCTAAGACTAAACCAGTTTAAGCGAATTACTATACATATATTTACCCAATAATTTGATGAATAGAATAAGTTACCCTAGAGATAACAGCGCAATCCTATTCTAGAGTCCATATCGACGACAGGGTTTATGACCTTGATGTTGGATCAGGACATCCTAATGATGTAGCCGCTATCAAGGGTTCATTTGCTCAACAATTAAAGACCTACGAGATCCGAGTCCAGACCAGAGTAATCCAGGTCAGTTTCTATCTATTTTATTTTTTCTCCCCTTATGAAAGAGAAACAGGGCCCACTTCATAGAGTGCCCTCGCCCTATAGATAATACTATCTTAATCTAACGATCACCTCATATCTTATCCAAGAATAGGGTTTGTTAAGGTGGCAGAGTCCAGTAATTGCATAAAACTTAAAACTTTATAATCAGAAGTTCAATTCCTCTTCTTAACAACATGACTATAATCAAGCTACTACTTATCGCACCTACTCTAGTCGCTATAGCATTCCTTATGCTCATTGAATGAAAAATTCTAGGTTACATACAACTACACAAAGGACCCAATATTGCAGGCCCCTAGGGACTATTTCAACCATTTGCTGATGCAATACAACTTTTTACCAAAGAGCCCCTAAAACCCTCAACATCTACTGTTACCCTTTACATTACTGCTCCAACCCTAGCCCTTTGTATTGCCCTTCTTTTATGAATTCCACTCCATATACCAAACCCCTTAATTAATTTAAATTTAGGCGTCGTATTTATTCTGGCCACATAGAGCCTGGCCGTCTACTCTATTTTACTATCAGGGTGAGCATCAAATCCAAACTATGCACTAAATGGCACATTATGAGCCATCGCCCAACAAGTTTCATGTGAAGTTACCCGAGCCATCATCCTACTATCAGACATTACCATCGTTAACCTAATTATTTATTTTATCCTAACAACTGCCGCATTCCTAGCACTCAACCTGAATTCAAGCACCACAACCCTATTACTATCCTGCACCTGAAACAAACATGACTAATATCCATAATGTTATCAATTTTATTATCCTTAGGGGGCTTATCTTGTCTGTGACCTTGAGCAGTAGGATATAAGGAACTCCCACATGCTTAGCATTCCAATAATGGAACACTAGACATAAGTGGGTTAACACAATCATTAAAGCATAGCTATTCAAGTAACTAATTATACAACTGATTTTTTTTTTCTTCATCTCTAAAACATAGTTAAGGGACCAGTTATTTTAAAAATACAACACAGTGACAAGCAGTTTATTTTTAACTCAGTTTTGGTTTGTTGTTTGATAAGGCCATTGCTTAGCATAAACAAAAAGAGGAAGAGAAACAAGAATAGAAACATGAAATAGAAGCAGCAGCAAAAGAAAATGAAGAGAAAGAAGAAGATGGGAAGAAGAAAATACAAACTGGAAGAAAGGTAAAAGAACGGGTGTGGGAATTAGAAGGCCTATTAGGATACCTTTTACTCTTCCTCAGTTTATGAAACTTAAGTAAGTCCAAGAGTATCACAACAAAAAACAAGCAAAAAGATTTACAAATAGTCACCCCCAAAATTTTGTTAAGAATGAAACAATAATGCCACTCACAGCTGGCTCAGGCACCAGCAGGAGGGCACTCTCCAAAGATTGCAGGAGAAGAGGAAGGACTCCGCTTTGCCCTAGGTGCACCTCCACCACTGCCACCAAGGCCGACGTTACAGCACCTGCAGGTTCCTCCCCACCCCAGGACGGGATGGGCCCTGCAGCGCTCCTACTCCCCCTTCCTGGCCCCGAGACTTGCTGCTGCTACCACCACTAGTGTTGATGCCAATACAACTGCTGTTGCCCTCAATGCACCAACCCACCCTACAAGGCTCCTATCATCACCTGGCCCCTGAGGGTGCCCTCTGCACCCTACCACTCTGGTTGAGCTGCAGTCTCTGCCGCTGCCACCAACCACGTGAGGCAAGCTGCAGAGCCAGGCCATCTGCAGGCTCCAGTATACCACAAGTGACTCTTCTCTTCCAGCCTGGCTTGGAGCAGCTGGGCAAGTCAAGCCAGAAAAGCCCAGAACAGGATACAGGGAGTGGAAGCGTTAGAGCCTCACTTTGTCATGTTGGCCACTGGGTGGCAAGGACCAGTTTCATTGAAGGCACTCACACCCACCCTCCAAAGTCCAGCCTCTCCTTCTGGCAAAAGCTGGCCAGGAACTGGGGCCTGGGGTGGGTGTGAGTGCCTTCACTGAAACCGGCCCTTGGCCAGGTCCAGCTGGCCAGGAATTGCTGGGCCCACCAGGACTGCACTCTCTGGGGAGCCCAAGTAGGAAAAACACAGATCCAGTCAGCCCTCCCAACCCAAGTGCTGGTTCCTATTCCTGATGCCTCCACCCACAAAATGCGCTGTCCCCTCTCCACCACCGTGGTGCCCACTACTCTCTGCCTGGTAGTCCCGGGTGGTTACTGCAACACAGTGTGACGGCTCGCACCAGTGAACCACGGTGGTTGTGGGGGCCCTGCCGTGCTCGAGATCACACGAGCAAGAAGAAATCTCCCTCTAGAGTCTAGAGTCCTGAAAGAAAACAGTCCCTTTCTTGGAAGCCACCAGGAAGGAAGGGGGCCACTGCTGTTCCTGCCACTGCCACCTCTGCAGCCTGCCAACGCCACTGGCAATGGAGCCACTGATAACACCTCTAACCTGCTCCCTGCCACTGGCAGTGTAGTCCCAACACACCCTGCAGCTGCAGGAAATGTAACCCCAATACCCTCCCAAGCCACCCCTCCACCCACAGCAGGCAGTGTAGCACCCAATAATGCCCACAACCTGATCCAGCCACAAGTGTTGCTGCACTAGATAGCGCCCCAAACCCGCCACAGGCAGTGCAGCTCCTGACAGCGCACCCCCAGTTACGTCCAGTGAAGCACCTGACAACACCCCTAAGTCACCCCCAACTGCCAGCATTGTAGCCTCAGAAAACTCCACCCAACCCGCCCCCTCCTGCAGGCAGTGCAGCACAAGATAGCGCCCCTAACCCGTCCCTGCCACCACCAGCAGTACACGTTCGTGTACACAACCTACCTTCCCCCACCACCCCCATCACTACGGGCAGTGTAGCCCCTGATAGCCAACCAACCCATCCCACCACCAGCAATGCAACCCTGGAGAGTGCCCAAAACCACACCACTGCCACAGGCAGTGTAGCATCAGGCAGTGAGCCCCAACAGGACACCCAACCCTTTCCCCCAAAGGTGGGCAGTACAGCCCCGAATAACTCACCTACTACACCACATTTCTACCACCCTGGCCGAGCTGCAGTCTCCGACGTCACCACCAACCACAGCAAGGCAAGCCGCGGCGGCGCAGGATCCAGCCTCCAGAAGGCGGCGGTGCCTCTTCTGCTAGTCCTCAAGCCCAGCAGGAGAAGGTCCCGCTGCTGGCCGCCCTCCTACCTGTCCATCGCAACCACCAACCACAACCAAACAGGGCGCCAGGCCCCAGCCTCTAGCGGGCAGCAAGCGGCGGCCCCTTCTAGTTCTCCAAACCAGGAGTGAAACAACTCACCAAGAAACATAAAACAGCCCAATATGAGCCTGAACGCCCCCAGCATGCTTTATATACTGAAGTTAGGCAAATGCGGTTCCTGGACTACATGTTCTGATTGGACAAGAGAAAAACCTCTAGGCCTATTCTGATTGGACTTTATTTTCATGCTGTGATTGGTTGTCTTAAGATTTGCTCTTGTCCAATCAGAACATGATAATAAAGTCCAATCAGAGTAAGCCTGGAGTTTTTTATCTCATCCAATCAGAACATGCAGTCCAGGAACCTTCATTTGCATAACTCAGTGTATGAAGACGCTGAAGGGAAATCGTGCTTTTCCAAGTTATGGTATCTTCTTGTTTAGCTGCTGGGTGCCTGGCTTAGAGGACCAGGAGTCCTCTAAGGAGGCTAGGCTGTTTGCTGGAGGCTAGGCTGTATGCTGGAGGCTAGAGACGCAGGACCGCAACACCATCGCTCGCCTAGCTGCCGTTGGTGGTGACAAAGGAGATTGCTTCACACCTGGAGCGGTAGGAGGAGGAAAATAGTTTTGGGAAAGATGGAGGGGATTAAAGAGGGTTGTTAGTGCCAAAAGGAGAAAAGAATAGCGAGTAAGAAGAAGGCACTGCCAAAAAACGGCGGGGAAAAGATGGTGGGGGAAAAAAAGTGGGTAGACAGACGTGGAAAAACAGGGTGGAGAGCGGAAGGGAGGGAAGATTTTGCAGAAAGACGGTGGGTAAAAAGTTTGTGGGTAGATGGAGGGGGAAAAGAGGGTGGCAAGTGGGAGGAGGAAAGAGAGGGTGGTGAGGGGGAGAAAACAGGGGTGAGCAGTAGGGAGAGAAGCTTTTGTGAAAAGACAATGGGAAGAAAAGTTTTTGGGTAGATAGAGGAGCAAAAGAGTAAGTGGGAAAAGGAAAAAGAGGGTAGCCAGCAGGAGGAAGACAAGGTTTTGCGAAAAGACAGTGGCAGAAAAGAAAGACAGTGAAGAAACAAAACATGGCGGGTAAAAAGTGGGTAGATGGAGGGGGGAAGAGGGTGGCAAGCGGGAGCAGGGAAAGAGGGTTGGGAAAAAGGAAAATAGTTTTGGGGTAGACGGAGGGCAAAAAAGAGGGTGTCAAGCAGGATAACAGAAGAACGAGTAGGAAGTGGGGAAGACTTTGTGAAAGGACGGTGAGGAAAGTTTTGGGGGGTAGATGGAGGGGGAGAGAGGGAGGTGAGCGGGAGTGGGGAGAAGGCTTTGAGAAAAGACGGTGGGAAAATGTTTTTGGGTAGATGGAGAAGGGAAAGAGAATGTCAAGGAGGAGCGGGGAGAAAGACGATGAGGAAAACAGTTTTTGGGTAGATGAAGGGGGAAAAGAGGGTGGTGAACAGCAGGAGTTGGGAGAAGGCCTTGGGAAAAGATGGGAGAGAATGTTTTTGCTTAGATGAAGGAGCAAAACAGGGTGATGAGAGCGGGAAGGAGAAAAAGGGTGGCCAGGGAGAAGGGGAAAAGATGGTGGGAGAAGACAGTGGGGAAAGTGGGTAGTGGGATGGGGAAAAGGGTGATGAGCGGGAGAGTAGAGAAGGCTTTGCGAAATGACGGTGGGGGGAAATGGTGGTGAAAAAGTTTAGGAGTAGATGGAGGAAGAAAAAGGGTGGCGGGAGGAAGAAAAAGGGTGGCGAGAGGGAGGGGGGCAAAGGCGGTCAGGAAAGGAAAGCGGGTAAATAATGATGGGGGCAAAGGTTTGGGGTAGTTTTTTTTTTTTTTAATAAGAGGATTTGTATTTTTGCTTTTGAGTAGTTTGAATTCTTCATGTTTTGTGTATTAACCGCTTGCCTGATGGCGTAGTTTGCAGATACTTTTTTCCATTCTGTGGGCTGTTTCTTTATTCTGATGCTTCCTCTGCTTTGCAGAAGCGTTTAAGTTTAATGTAATTACGTCTTTGCTTTTGTTGCTTGTGCTTTTGATGTCTATTTGAAAATTCCTTGTCCTAACCAATTTCGTGAAGCGTTTATCCTATGTTTTCTTCTCTAGTAGTTTCATAGTTTCATGTCCTGCATTTGAATCTTCATTTTGAGTAGACGTTTGTGTATGGTAAGGTAACAGCCTAGATGGATTCTTGTGCAAGTGGGTTTTGGGTTTTCCTAGCACAATTTATTGACGAGATTGTCCTTCCCGAATGTGTGTTCTTGGTGCCTTTGTTAAAAATTTGTTAACAATAAATGCGTGAATTTATTTCTGATTTCTCTATTCTGTTTCACTTGTCTGTGTCTTTCATTCCTCTCTCTGCCTCTCACCCCTTTTATTGATAGTACCATGCTGTTTTGATAGAAACATACTTACTGTAGATCTGTAGTATAATTTGGAATCAGGTAGTGCGATGCCTCCAGCTTTTCTTTTTATTCCAGATTATTTTGTCTATCTGAGGTATTTTGCATTTCCATGTGAATTTTAAGATGGTTCTTACTATTTTTATGAAGAATGTCTCTTGTAGTTTAAGAGGGATTGCATTCATTCTGTAGATCACTTTGGATGATATAGATATTTTAACAATATTCTTCTAGTGCATGGACATGGGATACCTTTCCATTTACTTGAGTCTGCTTTAATATCTTTCATCTATGTTTTATAGTTTTCATTGTGGGATCTTTTGCCTTTTGGATTAAGTTTATCTCTAGATATCATTTTTTTCGTAATGAAATAACTTTCTTGATTTCTTAGGTATTTCACTATTGATGCATGGGCGTGGTACTCATTTTTATATATTGATGATTGTATCTTGCAATTTGACTAAATCTATTTCTAGTACGTGTTTTCTGGAATCTTTAGGGTTCTTTCTATATATATATACGTTCATGTCACCTGCAAATAGACACATTTTGACTTCCTTTTTTCCAATTTGGATGCCTTTTATTGCACTCTCCTGTCCAATTGCTCTAGCTAGGACTTCCAGTACTGTGATGAATAAAAGTGATGTAAAAGTAGCCACACTTGTTCCAGATCTTAGGGGAAGAGCTTTTAACTTTTCCCCATTGATTATGATGTTAGCTGTGGGTTTGTCATATATGGCCTTTATTGCGCTGAGATCCGTGCCTTCTGTACTCATGTTGAGTTTTTGTTTTGTTTTGTTTTTTTGAGACAGAGTCTCGCTCTGCCACCCAGGCTGGAGTCTGGTGGCACGATCTCGGCTCACTGCAACCTCTGCCTCCTGGTTTCAGGCAATTCTCCTGCCCCAGCTTCCCGTGTAGCTGGGACTACAGGCGCCTGCCACCACGCCCGGCTTAGAGACGGGGTTTCACCATGTTAACCAGGATTGTCTCGATCTCCTGACCTCGTGATCTGCCCACCTCGGCCTCCCAAAGTGCTAGGATTACAGGTGTGAGCCACCGCTCCAGGCCATGTTGTTGAGTTTTTATCATGAAGCAATGTTGATTTTTTTCAGCATCTACTTAAGTGATTATATGGGTTGTGTTCTTGATTTTCTGAATGTGGTGTCACACGTTTATTTATTTGTGTTTATGGAATCATCCTCATATTCCTGGGATGAATCCCACTTGATCATGGCAGATCTTTTTATTGTGTTGTCAAATGCAATTTTCAAGTATTTTGTTGAGGATTTTTTGCATCTTTGTTCAATAGGGATATTTGTCAGTGGTTTTCTTTTTGTGTTGTGTCCTGCTCTGGGTTTTGTACCAGGGTCATGCTGTCCTCATAGAACAAGTTTCAAAGCCTTCCTTTCTCTTCATTTTATGGGGGAATATTTTGAGTAAAATTGGTATTAGCTCTTTTAAAAATGTTTGGTAGAATTCGAAAGTAAAACTATGATTCTTGCGTTTTTCTTTGCCGGGAGACTCTGTATTACTGCTTTAATTGCGTTACTCATTATTGGTCTGTTCAGGTATTTTTTATTATTCTATCTTGGGAATTCATTATGTGTCTAGAAATTTATTCACTTCTAGATTTTTAAATTTGTTTGTATATAGATGTTTTTAGTAATCTCTTATAAGCCTTCATATTTCTGTGTTATCATTTGTAATGTCTTCTTTCTCATCTGTGATTTTGTTTTTTTCTTATTCTTAGTATAGTTAAAGCTTGCCAATTCTGAGTTTTCTAAAACACCCCAGCTCTTTGTTCATTGACTTTTTGGTTTTTTTGTTTCTGTTTTTAAAATTTCTTCTCTAATCTGTATGATTTTTTTTCTACGAATTCTAGTATTTGATTTTGCTTGCTCTTTACTGGAACTGTACAGTCGGGTTGGCTATTTGAGATCCTTCTACTTTTCTGATGTGTAGGCGTTTATAGGTATGCACTTTGCCTCTTACAGCTGCCTTTGCTGAATCCCACAGGATTTGTTATGCTGTGTTTCTGTTCTTATTTGTTTTGATAAATATTTAATTTCTTTTTTTTTCATTTATCAGTTGTTCATGAGCATGTATTTTAATTTCCATATATTTATATCATTTTTAAAGTTTCTCTTGTTAGTGATTTCTAATCCTATTATGCTGTGGTCAGAAAAGATACTTGATATGAATTCAGTTTTTAATGATGTGTTGTGACTTGTTTTTTGGCCTAATACATAGTCTGTCCTGGAGAATAATCCATGTGCTACCCAGTAAATTATGCATTGTGCAGTTGTGGAGTGGAAAACTGTTAAGTCCATTCACATAAAGTTTAACTGTTAGGTCCATTCATGTAGAGTAAAGTTTAACTGATGATATTTTGTTGTCTGGATGATCTGTTCATTGACAATAGTGGGGTGTTGGTTATAGTGGAGTGTGGAGGTTCTCTATCACTATGTTGCAGTCCATTTGTCCTTTAAGGTCTGTTAATATTTGCTTCTGTATTTAGGTGCTTGAGTGTTGATTGCATATGCACTTACAATTGTTAGACTGCTGTTTACTTCTTTCTCATTATATATAATCTTTATTTTTAATTTTTTTGACTTAAAGTCTATTTTATCTTAGTATAGCTACTTTTGCTTTTTTGTTTCCATTTGTGTGGGATATCTTTCATCATCCGTTCACTTTCAGTCTCTGTATGTCTTCATAGGTGAACTAAGTTTCTTGTAGGCAGCATATAATTGGGTCTTGTCTTTTAATCCATTCAGTCACTCTTTAATTCATTGACAGGGTTATTACTAACAGGTAAAAACATACTACTGCCATTTTTTACTTGTTTTCTTGTTGTTTTGCTACTTTTTGTTCTTTCTCCCTTCCCTCTTTCTCTTCTCTGGTCTCTTTTTGTTTCTTCCTTTCTTTTCTTTCCTCCTGGTCTTCCTTCCTGTCTTTATTTGTAGTGAAGTAATTGTTTCGGGTAGTGTGTTTTAATTCCTTGCTTCTTATGTTTAGAGTGTTTATTACTGATTTTTGTTTTCTGGTTACCATGAGGCTAAACAACATTAATTACAACGTTACTTTAAACTGAAGAAAACTTAACTTTGATTGGTCTCAGCTACTCAGGAGGCTCAGTTGGGGAGGATTGCTTGAGCCTGGGAGGCCGAGGTTGCAGCCAGCTGAGATTGCACCACTGCACTCTCCAGCCTGGGTGACAGTGAGACCATGTCTCACTAAATAAATAAACAAATACATAAATAAATAAAAATACAATAGCTTATAATGAATTCTGATTGTAAATTTTGAGATGATATTTTAAGATATAAAGAAGAAAGTGAAAATCATTTGTTATCTCATGACCCAAAGATAACTACTTCTAATGTTTTGGTACATATGCTTCCTATTTCATAACCCCCCTCTCACACATACACACAAATGTACACATAAAATAGATACATTTTACACACAGAAATTTTATTGTAACATTTTCAGAAATACAGTTTTGTAATTTTTTATTTAAAAATACTGTGATTAAGTTTTGTGAATAATATATAAAATATTATACAGCTTAATTTTAAGGTTTTGTTTTATGCTCTTTGGGGTGGCAGGTTCACTTCTTGCTGAAATGAATCATCTCAGTGTCTGATTTTCCTTCTCTCTTCTAGGCTGTTGCTTTTGAAAGGGGGGCCTGGATCTCCCTCCTGTTTGCTTGGGGGCAAACACATAGTATCATGGCATTGTGAAGACAGGTTGCCTGCACCAGATAGCAACACTGGCTGTAGTTCTGAAAATAAAGGTAATGTAAGAGTTTTTGTCCTGTGATTAATATAAGATGTATAAGTGGTTTCAGATAATCATAGCAAATGATTTAGATAAAACTGTGCATTTTAGATCATTGTAGCCAATGATTTAGATTTAATTCTGTGCGTACCTTTTAATTAAGAGCTCAAGATTTCTATGCAGTATGTTCATTGTCTGCTTTATCTGTAAAGCATAAAAGCTGATACTAGGTGAGTTAAAAAAAATGGATACATTTTGCTATCGCAAGGAAAAGGTATTACCCGTACAGTCTTGCACGGATTACTTAAATTGGCTTCTGGATATTTCAGTTTGGGTATGATAGCCTTAAGTTGAATTTTTTGGTTACCGCTTGATAATATTTATTTTAATAACTGATTGTGTGTGTTTAGTAATTGTGTTAATGAACCCTCCTGTCCTAAAAGCAAAAATGAAGAGGTTCGAGGGAGCATGAATTGTTAACATCTCCTTTAAACAAATAGGTTACATTAAAATTTTTTTACAGAGATTACATGTCAGTATTACATTATGACATGTCAACAAAAATGGCGGAAGCTCTCTTAACTGACTTGCCAGATGGATTAGATCTCTCCATTCACTCAATAAAATGTCCAGGATTTCATACTAGATTTTCAATTAATGAGGAATGTTAGACTTTATGTTGCTCCAATTTATGGATACCTACTCTCTTGTACTTTATATCCAAATTTATAGATCTATTTGAAGAATTCAGAGAATCTATGGAAGACAGCTCTTCCTTCCCTGAAGCAAAGAAACCCAGGGACCTGGCTCCACAACCTCTGAAGTTGATGTTAGGTCCAGCTAATGTTTGTCCTCTATAAAGAGTGAGTAAGTAAAGCCCAAACAACTTACATGGCTTTCTTTTGTTAAATCAAAATAATAACCATTCAGATCTTAAGAGGAGATTATAGATATTTAAATACATATCAGTTACCCAGGATTCTATGTAAGCCATATTCAGATTCCTTTAATTGAAACACTTTAATAGCTGCTTTTATATTTATGGTGTGTAATCTGTTTAGTCTATCAATAGATTGTTTTATTATCTTTTTTTTAGAAGTGGAATTTTCTGTCAGTTATACTAGTGCTCCATTCCAGTAGCTACACTAAAGAATGTGGAAAAAAGATGAGTCTTTCTGATTGTCGGAATAGAAGCGAATCATTTCCACTAGAACAACTTCAAAGCTTCCCCCAACTTTTACAGAATATCCATTGCTTAGAGGTATGTGACTGGACCATGTGCTTCTTTGCATTTTCTATTTGAACTTCCTTCATGGCCTTTGTTTTTGTTTTTTTTTTTTT
>NW_012105442.1:107397-112684 GCF_000951045.1 Mandrillus leucophaeus
TGTGTGTGTGTGTGTATTAAAAATACATTGGCCAGGCTGGTCTCAAACTCCTGGGCTCAAGTGATCCTCCTCCCTCAGCCTCCCAAAGTGTTGGAATTATAGCCATTAGCCACCATGCCCAGACTATTTTTGTTATATATTTTCTGTATGATGATTCCCCTGTCCACTTTTCAGATACCTAACTGTCGATCAGTTGTGCTGTCATTGCAGCTGCCCTCTCAGATGGGCTCAGTGCTAAACAACTGTGCTGCTTCACTACATTAACTGTGTCAGAGATGAGCCAGTCTTGCTGAGGTCTTACTAGTGATTGAGACAAACAATACAAGAAGGTAAGAATTGAGTGAGGCTGAGACAAGATAGTTTACAAATGGGTTTCTTTTATAAGGGTGCCAAATTCTAGATAAGAAGTGCCTTCATATGCTATCATTATGTCTGTGGTAATCATATATTTAGAGCATGAATGTTTCTGTTGTAATTTCAAGGGAGTAAGAAGTGAGAGGGAATTTGTTAAGGAAACACTGCTGGATAGCCACCAAAACTCTCTGGGTGACTCTAGTTTGATGACTATCACAATCCAAGGATTCTTCATCTTTGTATGTCCAGAAACTTGCTGTTAGGCCCCCAGAGTCATCCTGTTAATTGTGATGAAACTCAGAGGAGACTAACATACAAACCAGATTGTCAGCTAATAATAAAATTAATTATTTCTGGTAAGCAAAATGCTCATATCTGCCAACTAGAATATTCCTTCCCTGCTATCAGCATGTATCGGAGCCAAATTTGTCATTGGAAGGTTTCTTAATTACAGAATTAAAGGAAAGGGCAGTGAGAAGTCTTTCATCCAGGCCATAGTAAACCGTGAGCATTTCATTCCCCCAACGGTGGAGGGCAGTGGGGAGGTGCTATTTCTATTCACCAAATTGAGTGTTTCATTACTGGATGAGCAACTCCCGATTCTTCTAATGGTTAAAGTTGCTTTTAGTTGATTCCAGGCCAATTCTCCTCCTCCTACCCTGAATCTTTTAAACAGAGTATGATAGTTTATTAGATTTCCACTTACTAAATGTCTATCATTCTTAAATTATACCTAGCCTTCCCTAATTGAACTTTAGGGTATTCTAAAACTTTCAATTCAGATGTTTATACTTTCTTGGATTACTGTGTGATATAAAGCTTATCTTATTATATGTGAATTCTCTCCATTTATGTTTTCACTATAAGCTTTTTCCTATATTACCAAGTTGCTGAACATCTGTTCTAGTCTACATCATGAGTTAGCCAGGATGTATGAGACTAATGGCTTTTTTACTTTGTCATTTACTTGTCACTTTAGTGATAATTATGTTTTTTGCACTTTTTTATTGTGGCACAGCTAGATGCTTACATTTACTGTTTCTGCTCTAGAATGTATTTAGTAGAAGGTGAATAATTACAAACCTGGAAAAGAATTTACCAACTTTCTGGATACTATCATCAGGGCAGAGTCCTTCTTACAAGTAAGATTTCATATGCTGCTTCCACACTCCACCACTCTTCACTAACATTTATTTAGATATCCATTGGCTAGGTGTGGTAGTTCACACCTGTAATCTCAGCACTTTGGAGGCCAAGGTGGGTGGATTGCTTGAGCCCAGGAGTTCAAGACCAGCTTGGGCAACATAGCAAAACCCCATCTCTACAAGGAATACAAAAATTAGCCTGGCATGGTGGCATGCATATGTAGTCCCAGCTACTCAGGAGGATGAGTTAGGGAGGATCACTTGAGCTCAGGAGGTTAAGGGTGCAGTAACCTGTAATTGTGCCACTGCACTGCAGCCTGGGTGACAGTGAAATCCTGTCTCAGAAACAAAAATAAAAGCCGTTTTTTCAGTACCTGACACCTTTTGTAGATAACATTTGTTGAATTTGAAACTCATTATAAATAGAGCTGAGTTAGATTTTTATCTTTGCGCTGTTGGATTTGAAGAAAGAATATGTAAAAAGAAAAGAATAGTAATAGATTTTGGTGTGGTTCAGTTCAGGTTATGACAGAATCTAGTGTGTGTCTGTGGGAGTGGGTAGCTAAGGTGGGGTGAAGGTGAAGGTTCTTCGATTCAAAGTCAAGGAACTGTGAAGCTGAAATGTTGGTTTCATTTGCGTGGACACTGGTGTCACTGAGATGTTGATGACAGGACATGATGCAGAGTTCTCAGGTCCTCAATCTGGATGAGTTTCCAAGTGATAGTAGAGATATGAGAAGATAAAATAGAGGGTAGTGTAACTGGATAGTATGAACAAAGGAGAAAGGGTTTTTTACACAAGGAAGGAGGACTAATGGTTTGGAAATAGGGTTGAAGATAGCTTTTGTGTTGTATTCAGAAAAACAAGGGATAGTCATGAGAAAAACTGACCGTAGCAAAATGCAGTGAAAATATGAGGGTCTTTCATCTTAGCCTAACAAATTCAGCTTTTAGCAGTAATTTCGCTAATGAGGTTCTTTCTGTAGCTCACAAAGTATTTGTAAACTTTTTATTTTTTTATTTTATTTTTTGAGATGGAGTCTTTCTCTGTCGCCCAGGCTGGAATGCAGTGGTGCTATCTCAGCTCACTACAACCTCAGCCTCCTGAGCTCAAGCGATTCTCCTGTTTCAGCTTCCCGAGTAGCTGGGACTACAGGCGCACACCACCACGCATGGCTAATTTTTTTTGTATTTTTAGTAGAGACGGAATTTTGCCATGTTGGCCTTGCTGGTCTCGAACTCTTGACCTTGTGATCCACCTGCCTCAGCCTCCCAAAGTGCTGGGATTACAGGCGTGAGCCACCATACCCGGCCTGTAAACATTCTTAAATAAGACAATTTTTTTTTTGTGGCACCTGATTAAATAGAAGATCCATTTGATTTCTATATGTTATTAGCATTATTATTATTTTTAGATGGAGTCATAATTATTATTTTTAGATGGAATCTTGCTCTGTCGCCCAGGCTGGAGTACAGTGGCGCAATCTTGGTTCACTGCAGCCACTGCCTAGCGAGTTCAAGTGATTTCCCTGCCTCAGCATCCTGAGTAGCTGGGATTACAGGTGCCCACACCATGCCTGGCTAATTTTTCCTATTTTTTAGTAGAGACGGGGTTTCACCATGTTGGCCAGGCTGGTCACAAACTCCGGACTTCAGGTGATCCACCCACCTCGGCCTCCCAGAGTGCTGGGATTACAGGTGTGAGCCACTGTGCCTGGCCTATATATTATCTTTTAAATCTGATTTCCTTGGATTTATTTCTGATTTTATATTTACCTTCTCAAAGAAGGGGCTTATATTCTGCTCCACATTAGCAGTGGGAAGCTTGGTATAGGGCAGTGCTTACTTCTGGTTGTTAAGGTGGGATATGGAAATGTATTCAGAGGAAACAGTATCCTGGTTTGGTGGTGAAGGTGAGCTAGAA
This sequence comes from Mandrillus leucophaeus, assembly GCF_000951045.1. NCBI lineage: Eukaryota > Metazoa > Chordata > Mammalia > Primates > Cercopithecidae > Mandrillus > Mandrillus leucophaeus. The sequence goes on from NW_012105442.1 coordinate 110,821, forward strand.
GATGATTAAGAAGACAGAGAAAGCATACTTTGTAGACTATGAAGGTGTATGTTTAGGCTACCACAGAATAGAGGTTCTGGAGACTGCAATTGAGATTTGGAAAGGATAGGATCAATTAAATGGGACAAGAAGCATAGAGACAAGGAAGAGTAAGTGACTAAAGGGGCTTACATATTGGGAAGTGACTAAGGGTAACAGGAATGTGAAATAAGGTAGAATTAGCTAAACATTACTTTCTGAGGCCTGTAGTAACTAGTTATTGTCTTGTTGTATAGCTTAACTACCCAGCTCTGTCTAATAAATGAATAGTATTTTTAAAGTCCATTAAAATATTTTTACATTTTCAGTGTGTTTTGTATGGGCCTGGTCAGTTACACCTATCAGCAAACAATTTATTTTCACCGGAGAATTTTGCATGGGAAAGTCCCCACAAATCCACACTAATGTTGTTATATTTATTTTGGAATGTTAATTTTTCAATCTGTCCTTATTGATTTATCATTTTCCATACAGTTGCAACCATAGTGGACATAAATTTAAAAATCAGAATACATAATTAACATTGCATACTAATTTTCATGTTTCCACATAGTCATAATGTTAGTAATAGTGGCGCCATAGTCCTTAGTACCTTAATGTATTTAGTAATTTATTATTTCTCTCTCCCCTTTAGAGACAGGATCTTGCTCTATTGCCCAGGCTGGAGTGCAGTGGCATAGCTCACTGTAACCTTGAACTCCCGGGCTCAAGGGTTTCTCCCACCTCAGTCTCACAAATAGCTGTGATTATAGGCGTGTGCCACCAAACCTGGCTAATTTTTAAATTTTTTGTAAAGACAAGGTCTCACTATGTTGCCCAGGTTGGTCTCGAACTTCTGGCTTGAAATGATCCTCCCACCTTGGTTTCCCAAAGTGTTGGGATTACAGGCATGAGTCACTACACCTGGCCTCTATTATTATTTCTAATTTCTTTTGTCAGAATAAATAACAGTGTCGAGCATCTTTATAATGTAGAATATTTTAAAACTCTTCCCTTGGCATCCATTTATAGGAGTGAGATTACTGGACGAAAAGAAAGGTACTGCTCCTTTGCCAATGGGATGTACATTGCAAATTCTTGGAAAGAAGGAGGATGCAGTGGATAGGAGTGCTTAAATAATGAGTCTAGCAGCCATGAGGAAAGAATTGGGGTTTGGGAGATATACAGTGACGGAGACTAGTGATAGGAGGATGAAGTGGCCTCAAAGATGTGAAGGCCTGGTCTAGGATAGTTATGGTGGGATTGGGAAGGAAATGAATGAGGATATTTTGAAGAAAAACAAAATTGATAGGATATGGTGACTGAAGATAAAGTGTGAAGGAAGCAAGATGACGTGAAGCTTTCCAACTTGAGATAGTAAATGAACTAGGGATATTTTGCCGGGAGGATAAAAGACTTAAGATTTTCTGGTTCCCCTCCAATATGTGAAGGATTGTCCCATAAAAGGAGATCTCTGTGAGGCTGCAAGGAACAGGTAGATAGACGGCAGTATCTCATTAGAGGTAGAGCAGACTTAGGATGGAATAAAGAACTTTCAGAGGTGATAGATTTCTTGACAGTGGAGCAGGTCAGGCAGCAGTTTAATGACTGCCTATTCAGGATGTTTACGTAGAAAAGGTTCACACAGAGGGTAGAGCTGTGTTTCTCAAAATTGTTTTTAAAAAGAAAAAACCAGCTGGGCATGGTGGCTCAACGTCTGTAATCTCAGCACTGTGGGAGGCCGAGGCGGGTGGATCATTTGAGATCAGGAGGTAAAGACCAGCCTGGCCAACACGGTGAAACCCCATGTCTACTGAAAATAGAAAAATTAGCCAGGCGGTGGTAG
>NW_012105442.1:114034-115895 GCF_000951045.1 Mandrillus leucophaeus
TCGTAACCTCAAACGATCCACCCACCTTGGCCTCCCAAAGTTCTGGGATTACAGGCGTGAGCCGCCGTGCCAGCCAATAGTTCTTAATATCTTCAAACACCTAACCAATGTTCAAATTCCCCTTAGCTTCAGTTATAAATAGCTGGTGTTTAGCTTAGTTAAAAGATGAGCCCAGACTGATTTTTCTGTATGTTCTTATCCCTATAGCGGTTTCCTACATTGGTAGGAGAATAGAGAGGAGAAGTTTCTTAAGGCCTGGAAAATTGTTTTTAATTTTTCATATTCATTATTACATTGTTTCCATATACATCTGATCAGTTTTAGAAGGAAATGGAGCGTTGGTGGGTAGTAAACATCTTGCAAAACTGTGCTTCTCAAAATACGGTCCTTGGATCATCAGCATAACGTGGAAACTTGTTAGAGATGCAACTCTCAGGTCTTGCCCTAGACCTACTGAATTAAACTCTGGAGTTGGGGCTCAGTAATCCGTTTTAACACTACCGAAATTCTGGTGCAAGCTGAAGTTTGAGAACCACTATTATAAAGAAACTCAAATATTTATTTAATCTCTTCTGCCTAAATTACATCAAGAATTGTACGTTTGAAATTGCCCCCCACCCCTCTTTTTTTGAGACAGGGTCTTTCTCTGTCCCCCAGGAGTACAGTGATGCAGTCTTAGCTCTCCGCAGCCTCGACCACCTAGGCTCAAGTGATCATCCCACCTCAGTCCCTGAGTAGCTGTGACCACAAGCGTGCACCACCACACCTGGCTAATTTTTAAATTTTTTTGTAAAAACCAGGTCTTACTGTGTTGTCCAGGTTGGTCTTGAACTCCTAGGCTGTCCTCCTGCCTTGGCCTCCCAAAGTATTGGGATCACAGGCGTGAGCCACCACATCCAGCCCAAAATTCCTCTCTTTTACTTGTTCTCCCTAACCTGCTTTCCCTTCTATGGGCTGCTGAGCCTGGACCCATATTTATTCATTGTCTATTCCCCAGATGAGCAAGAGATTTTAACAAAATAGTATGTTTGCGTCTACAATATTTGGCCAACTTGCAGTGTAAGTCTCTGGTACCCCTCAAATAGCTGCCTTACAATTTTCTGTATTCTCTTTCCAAAAATCTTAGGATTCCTCTTTTATTAGTGTCATAAGTAAGGGAGACAATTTTAAAAGGAATCTGCTTTCTAAAGTTCTAAATAAATGGACATACATGTGGATAATTTGGTTGTCATATCAGTATTTGGCATTATATAGTATAGCTCAAGTTTTCACTTATTCTTTTTATTTAGTAAACATAGGTGTAATGCCGTATTTCTGTCATGTGACCATATGCCATATCACTGTCAAAAAGGGAGTAAATTGTAGTTATATATCATAAAACAAGGGTAGAAACCTTGTCAACAGTGGTTCTCGAAGCGGAGACATTTCTGGTTGTCACAGTGACTGGGAAGAGGCTGCAACCATCATTTAGTATGTGGCAGGTGGGGATGCTCAGTGTGCTCCAGTGGGTAGGTAATAAGAGGCAGTCCTGAACACTGAATTGTTTCATCCAAATGCCAAAGAGGCTGCTCTGAGCAATCATCATTGCTTCAAATTGTTTCAGACACGGTTGTCAAGTACTGCCAAAAAGTTCAGGTACAGGTACGCCTGTAATCCCAGCAGTTGGGAAGGCCAAGGACAGCAAATCACTTGAGGTCTGGAGTTTGAGACCAGCCTGGCCAACATGGTGAAACCTTGTCTCTAGCAAAAATACAAAAATTAGCTGGGTGTGGTGGCGCATGCCTGTAATCCCAGCTACTCAGGAGCGTGAGGCATGAGAATTGCTTGAACCCAGGAGAAGGAGGTTGCAATGCTTCGAGAT
>NW_012105442.1:117305-132219 GCF_000951045.1 Mandrillus leucophaeus
TTTTTTTTTTTTTAAACAGTCCTGCTCTGTTGCTCAAAATAGAATGAAGTGGTATAGTCTCACTCACTGCAACCTTTGCCTCCCAGGCTCAAGCGATCCTCCCACCTCAGCCTCTTGAGTAGCTGGAACTACAGGCATGCACCACCACCCCAGCTAATTTCTGGTTTTTTTTTGAAGACGAGCTTTTTTCCATGTTGCCCAGGCTGGTCTCAGACTCCTGGATTCAAGATACCTACCTGCCTTGGCCTCCCTAAGTGCTGGAATTACAGGTGTGAGGCACTTGCGCCCGGTCCTGAATATTTCTTGTCACTTTTATGTGAACTTTTTTCCCCCCTTAACTGTTAACGGAATACTTGTTTTTCTAGTGGTTTTTGTATCTCTCACGTGAGAATTTTCGTATCTGCTTGGAGCTTAATAGATATTTACTAGTAGGATCTGGTTGGTTAGAATGTTCAATGAATTCATTTTAATGGTTCCCTGGAAGGCTAAATGTAGTTTTATGATTAATCACTGTGATTTTTTAAAAAGTGGTTTATATATTGGAGCACTGATAGTTTTACAACCTTCACCAACTTTTTCCTTTATATTCAACTTTAGCTTGGAAATTGTGAACACTTTTGCTCCTCTGTATCTGAATATTATGGTTTCTTATTGCAGAGAGAGAACTTTGGGTGGATCTGTGAACTTTGTATCTAGTGTGTAGGGTGTGTAGAGTAGCTCCAGTGTGTAGGGTAGCTGTCCACTACTGCAGTGCACTTGAAGAGCAACTACTAGTATTTTCTTGCTGCACTGTATTTGAATTTCTATGGGAAGGTAGTACACATTACATTTTCCCCATTTGGATTTTTGTGAAGGCTGTCCACTTTATTGGCTTATTATTTAAATTTTATGCACAAATATTAAGGTGGGCTATGATCTTATTAGCATTGTTAAAATAACCTCACATTTTCGAGTTTATGATTTTTTTCTCATCAGAATAACAGACTTTCATAAAACAAGTGAAAAAACAAATCCTTTTCTTCAGGTCCAGGTACCACTACATTGACCTCTGTTAATACTGGCCCTAGGCAGAAGTCTGTTGTTAGCGCTACTTTTTGTTCATCCCATTCCCAACTCCTGGCAGAAACGAAAAATACCTTGTTGCTTCTTCACGTCTCCATTTCTGCCTTTTAGCTGCCCTAATTCTCTTGGGACCTAGTACCCTCTTATTGTTTCATAGTATATGATCTGGACAGAACTATAGGTTGGTGGAAAAGTAATTGTGTTTTTTGCTATTGTTTTCAATGGCAAAAACTGCAATTACTTTTGCACCAACTTAATATTATCCATGAAGTGTCTGTTATAGTCTCCCGTTTCCCAGCTTCCTATCTCTACTAATACCTACATGTCTTGTGTTATGCATTTGCCTAGAGGCAAATAGGTTTAAAAAATAGTGATAATCTTTGAAGCCAGGGGGTCAGATTTTTTTTTAGTTGATGTGACTGTTTGCTTGTGTGTGCACAGAATATTAGACTTCTCTGGTTGGAAAACTGATGGTCACTTCAAGCTAAATATGCCCCCAGCCAAACTACTGAGGTTATCTTTGATTTGCTCCTTCCAAAATCTTTCTCATTTCAGGTGCTGGTATCTATGTCTTTCCAGCGCTGTCCAGAGACTTTTGCCATCACTTTGGACTCTGCCTTCTCCGCCTACCCCTGCCTGCCGAACTCCATATTTAGTCAGCAAATGCTGTCTGCTCTCTCTTCCAGATGTGTCCCATGTCCCATTACTTCTGTAAAGATGCTGAATGATTGGGTCCCCACTGCACCTACACACTCTGTGCCTACACCCTCTGCGCCTACCCCTTCTGCACCTATATCACTGCACCTACATCCACTGTACCTACACCCTCAGCACCTACAATCTCTACATCTACATCCACTGCGCCTACACCGTCTACACCTCCACCATCTGCACCTACACCCTCCGCACCTACAGCCTCTGAACCCACATCCACTGCATGTACATCATCTGCACCTACTACCTGCCGCACCTGCATCCTCTGCACCTACACCCTCTGAACCTACATCTACTGCATGTACATCATCCGCACCTGCTGCCCACTACCTGCTGCACCTACATGCTCCACACCTACATCCCCTGAACCTACATCTACTGCATGTACATCATCCGCACCTGCTGCCCACTACCTGCTGCACCTACACCCTCTGCATCTACCACACCTTCTTGTTTCTGCCACTTAGCCACAGCTGGCTGGCTTACACACACCAAGCATGCTCCTCCTCAGTCCCTTATGCTGGAATATTGGACTCTGGATAACCACATGGCTGTTTCTCTCACTTGTTAAATGTCTCTGCTCAAATACCACCTTATCAGGCCAGGTGCCTGGCTCACACCTGTAATCCCAGCACTTTGGGAGGGCAAGGTGGGAGGATAGCTTGAAGCCAAGAGTTTGAGGCCTGCCTGGGCAACATAGTGAGACCCTACTGCGACAGAATTTTTTTAAAAAATATTAGCCACGCATAGTGGTTCACATTTGTAGTCTCAGATATTTGGAGGGCTAAGATGGGAGGATTGCTTGAGCCCAGGAGTTTAAGGCTGCAGTGAACTACAATCACACCACTGTACTCCAGCCTGGCCAGTAGAGTGAGACAGACCCTGTCTCAAAAAAAAAAAAAAAAAAAAAATGGGCCAGGTATGGTGGCTCATGCCTGTAATACCAGTACTTTGGGAGGCCAAAGCAGGAAAATCACTTGAAGCCAGGAGTTAAACACCAGCCTAGGCAACAAAGTGAGACTCTATCTCTACCAAAAAAAATAAAATAAAATTAGCCAGGTGCTAGGTAGAAGCACTTGGCTTCTACAGGTAGAAGGATCTCTTCAGCCCAGGAGTCCAAGACTGTAGTGAGCTAGGATTGCAGCACTGCATTCCAGCCTGGTCAACAGAGCAAGACCCTGTCTCTTAAAGAAAGAAAAATCACCTTACCGGAAAGACCTTTCTGACCATTCTATATAACAATTTTTTATGAAATAAAATCCTGTTCCTCCTTATCCTTTTTGCCCTGCTTTAGTTTTCTTCTTTCTACCCATTTATTTGTTTATTTATTGACTGTATCTCCTGCTTCGAATGTCAGCTCCAGCAGGGCAGGGATTTTTGTCTCCCTCTCTCTCTCTCTTTTTTTTTTTTGTTAATCTGAGGCGAGATTTTGCTGTGTTGCCCAGGCTAGCCTCGAAATCCTGAGCTCAAGTAGTCCTCCTGCATTTGCTTCCCAAAGTTCTGGGATTATAGGTGTGAGCCACCATGCCCTGCCAGTGCTAGAACAGCACCCAGTGCACAGCAGGTGCATAGTGAATATTTGCTAAATAAATGAATGAATGAAACATCACAAGAAACTGGAAGCATTGGTTCTCCTGGGGAAGAGAACTGGCTGGGGCAAGACTTAATTTTCCACCACTAATCCTTTTATATGTTTTTGAAGTTTAACAATGGGAATTTTATAAAAAGTTTTAAAAAGTAACTTTTTAATAAAAAAGGGAGAACTTGTTAAACAGCAGTGAATTCTGCTGGAGAAGTCAAGGTTCAGATTGAAAGAGGTATTTTGAATGTGTAACGTGGAGGCCACTGCACTGTTAACAAGAGCTGTTTCGGGGGAGTAATAGCAGTGGCAGCCAGTTAGAGCTGGCTGAGGGTAAGGTGGGGAGGATAAGATGAAGAACAGATCTTTCTCCAGGGATTTGATGTGAAAGCAGGAGAGGAATTGGAGGGGCCTGATGGAGTGGACTGTGGGGACATTGAAATATTTTAATTTTATTTTTATAATTTAAGTTATTGAACAGGTAATAAAGTCACCTATTTCCAAATTCACAAATTATAAGACCTTAACCATAGACCACCTGTGAATTGCCTGGGCCTAACCAGGCAAAACACTTCATGAAATAATGCTTCAGATGAAATGATTCATGGAGTTCTAGCCCTGAAATTCTCTACTGAGTCATGATTAATTTTGATTTCTAAGTAGTACAGATACTTGTTACATAGATGTGGTTAATAATAATTACTGGAAAGAATTTCATTTGCTTGGCATTATGATTTCACTCCAATACTTAGGTGTACTGATAAGTGCTTACTTCAGCAGTGCAGATATCAAAATTGGAATGAAACAGAAAAGATTAGCATGGCCTACATGAGCAGATTCAGTATATATTCTTTCAAAAATTGGTGACACACACTTTTTTTAACTCCAGTAGTAACTTGCAGTGGCCAAAACTGATTTTTTAAATTATAATTTCTTATTACTATTTTGAGACAAAATATTGTTCTTTCACCCAGGCTGGAGTGATGTGGTGTGATCACAGCTCACTGCAGCCTCAAACTTCCCAGGCTCAAGCAATCCTCACAACTCTGCCTCCCTCATAGCTGGGATCACAGGTGCTGGCCTCCATGCCTAGCTAATTAAAAAAAATTTTTTTTCTAGAGTTGGGGTCTCGCCATGTTCCTCAGGCTAGTCTTGAACTCCTGGGCTCAAGCAGTCCTCCTGTCTCAGCCTCCCAAAGTGCTGGGATTACAGGCTTGAGTAACTGTGCCCAGGCTATGATTGATTGATTGACTTACTTGAGACCAGGTCTCACTCTGTCATCCAGGCTGGAGTGCAGTGGCGTGATCACGGCTCACTACCACCTCAACCTCCTGGGCTCAAGCGATCTTCCCACCTCAGCCTGCTGAGTAGCTGGGACTATAGGCACACGCCACCTTGCTGGGCTAATTGTGTGTGTGTGTGCGTGTGTGTGTGTGTGTGTGTAGAGATGGGGTTTCACCATATTGCCCAGGTTGGTCTCAGACTCCTGAGCTCAAGTGATCCACCCGCCTCGGCCGCCCAAAGTGCTGGGATTGCAGGCGGGAGCCAACATGCTTGACCTGATTTAAATGCTAGAACTTAAAACATTAACTGATTAGCTCTTTTAAAAGATAAAATAATGATGGCTTTTCTTATTTATAGTTTTATTTTATTGCCCCAGATTTTCAAGAGTAACCATAGTTTTATCATTAGAAAAACAAAACAAACAAACAAAAAAACACCCTAAACATTAAAAAACTCCTTGGAACGCCATCTGTACTCCTCCATTATGTCATTTTTCATACAACAATCAGCTGAGTTTAATCTACAAAATAGGTCTCTTGGTACCTAAGACTCGGGGAAAACTAATGGATTGAAATGACTAAGATCAGAGAGCAAAGTCTAACTAGCTGAGCTTACCTCTCAAAATGATATTAACTAAGTGTGGAATTAGAAAACTGATTGTTATAAAAAGTAGATTATAGAAATATATTTAGGCCAGCCTGGGCAACATAGTGAGACCCTGTCTCTACAAAAGATTTTTAAAAATTAGCCTGGCATGGTGGTGCACCCCTGTAGTCCCAGCTCCTAAGGAGCCTGAGGCGAGAGGATTGCTTGAGGTTGCAGTGAGCCATGATTGTGTCACTTCACGCCGTGCTCAGCCATACAGTGAGAGCCTGTCTCCAAAAAAAAAGAAAAGAAAAGAAATACATTTAGGAGCATGATGTAAATCAATGGAATGTGGAGATTATCCTGCTTCACGAACTTAAACTGTTATTAATATAAAATGATCTCTAGCACTTGAATCACAGAATTTCTCTGACTTTGAGGATATCTCAGTTATCTACTTCCACTCAGTGAAAACCCCCAAACTAAGTGGCTTCAAGCAACAATGAGTTCTACGTGGGTGGGGCTCAACTGGGTGATTCTTCTCCTCTACACGGTGAAGCTGAAGTCACATCTGCAGCTTCATTCAACTGGAAGCCTAGCTTGGGCTGTGACCCTGAAGATGGCCTCTCATTCTGCAGGGTCTCTCTCCACTGGGAACCCATTATCCAGTAATCTAGGCTGAAGCTCTTGACATCATGGAAGCTGGTTTCCAGGAAGGAGCTTTTCAAGAGGACAAGGGAGTATCAGGCCTCTGCTTGCATCATGCTTGCTTTTTTTTTGAGACGGTGTGTCTCTGTGGCGCTGACTGGAGTGCAGTGGTGCTATCTCAGCTCACTGCAGACTCCCACTCTGGGCTTAAGCATTCCTCCCACCTCAGCTTCCCGAGTAGCTGGGACTACAGGTGCATGCCTGGCTACTTTTCATAATTTTTGTAGAGGCTAGGTTTTGCCATGTTCTCCAGGCTGATCTCGAACTCCTAAGCTCTAGTGATTCACCTGCCTTGACCTCCAGTGCATGAGCCACTGCACCCAACTGCATGTTGCTTTTTAACATGAAAAAAAAAAAATCATGTTACCAGGTCCAGACTCCGTGTGGAACAGGAACTGAACAAGGGCATGAACACAAGGATGCATCATTCATTAGGGGCCACCAGTATGACAATCTACCCATGAGGAGTCACAGGCCTTTTGAAATTCTAGGCACTTGAATAGCTGGCCTTTCAGACGACGGAATAGCTAACAGCTGAGGCATGGAATCTTTCGGCCTGATTTGGTTACTTCTACACTGGACACATATGTGCTTGAGAATCTTCCATAACTCCTTTTTTAATTTTTTTAAAGATGAGGTCTCACTATGTTGCCCAGGCTGGGCTCAAATGTCCGGGCTCAAGCTGTGCTCTTGCCTCTGCCTCTCCAAGTACTGGGGGATTACAGGTGTGAGCCACTGCACCCGGCCTTATAGCTCTTTTTCACCTTTTTGAGGCTTTTTTTTTTTTTTTTAACATCCTTGTGTTTTACTCTGAGTTGTCTTCTGCCCCCATATGCTCTATATAAACTGCTGTTTTAGAAGTGGTTAGATTCAGTGACAATTTTATTGCTTTTTTCCTGTTTATGTTACTTCCTAAAGATACTATCAGTGTAGTGATGGACACACTAGGTGTCTTTCCTTCTTCCTCCCTTAAAGTTTTATTATTTCCTTCCAGTTATGATCCAGATGACTAAGCTACCCTTCCTTCATTCTGTATTAATTGAGTGCCTACTATATTGCCTTATTGGGGAGCAGAATAAATAAGCATTTGTTTTGCGGAGCCTATATTAGAGGGTGGGGAGTTGGACAGTAAGAAAATAACCAGAACAAAATAATTTCAGCCAGTGATAAGTGCTGGGGAGAATATAAAACAGGATAACATGATAGGGAGTGCGCCTGGGGTGGAGGTGGGAGCTCTTTTAGTTTGGGGGGCAGGTAAGACCTTTCTGAGGAAAGACACTTGAGCTGAGATCTGAAAGATAAGCCCTCTATCCTGAGAAGGTAACCAGCTATCCCAGTTTGCTTGGGACTGAGGGATTTCTCAGGACATGGGACTTTCAGTGTTAAAACCAACAGAGTCCCAGGCAAACTGGAATAGATGGGTAGTCCAAGAAGAGAGGGAACAGCAAGTGCCAAGACCCAACATGAAGAAGCAGCATGGTATTTTGGAGGTGTGACAGAAGGCCAGTGTGGCTGAAAATGTAGTGAGAGAGGGTTGAGTTGAGGCAGATGATGCTGAGGAGGTCAGCAGATACTGGCCCTTTTGAGGCCCTGTCAGTAATTTGGATTTTATTGTAACTGTCTTGGAAAATAGCTTCAGGGTTTTAAACAAGGGAAGATATGGTTTTATTTACTTTTTGGGGGTTGAGGCTGCGGATACGATCTTCCTCTGTTGCCAAGGCTGGAATGCAGTGGTACAATCACGGCTCACTGCAGCCTTGACTTCTGGGGCTCAAGTGATCCTCCCACCTCAGCCTCCCTTGTAGCAGAGACTACAGCCGCATGCTACTGGACTTGGCTTTTTTTTTTTTTTTGGTAGAGACGGGCTGGTTTCAAACTCCCAGGCTCAAGTGATCTTCCCTCCTTGGCACCCACAAAGTGATGGGATTACAGGAGTGAGTCACTGTGCCTGGCTTTATTTACATTTTCAAATGATCACTGGCTACACAGAGAGGAAACCATTGAGATGCCCGTGGAAGTGGGGAGACAGGTTGGGACGCTGGTCCAATCATCTGTCTTGAGATGATACTGACTTGGCCCAGAGTGGTTGGCAGGAAGAAAGCCCCTTGTGATGACAAACTCCTTCTCACTCCTCCCAGCTCTTCCTCTCCTTCCTGAATCAGCAGCTTCTTTCCCTGAAGAGCGTCTTTGCTGAAGCAGGGATTCCCAGCAGATTTACCATTTTGGAGCAATCCTCAGCCCTACTTGTGTTGCACAGGTGCTTTATCAGCTTTTCTTTGCAGTCTTTTCAAAGTACGCAATTACAATAATACAGCATTTTGTTTGTCTTTAAGGTATCCATTGATTTTTCTCAGAGGACCGGATTGATAATGCTTCTGAATGCCAAGCTTAAAATCATTGATTTTTATCTTGGATGCCTTTGAAGAGGTATATTTAGAATTGTGTGACATAAATGGAGCTATACTTGCTAAAGGTTAACCTAGCAGGAGCGTTGAGGTAAGACAATGAAGTGAGAGGTGGACGTGTTGAGTTTTAGGTGACAGGAGGCTGTTCAAGTTGAAATTGTCAGTGTGGAGGCTAAATGAAGCTGAATTCCAAGATTGTTGAGTTGGAAGAGACATGAGTGGGATAAGCTTATGGTAAGTGGTCTGGATCTTTTTAGCAATACGGAAAGCCAGTCGGAAAAAAAAAAAAAAAAAAGCAAGTCAGGATGCTGCTGAAAGTCAAGCTTAATTGCTGCAGCAATTTTGGAGTTACCACTCCAAAGGTTTTTCTGGGGACTAACCAAGTGAAGAATGAAGAAACTGCCAAGCACCAGCAAAGATCCACTTGAAGTTGACATGTGTTTAGCAAAGTCAGCCTTTGATCAGGCTTACTCTACCAGGGGCCGAGCAACTGGTGCTAATGTTAACTACTGTTCAGAGAGTTTGGATTTTAGTCACTGATACTTTGAGAAGACGTTATTCTCGTGTTTGTTCTTAACAGTAAATAAAAGACTGATTTGTTTTCCTCTCTTTTCACTTCGACCTGTCAGGGGCCTGTAAGTAGTAAGCATTGCCTGTGGAATCCAGTATAAGGAATTTTAATCAACAATTTTTCATAGACCTATTAAATGTGGCGTGTTACATTTAGAATCTGAGCTGTTAGGGAAAATGAAAGCTTTCAAACTTAGCATAATCGCTTTTGTTTGTAGTAGTTTCTATAGCATATTGAAGTTTTAAGGTATATGTCTACTCAGGTGCAGTTTTTGAAATATTTTTGAGGAACTACTACTCACAATAATATCCTGAAGTAGAAATTTGCTAACTGAATGGAAACAGACAGCATTTTAGGACCTCCTTTTTTATATATATTAGGTTGAAAATGGTGTATTTGTAGCCAATCCAGTTCAGGAACGTACAATACTAATGAGAAAAGAGGGCGAGTGTGCAAAAAGCATTAATGAGATGCTTCCAACTAAGTAGACTTTCTCGATAGAGAGTCTCCCCGTCAGCCGCACTCGCTGCCATGGCTGGTCCCACCATCTCCAACACTCTGAAACAGGATCAAACAGCTATGTTGCTCTGAGCTTCCCAGACTTGTTCCCCTGTATAGCCCTGTTCATCTGTGTTTTATTGAGCACTTACTCTGTGCTTTACAAAGCCCTTACCTATGCATACTTGACCTTCTTTCTTCTTCCAGTCATTGTCCAGATTTTTATTCCAGTCAATACACGTTGCAAGCTATGGACATAAATTTGCATGAACCTATAAGAATGCAAAACGGCCCCATTTTTAACTATAAACACTTTATCATCATCACTGTTAGATAAATTAGTTGATTTCCTGTTTTGCATATGCTTTGTGAATGTGGAAACCTGATACTTAGCATCATCTTTGCTAAATACAGTCTTGACCAAGCAAGTAAAAGCTTTCTATAGGAGATACTTTGTTTTTAGAATTTACCATTATTTTTGTAGTTTAATGTTTTAAAATAGATGTACAGAGTGTGAAAGTCAAAACAGTGTACAAAGGTTTATGCAGAGAAGTGTTATTCCCACCCTGTTGATGAATTCTATATTCTGCCCCCACAGGTAACCACATTTGTTTTCACTTCTTCTTCCAGGGTTTCTTCATGCAAATATAATCACATTATATATGTTCTTAATTTCTACCTTAATTGAAGGTAGCAAACTATATATGCTGTTGCGTACCTTTTTTTTTTTTTTTTTTTTTTTTTGAGATGGAGTTTGACCCTGTCACCCAGGCTGGAGTGCAGTGGCGTGATCTCAGCTCACTACAACCTCCGCCTCCCGGGTTCAAGCAATTCTGCCTAAACCTCCCGAGTGGCTGGGATTACAGGCACTCACCACCACGCTTGGCTAATTTGGTGTATCTTTAGTAGACATGGGGTTTCATCATGTTGGCCAGGCTGGTCTAAAACTCCTGACCTGGTGACCCACCTGCCTCAGCCTCCCAAAGTGCTGGGATTACAGGCGTGAGCCACTGTGCCCGGCCCACTGCATTTTTTTAAAGTAGGAGGAGTTCTTAACCAGCATAAACCTTTAAGGGATTATTAAACACACTCTCTCAAAGTTTTAAATAGCATTTTATATGCTTCTGGTCATAACTTTCATCAGATTTTCAAAGTCATCTGTGACCCCCCCAAAAGATTAAAAATCATCATTCCATAAGAGTTTACGTATAACATACGAAATACCTGGATTTGTAACAAGCCATGAGCTGTAGTAAAAAGATAAGGCTAGAAAAAGATGCCCTATGTAGAAAAATGCATCTGAATTAATATGTATTTAATGAATTCAGTGTAAGTTTATGCTTTACTTTTATAGTTGGAAATGCTAGAAACGGAAAATATTTATGATTAATTCATTATGAGACTACGAAGTTAAATGCTTACACCAAATGAAATACTTACTAGTTCACGCTAGAATTTAAGAACAGTATTTTATTTTCATAGGCCTCTATTGTATCAAATATAAATGATAAAATGGTTAATAGTGGTTATAATTTGCATAATTGGATACTTTGAACTGTAGAAAATACTTTTTAGAGGACAATTTGTTTGTTTTACCTGAATAAACATTGTCATGACAAGTTGAAGGCTTGATCTGGGCTTGTCCTATGGGAGAAAATTAAATCTTACTCTAAAAAATGGAAATACTAAAGGAATGCTTGTTGAAAATGTGTGCAATAAAAAATAAAAAAAAAAGCCTTCAGAAGGCAAGGGTATATTTAGAACTTGGTAGAAATTGGTTTGTATATTTTAAACACTTAATTTCAGTGTATTTTTTTTCTCTTTTTGAAAGGCGAGGTCTTGCTCTGTTACTCAGGCTGGTCTCGAACTCCAGGGCCCAAGTGAGGATTGTACTTTTATATGCATTCTCTGTGTATTAATAACATGATGTCACTACATTGAAATTCACCAGTTATAAACTGAATAAAGTTTTGAAAATTAGGTGAACATTCAGGAGGTCTATAAGTTTTTATTCCATTATAAATTACTACCTATTACTATGTTAATAAGAGTGTGCCTGTTAAAAACATCTTGGTAAAAATGTTACGCTAACAAAGTTGCTAATTTTTCAGTTATTCTCCTTTTTGGGTTTCTTACCAGTGGAAATTTATCCTCTTGGATTTATGTCCTGAATGAAGAATATACTTCTTGGGTCATGCAGCTTAAAAAAAATGAAGCTTTTTAAAAGCACAGGCATTCAAAACAAATACCAGACAGATTCATTTTTACTTTTCTAATCTAAACCATTTAAAAATGAATTTTCATCTATCTAGGCTACTTTTTTTTCTTCTGAAGATGGAATCTTGCTCTGTCACTCAGGCTGGAGTGCAGTGGCATGATCTTGATCTTAGCTCAGTGCAACATCTGCCTCCTGGGTTCAGGTGATTCTCCTGCCTCAGCCTCCTGAGTAGCTGGGATTACAGGCATGCACCACCACAGCCGGCTGATTTTTGTATTTTTAGTAGAGATGGAGTTTCACCATGTTGGCCAGGCTGGTCTCGAACTCCTGACCTCATGATCTGCCCACCTCGGCTTCCCAAAGTGCTGGGATTACAGGTGTGAGCCACCGCGCCCAGCCATTAAGTTATATTTTGTAGCCTGACAACTTTCTAAGTGAACCACTCTGATTTTCTGTTGACATCATCAGTTCTCACTAGGCTTGTGTACGGAAAATCCATAAACTCACTCCATGTTTTAGATATGCCAGTAAGGGAGATTAAAGTACATTTTGCGCCTCTTCACTAGAAACAATTATTTTCCTAATGATAGTTTATGTCATTGAGTCTTTATAAAAGGAAAAACAAAATATTTATAAAGGTTTATAATAAGTTACACAGGTATAAAACTGTTAGGTAATATTTGAAAGCTTTCATTGGGGTGAAATTTTTGGCTGATTTTATGTTGAAACCTGTTATGAGTGTAGTATCACAAACCTGTCAAGAATTTGTGCTGTATAAAATGGAAAAAAAAGCCCAAGATCTTGGTTGGAATACAGGTTATTCTTCCCAAAGCAAAAAATCCAAAGTGCTCTGAAATCTGAAACGTTTTGAGTGCTGACGTGATGCTCAAAGGAAGTAATTTCACTAATCTCAGATGTAATAAGTAAAAATAAATAAAAATAAAGGAAATGTTCATAGCAGTATTGTGGATTTTTGATTTTTCAATTAGGAATGCTCAACTCTTTTTTTTTTTTTTTTTTTGAGATGGAGACTTGCTCTGTCGCCCAGCCTGGAGAGCAGTGGCGCCATCTCGGCTCACTGCAAGCTACGCTTCCCAGGTTCGTGCCATTCTCCTGCCTCAGCCTCCTGAGTAGCTGGGACTACAGATGCCTACCACCACGCCTGGGTAATTTTTTTGTATTTTTAGGAGAAACGGGGTTTCACCGTGTTAGCCAGGATGGTCTCAATCTCCTGACTTTGTGATCCGCCCGCCTCGGCCTCCCAAAGTGCTGGGATTACAAGCATGAGCCACTGTACCCGGCCAAGGAATGCTCAACTCTTAAGTGTAATGCAAATATTTCAAAATCTGAAAAAAACTGAAATCCAAACACTTCTGGTCCCAAGCATTTCAGATAAGTGTATTCAACCTATATCGGTTTTTTAGGGGAAACAAATAGAAGAAGAATCTCTTATTTTGAGATTTAGTCCATGTGATAATTTTTTTTGGAATAATTTGTAGAGGCATGAGGGCATATTGAGGATTGGGAACACCTTCAAGAAATGTTCAGATCATATCATAGGAGGCCATATAATAATGGACCATATAATTGGGGTCAGGCTGTGGAGTCAGAAGACAATTACTTTTTTTTCCTTAGCTATTACTTCCTGCTCTGTTTTCCTAATCTGGATTTATATTAGTTTCAGTTTGGGGCTCCCTCATTATACCCAAATCTGTTTTGGTAATCAAATTAATTTCTGTGTCAAATATTTGGACTTAGCATTTTCATTCCTTTCTCCAGCAAATACTGACTGTGGGCTGCCTCTAAAAATGCGGCAGAAGACGCATACCTATGGCACCAGCTTGGTGATGCTGGTGCCTCCTCCAGGGGAATCAGGCAGCTCTGCCACTTGCTCTCCTTTTGGTGGAACAGATGGTTTGTGATCTTTGAAAAGTAAGTGATTTTTACTTGTGGCGCATTCCTTGATTTATCTCAAATTCTGAAATTTAAGGCTTTCCTGTTACTTTAAACTTACTTTGTTAAACAGTTGTTTGTGGCCGAGCGTGGTGGCTCATGCCTGTAGTCCCAGCACTTCGGGAGGCCAAGGCACGGGTGAATCACCTGAGGTCAGGAATTCAAGACCAGCCTGGCCAACATGGTGAAATCTCATCTCTACAAAAATACAAAAATTACTTGGGTGCCTGTAATACCAGCTCCTTGGGAGACTGAGGCAGGAGAATCACTTGAATCCAGGAAGTAGAGGTTGCAGTGGACTGAGATCGAACTATTGCACTCCAGCCTAGGTGACCAAGCGAGACTGTCTCAAAAAAAAAAAAAAAAAGTGTGCAATAGCTCTGATTACAAAAAGGACCAATTATCAATATAGGGTAGGAAGATTTAAAAATATAATTTTTGTGGTTGACATAATAGTATAGTTTTGAAAACTCATCCTGTAAAATTAGTCAAGATAATAATCAGTTCAACAAAGTTTTAGAAAATAAAGTATTTTCCCACATTATTTTCGGATGACAGCAAGAACTCTACTCACTATGATAGAATTTCAAAGCTATTAAAATAAACACGTAAAACACCTGTTTTAGGACGCATATAAACAAGTACACAATATAGAAAAAATATATAGAAACATTTTTTGTTTTTTTGGGTTTTTAACTTGGAGATATAATTTTAATAACGATAAGAAATATAGGAGATTTTTATTGGTTAAACTCTAAGTCACACAAGACAATGCCGGAGAGAAGCAGATATTTTAAAAATTGGACTCAAGTGGCACGTATATTCACATCTTTACTCTTAAACCTGTCTGAAAAACACTTAGAGAAATAGCATTCTTGGTATTATGTTGGTCCAGTGGGGATGAGAAGGTATTTTGAATATTGATGCAGGCTTCAAGGACACAGTGAATTATACCATCTGAAGAAACGGGAAACGAAAAGCTGTGTGGCTGGGAATCGGCAGTTTGTAACAACAGCTGGTGCTGTGGGCAGCAGTCTAATGGGGAAACTACTCAGCAGCAAGCCTTGCACACAGACAAAACAAAATCCACACCTGTGGTTGTTTACAAAGGGCAGAAGGGGCCACGGAAGACACGTCATTACTATGGTGGAGAGCACCATTAGCGGTTCTAGCAAAATAAAAAAGAACATGACATACTTTGAAATTCAGAGCCTGACATTAACAAGCTACAGTTTTGACAACTCGTAGAAAGAGATGGTCTCTACAATTTTGAATCTCCAGCACATTTCACAATGCCTGCCTGGCACATACTATGTACTAGGTAAATGGTGGTGGAA
>NW_012105442.1:132269-135739 GCF_000951045.1 Mandrillus leucophaeus
AAAAAAAAAAAAAAGTGTGCAATAGCTCTGATTACAAAAAGGACCAATTATCAATATAGGGTAGGAAGATTTAAAAATATAATTTTTGTGGTTGACATAATAGTATAGTTTTGAAAACTCATCCTGTAAAATTAGTCAAGATAATAATCAGTTCAACAAAGTTTTAGAAAATAAAGTATTTTCCCACATTATTTTCGGATGACAGCAAGAACTCTACTCACTATGATAGAATTTCAAAGCTATTAAAATAAACACGTAAAACACCTGTTTTAGGACGCATATAAACAAGTACACAATATAGAAAAAATATATAGAAACATTTTTTGTTTTTTTGGGTTTTTAACTTGGAGATATAATTTTAATAACGATAAGAAATATAGGAGATTTTTATTGGTTAAACTCTAAGTCACACAAGACAATGCCGGAGAGAAGCAGATATTTTAAAAATTGGACTCAAGTGGCACGTATATTCACATCTTTACTCTTAAACCTGTCTGAAAAACACTTAGAGAAATAGCATTCTTGGTATTATGTTGGTCCAGTGGGGATGAGAAGGTATTTTGAATATTGATGCAGGCTTCAAGGACACAGTGAATTATACCATCTGAAGAAACGGGAAACGAAAAGCTGTGTGGCTGGGAATCGGCAGTTTGTAACAACAGCTGGTGCTGTGGGCAGCAGTCTAATGGGGAAACTACTCAGCAGCAAGCCTTGCACACAGACAAAACAAAATCCACACCTGTGGTTGTTTACAAAGGGCAGAAGGGGCCACGGAAGACACGTCATTACTATGGTGGAGAGCACCATTAGCGGTTCTAGCAAAATAAAAAAGAACATGACATACTTTGAAATTCAGAGCCTGACATTAACAAGCTACAGTTTTGACAACTCGTAGAAAGAGATGGTCTCTACAATTTTGAATCTCCAGCACATTTCACAATGCCTGCCTGGCACATACTATGTACTAGGTAAATGGTGGTGGAATTGAAATCAACATATTTATGTCATATGCACAAATGTTTATACCTCGCTCCAAAAAGGGATAGGGAGGTATTTTGTGGCTATAAGGGAAGAACTGATAAAAACATAAATGTTGATCATGGAGATTTGGAGGAGAAAGACCTCCTGGATTTAAAGTCTGGCTCCTTAACTGTATGACCTAGATAAGTTATTTTTCCTCTTGGAATTCTTAATTTTTGTAAAATGTTCATAATGATGCTTATCTACTGGAGTTGTTAAAAAATCGGATGCATTTTGTAGACAAAGGATCTTGCAAAAGGTCTAGCACATAGAAGAGTCTCTGTAAGATTAGGTCCTCTTCTTTACATGCTTCAATTGTGTGTCACTCTTTTTTACCTTTATTAGATTAGTCTAAAGCAGGAGTCAGCAAACCATCCCTCTCTGGCCAATTTCAGCCTATTTTGGAAGTAAAATTTTATTGTAACATTGACGTGTCCATTTGTTTATGTGTTGTCTGTGGCAGCTTTATGTATGTAACAGTGGAGTTGAGTAGTTGCAGCAGCATCTTTACGGCTTGCAAAGCCTAAAATACTGACTTATTTTTAAATGTACATATATTTTTATAAGGAGACACACTATAGTAATTAAAGCAGTGTATTTTTGGTTTCAGAATGGGCACATAGTTAAATGGAATAATGTATAGAAAAAAAATGTTCCTCAGGCCAGGCTCAGTGGCTCACTCCTATAATCCCAGCACTTTGGGAGGCCGAGGTGGCTGGATCACCTGAGGTCAAGAGTTTGATACCAGCCTGGTCAACAGGACAAAAGCATCTCTACTAAAAATACAAAAATTACCCAGGCGTGGTGGCTCGCCTGTAGTCCCAGCTACTCGGGAGAAACAAACTCAAGAGACACAGTGCTAAAGTTATGTTTGAAAGTGGCAAATGGAATAAGATCAATGATCAAAACCTGTGTGTGTGTGTGTGTGTGTGTGTGTGTGTGTGTGTGTATGCATGCTGGTGTGGATCGTTAATTATTGACACATTTAACTCATGTAGTCTTCACAATAACTGTATAAGGTAAGTATGTACTTTTATTATTTCCACTCTACAAATGAGAAAACATATAGATACTCCATGACTTTCCCAGGGCCACCCAAAAGTGTTAGAGCCGGAATTCAACCTCTGGAGCCTGAAGTTCATGCTGTCGCTGCACTGTCCCGTGGTAAGGGAAAAGGCCAAGGTGTCTCCTGGTTTTAGAGCTAGTATTTGGAAGGATTGCAGCTGAGCTATGTTTGCGTGGATACCAAACCTTATTGAGTCCTGACAAACTACAAAGTGTTTCTTACAAACATTTTTACCTTGTGATGTTAATGATTGTAACCCCTCTTGCAGTTATCCTTTTGATAATTCATGTATATCGGGAAAAGCCTTCATGCAAAAGTTGCCATTTTGGAAACACTTTGAAAACTCTGGTTCAGTGTTAAATTTAGGAAGATGTGTGGTGACAGTTTTCTTTCTGTGGTCTTATGCGTATATTTTCCATCTCTTTACCACTAATTACCACTAATACGCAACAACAACAAAAGGGTGTGATTGTTAGAAAAATCTTGTAAAGAGCCTAAAACTTAAAAACTTTGAAAATAATCTCCAAACTCATTAAACAGCTTAATATTTGTTTCCAAAGTCCTAGCCTCTGGCTTGGTGTATCATATTTTGGATGGTCAGTTTACAAGTCATGTAGACCTCATTGCTGCTGAGAGCTCACTGGGCCTTAGTGTTCTTGTACCAGGATTGCATAAGAAATAAACACGTTTCTTTGGAAAATTGAAAATTTTAGCAAATTTTTCCTGAAATATCTTGCCAGTTCTCTATGGCATTCTAGTTTCCTTGAAAAGAAAGAAATTTTGTTTTGTTCTGTTTTAAGACAGAATCTGTTCTGTCACCTAGGCTGGAGTGAAGTGGCGTGATCTTGGCTCACAGCAGCCTCCACCTCCGGGGCTCCCCGCTCAGCCACCTGAGTAGTTTGAACTGTAGGTACGCACCAACATGCCCAGTTAATTTTGTTTATTTTCTATAGGGCCAAGGTCCCACTATGTCCCCCAGCCTGGTCTCAAACTCCTGGGTTCAAGCAGTGCTCTTGCCTTCACCTCCCAAAGTGCAGGGATTACAGGCATGAGCCATCGCACCCAGCCAGAAAGAATTTTTTGTACTATTCAAGTTTGGGACCCAGTATAAGAAATCACTCTGAATAAACTGCAATTGAAGATACTGTTCATTAGGTTGTGTGATGGTGCCTGTAACAAATTATCAAGGTTTATACCATAAAAGGTTTATTTCCTGTAAGGAACTGGTACATTTGTTATTCTGACAAAGGGAACACTATGTAATACATGGATTTTCTATTTGCCCTGGCTGGTAGGAAGCTTATATCTAAGTGTTGGGCTCAAGTTACTAGGGCTTTTTGTTGTGTATTAATGTTAATTGGTCTTCTTTTATCTGGATTTTTTT
>NW_012105442.1:140064-142832 GCF_000951045.1 Mandrillus leucophaeus
TTACAGAGGAGGAATCTGGGTCGTACCATGCTGGCAGAGTTGGTGCAGGCCACTCAGAGAGCAGGAACTAGGAACTAAAGGCCAGCTGCTGCCCAGTAATCTAATGCGTACTTCCTTCAACTTGAATGGGTTGTGAGCCATCCCTAGGGGCTAGCCCCCCACCTCCTCATGCCAGGGGTTTTTCTTTGCTCCATGGCAGCCATCTTTCCTGTCCCTTCTTTCTCATCACCCTGCTCGCTTTCTCCCTGCCTCAGTGGCCTGTCATTGCTCTCTATTGAGTGCCCCTTCCTTCATGGCTCTCCTGGACCTCAGCCAGGCTGATGTGCTGGGTGGGGACCGCACCTTGTCACCAGGGACTGCTGCTTTGCAGGGCCTGTTGGCCAGGGTCCCGCAGCATTGGACTCAGTGGTGTGTGCAAATCTCTCTTCTCCTTTTGTGTTGCAGCGAGGATGCCGTGAGGAAAGCTGGCATGGCGCACAGTAAATCCAGCAATGATACGGAGAGCCATGTGTTCCTGAAGGCCAAGCCCTGGGTAAGTCCATAGCGGGTCAGTCCCTCTGTCAGAGAGGCTGGGAAAGGAGAGTGTCACAGGCTCTGGAACCTCTCTGTGGGGGGTCCTAGGGAGACGGAGTGGTGTGGTTGCTCGTTGATTGATCACAGGGAGTCGGGATGGGGTGGTTGCTCATTGATGACTGGGAGTCTGGGTGGGGTGGTTGCTCATTGATTGATTATAGGGAATCGGGTTGGGGTGACTATTCATTTATTGATCACAGGGAGTCGGGGCAGGGCCTGTTGGCCAAGGTCCCGCAGCATTGGACTCAGCGGTGTGTGCAAACCTCTCCTTTTGTGTTATAGCAAGGATGGCATGAAGAAAGCTGGCGTGGCGCACAGTAAATCCAGCAACGATAAGGAGAGCCATGTGTTCTGTATCTATCTCTGTGTCCATGGCTTTGGCCTCTGAGCGCATGGCTCTGCCCTGATGGTCATCTTTCTTTTCTTAAAGGGTAGCACATGTTTGAGGTTGAGTAGTTCTATCAGCCTATTTCCTGCCTCTCTAGTTTTGGGAGTTCTTTGATTTTGTCTAGTCTCTAAACTTTCTAGTCCAAGCTGGCAGTGTTTCTGCTGGGAGAACATTCTAAAATCCTTGTGGAACTTCTCCGTATGTGATGGAATTCATGGCATCAGATGAGGTTTCTCCACAGATCTTTCCTGGATAATTCTGTCTCTCTTCCTCACTTCTGTGAGATGATTGAGGGGATTCAGGAGTTTCATGTGTAATCTCTTTGGCACTAGGGAAATTTGCAAGACATGCCACACCCTTGGCATTCCTCTACAGAACACACTTTCCTAACAGTGAATCTCCTAGTTTTAGCATTTTGGTTTTTTCCAATCTAAGTAGTCTGAGAATTTCCCAAATAATCAAGTCTAGGTTCCTTTGGCATAACAATTCTTCCCTCAGTTTATCTATTTTTTTGGAACTTTAAAATCCTTAAAATTTTCAATAAAACCCCCAATCCCCTTCCCCCTGCAATTTACTATAAGCAGGAAAAAGAAACCAACCTGAGTCGTGAATGCTTTGATTGGAAGTCTGCTGAGCTGAATGTGCAAGCTCATTACTTATGATTCTGCCTTCCACACACCTATAGGACACAATCCAACTAAATTTTTGCCATTATATAACAAAGATCATCTTTGGTCTAGTGTCCAATAACATGTTCCTTGTTTCCTCTGTGCCCTTAGCATCACCTTTAATGTCCATGTGTCTCAGCATTCAGTTTATGATAATGTGTGTGTTCTTGAAGAGAACACAGACTTTCTGTATGAAGTTCCTCATTTCCTTTAAGGCAGAGTCTGGGTGATAGAGTCTTTAACATCCACATTTCTATCAACAGTGTGTTGGAAGGCAACCTAGGCCTTTTCTGTCATGCTTCTTACAATTCTACCATCGCTCCTTCATTATCCAGTTCCAAAGTCACTGCCACATTTTTAGGCAGCCCACTCCTGGTAACAAAATTCATGTTTCCTGTGGCTGCTATAACAAGTTACTACAAACTTAGTGGCTTAAAAGAACAGAACTTTAATCTCTCACAATTTCCAAGACCAGAAGTTCAAAGTCAGTACCATGGGCAAAAAATCACAGTGGCAACAGGGAGGCTACAGGAGAGGAACCTGTTCCTCACATCTTCCAGCTTCTGGTGACTGCTTGCACTCCTTGGCTTGTGGCTGTATCACTCCTGTCTTCAGGGCCAACATCACAGAGTAAATAAATTCTCTTCATGTTCCATCTTCACATTGCCTTTTCCTCTGTGTGTGAATTTCTGCCTCCCTCTTAGGAGGATACATGCAATTGCACTTAGGGGCCACATATAACCCAGGATAACCCTCCATCTCAAGATCTTTAACTTCATCACACCTGTAAAGAACCTTTTCCCAAATAAGGTAACATTTACAGGTTTCAGGAAATAGGACCTGATTTCTTTAAGGACTGTTATTTAGCCTACTACAGATAGAAAGTTGATTAGTGATTGTCAAGGGCCAAGGATGCTGTTGGGGGAAATGGAGTTTTCATTTGGAATGATGAAAATATTCTAAAATTGGATTGTACATTATTGTGGCTCACGCCTGTAATCCCAGCACTTTGGGTGGACTGTATATTGTGGCTCACGCCTGTAATCCCAGCACTAGGCAGGCAGATCACTTGAGGTCAGGAGTTTGAGACCAGTCTGGCCAATATAGTGAAACCCCGCCTCTACTAAAAATACAAAAAT
>NW_012105442.1:144287-147618 GCF_000951045.1 Mandrillus leucophaeus
TTGTTTTGTTCTGTTTTAAGACAGAATCTGTTCTGTCACCTAGGCTGGAGTGAAGTGGCGTGATCTTGGCTCACAGCAGCCTCCACCTCCGGGGCCCGCCGCTCAGCCACCTGAGTAGTTTGAACTGTAGGCACGCACCAACACGCCCAGTTAATTTTGTTTATTTTTTATAGGGCCAAGGTCCCACTGTGTCCCCCAGCCTGGTCTCAAACTCCTGGGTTCAAGCAGTGCTCTTGCCTTCACCTCCCAAAGTGCAGGGATTACAGGCATGAGCCATCACACCCAGCCAGAAAGAATTTTTTGTACTATTCAAGTTTGGGACCCAGTATAAGAAATTTCCATATGCGAAATCACTCTGAATAAACTGCAATTGAAGATACTGTTCATTAGGTTGTGTGATGGTGCCTGTAACAAATTATTAAGGTTTATACCATAAAAAGGTTTATTTCCTGTAAGGAACTGGTACATTTGTTATTCTGAGAAAGGGAACACTATGTAATACATGGATATTCTATTTGCCCTGGCTGGTAGGAAGCTTATATCTAAGTGTTGGGCTCAGTTACTAGGGCTTTTTGTTGTGTATTAATGTTAATTGGTCTTCTTTTATCTGGATTTTTTTATTTTTTGAGATGGAGTCTCCCTCTGTCACCTAGGCTGGAGTGCAGTGGCACAATCTCGGCTCACTGCAAGCTCCACCTCCCGGGTTCATGCCATTCTCCTGCCTCAGCCTCCCTAGTGGCTGGGACTACAGGTACCTGCCAGCTCACCCAGCTAATTTTTTGTATTTTTAGTAGAGACAAAGTTTCACCATGTTAGCCAGGATGGTCTCAATCTCCTGACCTCATGATCTGCCTGCCTCAGCCTCCCAAAGTGCTGGGATTACAGGCGTGAGCCAATGCGCCTGGCCTTACCTGGATTTTTAATGTAAATTCCTTATATCCTTTTTGGAATTAGGTCACACATAAATCAATTACTATCTATTTCTGTGAGACTTAACTCCTTCTCACATAGGAGTTAAACCACATTAAAAATTAAATCCTGGCTTTTTCCAAGTCCCAGCCTAGGGCTTTGCCATGTAAATCTGTGGGAGTAGGGATGTGGGTTTTCAACATTAAACAGCCCTTGTATCTTTGAGCAGTGCTTGTGTGCAATGTGTGTAGAGGTAGCTAGTGGCATCACAATTTAGAATAAAGTATGCTGTTTTTGCAGGCACGTGTTAGGACTCAGTGAACAACATGTTATGGACGTGCTCGAATGAATCTATCAATCAGTGGTGTAACCCTGGGAATCCAGCCTTCCATTATGTCTGCCAGAGACTTGGAGTCCGTCACATCATCACTGAGCCCAAAGGTGAGCTGCACTCATGGTCTTGCACCACCATGGTCATCCCATCACCTCAAAGCTATTGCAGGGAGGCCAGGCAGGAAAGAGACCCCGCCTACTGGGAAGAAGGCAGGCGTGAGCAGACCAGGCAACCAGTCCGCAGGAGCCACAGGCCAGGCCTTCCTAAAAGATACACACCTGTTCCTGTCTTGCCTGTGTGAATGCTGGGGGCAGCGTGTGCTGCAATCAAGGGAGCTCCAGCTTAGCTGACCCACATGGCTCGCTCTCCCTGCGGAGCAGCAATGTGATGAAAACCTTCCACAGGATTCCATCTCTTAGTATGGAATTGTTGGTAAATGTTTTTAAAGATATTGTTCACATTTCTGTGGTCTTTCTCCTCTTATCCCCAGCTTGAAGTTGTTGAAGTTGGGGCTTGTCTCTTTGATCCCACATATGAAACCTGCATTGTCCCACACAGGGACAGACCCTTGCCTTGGGAGGGACTGAGTGATGACTTCATGTGGCCCCTTCATTTTACAGAGGAGGAATCTGGGTCGTACCATGCTGGCAGAGTTGGTGCAGGCCACTCAGAGAGCAGGAACTAGGAACTAAAGGCCAGCTGCTGCCCAGTAATCTAATGCGTACTTCCTTCAACTTGAATGGGTTGTGAGCCATCCCTAGGGGCTAGCCCCCCACCTCCTCATACCAGGGGTTTTTCTTTGCTCCATGGCAACCACCTTTCCTGTCCCTTCTTTCTCATCACCCTGCTCCCTTTCTCCCTGCCTCAGTGGCCTGTCATTGCTCTCTATTGAGTGCCCCTTCCTTCATGGCTCTCCTGGACCTCAGTCAGGCTGATGTGCTGGGTGGGGACAGCACCTTGTCACCAGGGACTGCTGCTTTGCAGGGCCTGTTGGCCAGGGTCCCGCAGCATTGGACTCAGTGGTGTGTGCAAATCTCTCTTCTCCTTTTGTGTTGCAGCGAGGATGCCGTGAGGAAAGCTGGCATGGCGCACAGTAAATCCAGCAATGATACGGAGAGCCATGTGTTCCTGAAGGCCAAGCCCTGGGTAAGTCCATAGCGGGTCAGTCCCTCTGGCAGAGAGGCTGGGAAAGGAGAGTGTCACAGGCTCTGGAACCTCTCTGTGGGGGGTCCTAGGGAGACGGAGTGGTGTGGTTGCTCGTTGATTGATCACAGGGAGTCGGGATGGGGTGGTTGCTCATTGATGACTGGGAGTCTGGGTGGGGTGGTTGCTCATTGATTGATTATAGGGAATCGGGTTGGGGTGACTATTCATTTATTGATCACAGGGAGTCGGGGCAGGGCCTGTTGGCCAAGGTCCCGCAGCATTGGACTCAGCGGTGTGTGCAAACCTCTCCTTTTGTGTTATAGCAAGGATGGCATGAAGAAAGCTGGCGTGGCGCACAGTAAATCCAGCAACGATAAGGAGAGCCATGTGTTCTGTATCTATCTCTGTGTCCATGGCTTTGGCCTCTGAGCGCATGGCTCTGCCCTGATGGTCATCTTTCTTTTCTTAAAGGGTAGCACATGTTTGAGGTTGAGTAGTTCTATCAGCCTATTTCCTGCCTCTCTAGTTTTGGGAGTTCTTTGATTTTGTCTAGTCTCTAAACTTTCTAGTCCAAGCTGGCAGTGTTTCTGCTGGGAGAACATTCTAAAATCCTTGTGGAACTTCTCCGTATGTGATGGAATTCATGGCATCAGATGAGGTTTCTCCACAGATCTTTCCTGGATAATTCTGTCTCTCTTCCTCACTTCTGTGAGATGATTGAGGGGATTCAGGAGTCTCATGTGTAATCTCTTTGGCACTAGGGAAATTTGCAAGACATGCCACACCCTTGGCATTCCTCTACAGAACACACTTTCCTAACAGTGAATCTCCTAGTTTTAGCATTTTGGTTTTTTCCAATCTAAGTAGTCTGAGAATTTCCCAAATAATCAAGTCTAGGTTCCTTTGGCATAACAATTCTTCCCTCAGTTTATCTATTTTTTT
>NW_012105442.1:148583-150691 GCF_000951045.1 Mandrillus leucophaeus
CTACTACAGATAGAAAGTTGATTAGTGATTGTCAAGGGCCAAGGATGCTGTTGGGGGAAATGGAGTTTTCATTTGGAATGATGAAAATATTCTAAAATTGGATTGTACATTATTGTGGCTCACGCCTGTAATCCCAGCACTAGGCAGGCAGATCACTTGAGGTCAGGAGTTTGAGACCAGTCTGGCCAATATAGTGAAACCCCGCCTCTACTAAAAATACAAAAATTAGGAGTCGTGGTGCACATCTGTAGTCCCAGTTGCTCAGGAGGCTGAGGCAGGAGAATTGCTTGAACCTGGAAACGGAGGTTGCAGTGACCTCAGATCATGCCACTGCGCTTTAGCCTGTGTGACAGAGGGAGACTCTATCTCAAAAAAAAAAAAAAAGGAGGAAGAGAAAAAATGTTCTGAAATTGATTTTGATAATACGCACAACTCTGAATGTAGTACCAGAAACCACTGAATGGCATGCTTTAAATGGGTGAATTGTATCTCAGCCAACCTATTACATAGAGATTTGTAATGGAACCAGTAAAGGTGATGGATAACAGGTCTGTCCTTCCTTGGTGGCCAGGTCAGGACAGCATGATCTCCTTGGGTAGGGGGCGATCTCCTTGCTGTGGCTGCCCAGTCCCTGATTAATGAAATCGCACACTTGGACAGAACTGGGACAGAAGCAGTGGAGCAGCCTGTCTGGGGGCATTGGCCATCTTCTTAGAGAAGGCCCTCCATGTGGATTCCTCCAGGAATCCAGATCTTTGGGCTGCCTTTTTTTTTTTTTTTTTTACTTAATTGCAAGATTTAATACAGTGAAAACAGAGCTCCCATGCAAAGGGAGGGGACCCAAAGGGGGCTGCCGCTCCCTGCTCGAATGTCTGGGTTTATATCCTGATCATTGTCCCTCCCCCTGTGCTCTCAGGCGATACATGATTTGACTGTTTCTTTACCTCCTGCTTTAGCCTTATTTGTATTTTACTGAGTCCTCTTTACTACCTGATTGGGTGTGAGCTGAGCTACAAGCCCCATGTTTAAAGGTGGGTGCGGTCTCCTTCCACAGCTAGGCTTAGGAATTCTTAGTCGGGATCCTTGGGCTGCTCTTGCTGCAGCCTGTCCATGGTCCGGGTCCATCTCAGCTATGTGAGGGCGCACACAGTGTTGTTAGAGTGTCTTGTGTGTGCTCGACACACCCCTACTCACTTCTATAGGAGAACACAGGACATAGGAAACCTTTAAAACATACATGTGATTCTCTGGTCACAGTTTTGGGTTCAGGCTGAGCTGCTTGGGGCAAGTGGGGCACCCCCCCATCCCCGGGGGAAGCCCAAGTCCAGGACACAGGCTGCCCCTCAGAGGGAGGGCTGGCTTGTGGGGGCTGCCGGCTTCCCAGCACCAGCTGGGCCTCAGCCCTCTCGGCATTCCTGCTGAGCACTGTGGGGCACCTGTGCTCAGCAGGGCACAGGGGCATCAGGGATCCTGCTGCAGGCACCCCTGTGCCGCTCGCATGAGGACCATGTCCTCACCGTGAAGGATGAAGAGCAAGACCCTCAGGACCTGCGTCCTCAGAATACCATGCACTGCACCACCCATTGAGAGGCGACCTGACAGCTGGCGGGGCCATGCAGTGAGTGCCTCCCTGTGCTGCCCACCACTCTGGGCAATGGCCTGCAGCCCTCTGGTGATAAGAGGGCTCCCCTTTTTCATGTGTACTACCCCATCATTTGTGATTGTTATGATAAAGTCATGATTCCTGTGTGCATCAGGAGTTGTCACTGTGTACCCTTCTCCATGAACCTGGGCCTGCTGTCCTGTCAGGATGCTGTCAGCCTTGGGGCCAGCCCTGACCTCAGCCCTCCTTTTCTGACATACTGTCCCATTACTTGGCTTGTGGTTCATCCTCCAGCTTCCTGGCAAAGTTCCCGCCCCCTGAAGCAGGAAGAGGCTGAGATTAATGCCAAGGAAATGGGGCTGTGGGCCTGGGAGGACTGTGCTGCCGGGCGAGGGTGGCACTGAGCTGGCCACTTCCAGACAGTGGACACAGCTGTGCTGTGGTGGGAGGGGCGGCGCAGGTGTGGCCACAGCACTCTGGAGACAGCCTTCTGAGGCCTGTCAGC
>NW_012105442.1:151391-156993 GCF_000951045.1 Mandrillus leucophaeus
ATACTTAACTTCGTCGTGTGCTTTTGTGTAAATACCAAATAGCAAAATACTAGAACACAAAACAGTTTGTCAGTTTGGAGATCAAGTACTTTTTCTATATTGAGTGTCATTTATCTTGGAATTTAGCTGGGTTGAAAAGTAGTGGAATTAATCAGGAAATGCTATGGAGAGCCAGTCTCCAGCTGCAGGTACGTGTGCTTGGCCCTGACCAGCTGCAGACACAGATGCAGGCGGCTCAAAGCACCAAGCGGGGCAGATGCCAGTTCTGCAGTGCCTGCAGCCTCTCCTGCCACTTGGCAAAGTTATTATTCAGGGTCTGCTTCAGTTCCGGGCAGGAGGACACGTACTGTCACAGGTATGGGGCTCAGAAGCAGGCTGGGGATGGGTGGAGGGACTGTCACCTTGAGCATCCCCAGGAGTGGAGTGTGCTGGGAGTAGGGCCTGCATGGCCCTCACTGGGACCCAGTGAGACCACAGCCGCCTCTGTTTCTGTGCTGCCGCCCCTCCTTCCCCACTCCCTCCCTGGGGCCCAGGCTATAGGGCTGCCCTGCTGTCTCCATGCCAGGGGACTCACCATTTCTTGAAGAGGCTCTTGGTGGAGACCTTGGGGAACTGCACAGCTTCCTGGTCCCTGGGTGTAGGAATAGCAGTGAGCCCCAAACAGGCCCCAGGGATGGGGCAGGGGTGACCGGGCACTCACCTGGGAGAGCTAGACTCAGCCTCCTCTGGGGCCACCGGGGCTTCTGGCCCTTTTCCAGGAGGGACTTGAGGTACACAGCCAAAAGACAGGGACGTCAGCATGGTGGGGCCCGCGGCAGCGCCAGGCTGCCCAGGCCCACCCCCACCATCCAGGGCCTCACCTCTTGGGCCTGCAAGATGTTGACATTTCACAGCTGGCAGATGAGCACACGGTGCGGAAGTGTGGTGGGCTTTTGCAGGTGCGCGCGCAGGGTCTTTTGGGGGGTGTGCACCCATCATCTCCCAAGCCCAAGGGTGGAGCTGTGTAGCAAATGCCCCCAGCCTTCTCTGAAGACAGCAGCTGACATCGTCAGGGCTGCTGCAGCTTCCCCACTCAGTTAGAGGCAGAGAGGACATAGCCCAGGGCAAGCAGCAGTGCCAGGGAGGGCCAACTCAGAACAGAGACGCCTCAAAGAAGGCCAGCAGCAGCCAAAACAGAATCTGGTAGCTACTGAGGCTGAGCCTGGGGCCATGGGTGTGGCCAGCTGCCTGCTTCTGCCCATGAGGCTTAGCAGGTGCCTGCTGGCCACCGCAGGCTAATGAAACGATAAGAGACAGAAGCTGCCAAGGAAGTCGTCCCAGGAACACAGAGTTGACCACAATCTGGCCTGCAAAGTGATGCACAGACAGAGGCAGGAGGGCATGGGGTGGTGGCACCACAGACCTCAGGACAGCAGCACCCCACCCCCACAGGCCACCTTGGGCAGGAGCATTGAGAACACTTTCTGAAGAGGCCAGGTTGTCCCTCCTGCCCATTCTCTGTGGTTGATGGCAGACGACCACTGGAAGAGCACACAGACCAAGATGGCAATCTTGTAGCTCCAGATGGGCTGTAGCTCTGGGTCCCCCTGGTACTCAATGTCAAACCTTTGCAGCGCATTGATGATCTAGAAACTCAGGCCACAGGGACTGGTGAGAAGACACAGCCCGGACACAACTCAGAGCAGCGGAGCTGCATCTGCTCATAGGGGAGGAAGGAGCTGGGGAGAGTTAAGGGCCCAACCTGCACCTCTGGGACAGGGGCTTCTCACCTGGTACCAACCCGGAAACATGAGGGTGAGTCTGTCCTCACCCCCGGTTGCAGTCAAGGAGCTGCTGCTTTCTGTTCCCATCCTGGGTGGTGCCCAAGGCAAGTGAACTGTGTGAGCTGTGCTCCACTGAGTTGCCAGAAAGAAGCACCAAGGAGAAGGGTGGGGACTGGTCTTCACCCCACCAGCCACTTAACAGTGAGCCATGACGCTCAGGGTGTGGGCCTACCTCCCACAACACTGGCTCCATCTGAGTGGGGCCCGGGACTGGTGCTTGGGCTGACCACAGGCTGAGGGGGAGTGGATCCTTTGAGGAAGGAGACCCTGATGGCCTGAGGCAGGCTCCATAGTTCGTACCAGGAATATCTGGCGCAGGTACTCCAGGGCCGCCTCCAGGTACTTGTCTGTCTCTGGACACTGTCCTGCCCTGTCTTGTCCAGGTCGTTGGCTGGGTAAGAGCCATTGGTGTCGTGGGGCCAAAGCCCAGCCATGACAGGAAGGAGTAGCCAAGGGGCTGTCTACACACTGGTCTGAGATGGACATGAGGATCAAGCAGGGGATGAGGGGAAGGCAGCCCCTGCTCTGCTCTGTGCTGGTGAGGGTCAACGGATAGTTTGGGGGTCACCAAACATATGTCTGGGCCAGAAGGGAGAGGAGACAGGGCCAGATAGGTCACCCACTGCTTCTATGAGAAACCAATTCTAGGGTCTGGCAAAGCTGAGTCTTGGAAGGGCTGGTCTGTGCTCCACAAAGCAGGGCCTGGGAGAGGAACCCAGGAGGCCACCTGGGCCAGGGCCAGGCTGACCCCAGCACAGGCCGTTGACTTGGTCTCCAACCACTGGAGCAATGTCCATGCTGGGGAGCCAGTGGCATGGCTGTGAGGAGAGGGGCCGAGGCTCACCATTTCTCCAACACACACTGGGACTGGGAGTCGCTATCTGGAGCCTGCTTGTCAGGCGCATACCGCCATGGCTGCAGGTAGCTCAGTCACATTTCCAGGACCTGTGGGAGGCGTGAGCTGAGGGCCCAGTGGCTGGGGGCCAAATCCTCCGTTGGCCCGGAGTCTGGTCCCAGGCGGCAGCTGGGTGGGACTGGCTCTTCCCACGTCCCCCAGAGGGCGCAGGAGAGACTCAGCCCTGTGAGGTGTGGCTCTCTTGCCGGCTCTTCAGAAGTCAGGGCCGCGGGTGGGCTTTCCCAGCCCAGGGGGCCCAATGCTCCCTGGTGGGGTAAGGGCTACGAACTTGCCTGGCACTAGAGAGGTGGGACAGGGCAGGGCTTTCCTATACCTGAGGGTTGGCTTTGGAAACTGAAACAGAACCATGTGGCCCTCCAAGAGCTCCCTCTTCTCCAAGGATCCCCTCCTCTCCAAGGCCTCATAACAACACTTGTTCTCCTCCTCATCCACTCCAGGGGACCTCCCTCATTAGGGTACACAGAGGACACAGGCACCCGTTTGACAGGGCCAGTACAGCTCTGGACAGTGCGCCCAGCGGCCAAAGCAATGCTGCAGGAAGAGGTAGCGTTTCTGCTGGACGAACCTCGGGACGGCATCGTCCCTGCAGGGAATAGGGTGGGTCACCTGCTGCTTGCCCAGTAAGGAGGCCCTGCTCATCGATGAGTCCAGAACTCATCAACGAGGGTTGGATCTGCTGGGGGAGAGCATGCATCTCTGAGGTATGCTCAGAGCTGGCCTAAGCTTCACTCCTCAGAGGAAGAAACCAAGGTTCAGAGAGGTCAGGGAACATCCCAAGAACACACAGCACGCAGGCGGCCAAGCCAGTGCAGCTCTTGCACACACCTCACCTCAGTCCCACACAAATAGCCCACTCTGCTGGTCCTGGTGGGGCTGGGAGTCAGGGTCACCCCAGCCCTTCTCCAGACAGGTGGGGAGGAGCAAGAGATGGCAGCACAGTGGGGCCTCTCTGGCCAGTCTGGAGAGAGGCTCTGGGAGCTAGAGATCAGCTGGCAGCCCCACCAGGTCATCTGGGCAGGGTGAAAAAGCACCTTCCTAGCCCTCCAGAGGCCTCTCTGCTCTGTGGGCAGGAAGGGATTCCTCCTCACCCTGCCCCCCACCATGCCCTGGGGTGAGGTTGCTGTGGGCGACACCTGAGGAGGGTAAGAGGAGGAGACGGCAGCTGAGGGAAGCCGCAAGGACCAGCCACCATTTCAACTCCTCCAGGGGGCTGGTGGCATGGGAGTGGGAGGAGAGTGAGGCCTGCTCTGGCTTCAGGCTGTTGGCAAAGGCAAGCAGGTGCTTCAGAGGCAGGCGCACCACCAGCACGTGTTCCCCAGTGGGCCTGAACCACTGCTAGGTGGAGAAGGAGGGGTCAGAGATGGGAAGGACTGTGGCACCCACAGCACTCAGCCTCCAGGTCTGACCACATCCTACTCTGGGCCATTTGCTCTACTTTCCCACAGGAGGCACGAACCAGGCCGGGAGTGGGGCGACTGTGCCCTGGGACACCACTGTGCCTGGTACCCAGCGGATCTACCTTGCACTGCTTGGCCTAGACGGCAGCCAGCTCATGGTAGGGAAACACTTGGCCCAACACCCACACAGCCCACCCTGGGCAGGGCTCACTAAGAGAGACACATCTGTGGGGGCCCTCCCACCCCTGACCTCTCCCCTCCCCACTGCTGTCCACCTGCAGTGGGTGGCACAGGATAGGACTCACCAGACTGTGCCCGCAGGCAGTGCTTGATCCTCAGGGCAGGAGAAGGCCGGCATCACCCCCAAGTTCTGAATCCGGGGTCTCCCACCTGCCGCCCAAGTGTGTGCAGAAAGCACATGGAACTCAGGCGCGGTGCCTCAGACCTGGAATTCCAGCACTTCGGAGGCTGAGGCAGGAAGATCGCTAAGGCCAGGAGTTTGAGATTAGCCTGGGCAGCACAGGGAGACCCTGTCTCCATGAAAGATTTTTAAAAGTTAGCTGGGTGGGGTGCTGCACACCTATAGCTGTAGTGACTCAGGAAGCAGGGGTGGGAGGATCACTTGACTCCAGGAGTTTGAGAGTGCAGTGAGCTAGGATCATGCCACTGCACTCTAGCCGGGGTGACATAGTAAGACCCTTTTCAAAAAATAAAATCCCATGGCTTCACTTTCCTCCCCAACTCCTTCCATCTGCTCCTCATCCCGGACACAGCCAGACTAGGGATCAGCCCAGGAGAGGCTCCAGGCATCATTTCCTCTGTTGCCCGTGGACCTGTGGTCAGGAAAACCCCAAGATGAGCACAGTCGAGTGTACAAGCCAAACCTTTGATTTGCAGCACACAAGCAGGATCCTGGAGACCCAGCCTGAGAGGAAAGCCTTTTTGCTGGCTGTGGGCTTCCTCTGGTTGCTCAGCATTGGGAGGGCAGGTGGGGGCATCCAGTGGATGAGGGCACCGAGGGCGGGACCCTGAGTCTGAGTGGACATGCTCGCCTCTCCACAGTTGCCCTCCAGCCCTTTGCGCCTCAACACATCCGTGCTGCTGAGGCTGGTACAGGGCATGGCCTCTAGGTATATTCTGGGATGCTGCAGACCCCGCAGGGGCCACTGCCCACATCACCATCCACTCAAGTCTCCCTGTCAGGAAAATGTCCCGCAGGTCCAGGTGACACACCCCACAGATCAGTGTCTGAGTCTGAGGATCGAGCTGTGGGGTGAGGGGTATTTTCTTCTTTTTTGAGACAAGGTCTCACTCTTGTCACCCAGGCTGGGATGCAGTGGCGTGATCTTGGCTCACCATAGCCTCTGCCGCCTGGGCTCAAGGGATTCTTCCACCTCAGCCTTCTGAGTAGCTGGGACCACAGGTACACACCACCACACCTGGTTAATTTTTGTATTTTTTTTTTT
>NW_012105442.1:157633-167862 GCF_000951045.1 Mandrillus leucophaeus
CTGAGTCATGACATCCTCCTTATCCTCCTTACAGCTCAGGGGAGCGGATGACCTCCACATGGGAACTGGAAACCCACCTTCCCCCACTGGTGCACTCAACCCATCTCACCTGGTCCTTCCAAAGGGTCTGGAGGGCTCACTGCCCATGTCCCCAGCTGTCACATGGAACCCTCTCATGCTATTTTCCTACAGGTTTGCTGACCCAAACGTCTCCCTCAGCTTTGCACCCCTCTTGGGCCACGTGCCCACATGGAGTCCCTGGTGACAGTTGCACCTGCTTGCCGCTTAAGGATATGTCCTCAAAGCCCCACGTTTCCCACTGGGCCCAGCCTTGTAGTACCTCAGCTCACCCCGTGTGGGCCTCAGTAGTCACCCCTCCCACCATAGAGTTTGCCAGATGCTTCCTGGAAGCTGTCGTCCTCACCTGGTGGCCCAAGCCCTCTAGTCCCCCCTCTGCAGTGGCTCCTGCAGAATGGGGTGCCCCCGTGTGCTGTGGCTGGCATCCCAGGCCACCAGCACTCAGGGCCCAACATGTTTTCTCACCTTGTCCTCAAATTCCCGTTCACTCATGTGCTCCTTCCCAGGTGAACCGGACAGACCCCTGGCTGTGAACACAGCTCGTCTCCCCGACTCTCACGGATTCATTAACTCTGCCATCCCTGAAATCCCCTACAGGTCTGAACTCTGCTTCACTGACCCCAAATCCATCCACACACTTGTCATTTCTGCCTAGATAGCTGCAACCTCTATGAGGTCACCACTGACACTCCTCCACCTCTGGAGGTGTGTGTGAGTGGCCAGAGCTCCCCAGGTGAAGGCCGGGCCCTGACTGGGCTGTCAAGGATTGACAGCCTCTGTGGGCTACAGGGTCAAGCCCCAAGTTCTTCCCACCCCCCTGCCTCACACGCAGGCTGTGGGTCACAGCACCTCCAGGCGGGGTGACAGACACTTCTGAAGAAGGCAGAAACCACACCACCCGGGAGTCCCAGGCCTCTGTATCTTCCCAAGTGCCAAGCCCTGCAAAGTAGGGGTGAACCTTGCCACTGCAGAGGCCTGACGATTCCAGCTCTTCACACCAGCACCAAGCACGGGGCCCCCAACAGCAGATGCTTGTGACACCTCCACTGGCTGGGAGCCTTGCCAGCCAGGGCCATGCACCTCATTCTTCCTCATAGCCACACTTCCGCCCACACCAGGCTACTCTGCAAAGCCAGGGGCCAGGCCAGGCTGGAGGCTGACCCCCACCTCCCCAACACAGGGATTTCATTCTGCCTGGAGCTAAACTCTTGAGTCACCCGCAGCTGACCCCTTGCTTTGCCAGGCATGGACATGCACTCTGGGCAAGGGGAAAGGAACAAAGAACCACAGCCGGTACTTGGTAGGCTGTGAAGAGCCTGGAGGCTAAGTTGGGCAGGGCTGTGGAGGGTGCTGGAGACACAGTAGTGCAGAATCTCCAGCTGAGACAACGAACAGAAGCCGGAAGACAGAAGAGCAGAGGACAAGAGGTTGGGCTGGGGAAGGGAAGAGATGGGACCAGACATGAGAGGGCAAAGCAGAGAGAGCAATGAGAATGAGACCAGAAGTGAGAAACACCACAGTGACAATCCAAACAGTCCCAGCAACCACGGGTCAGTGCAGCACCCCCGCTCCACAGCCAGGCCAGGGCTGTGGCCATGCACTCATCAGCCTTGGAGGCCCAGGCAGACACCCTCCAGGCCACCTGGGTGGCCACTCAATGTTGCTGGGGCCTAAAGACCACCACAGCACAGGAAAAGCCCAAAACGCGACAACACCACAGAAGAGACACACCCCCCACAGACACACACCACACACTCACACATACGCATCAGAGTTCTCCAAGAGCCCAGGGCCCTCACTGGGACATGCTGCCAGCCACCAAGACCTCGAGATCCTGAGGCTCAGAAAAGAAACCAGTGGAGCGTGTTCCAGGAGGTGAACTCTGCCCAGAAAAGACACACGAAATTGACTGGATTTCCCTGGGTTGTCTTGAGAAATTTACCGAACTGGTATAAGACATGATTAATTCCTATGTGTCTAAAACCCAATCAGTGTCCCCTCCATGAGTGGGCTCTCTGAGAACTAAGGACGAACACAGGTCCCTCAGGGCACCAGGCCCTTCCCTCCACCCCTACAGTCTGGAGGTCAGCTGAGGTGGTGTGCACATCAGCTCTAAATCTAGGAGGCAACCTCTCCTGTAGCACCAGGAACTTTCACCCTCCAGATAAGGTGGGCTTCCAAGGGCAGGAGCTCCCAAGGATCTGGCCAGAACCACACACACCCAGAGGGAGCAGGAATCTGAGGCTGAGCTGGCTCCCAGCCAAGACCCTTCAATTTCCTCCACGCCCTGCAGCACCGTGGCCTGCCAAAGCACACTCAGCCTAGCACAGCCAGAGCGACACGCACATCCTGCTCTGACAGCAGTATGCCTCCTGCCTGAGCAGTGCACCCACTGGGGTCCACATCAGGAGAGATCAGAACACACCCACTAGACATCAAGACAGGCAGAGCAGGGTGGGGGTGCCCTCCACACCCTTCCTCTGTGCCAGATCTGGGTCTCAGGCAGGAATCAGACATACAGGTCCCCAGTGTGGTGCCTCCTCACTTGCAGGGACACAGTGGCCTGCAGCACCATGGCTGTCCTTACTGCCCACAGGGCCACCAAGGAGCAAGCACACACCCTGGACTCAACCAGGGTGAGGGCGATGACCCCAGGAGCCTCACTTCTTGCGTCTGGAGACAAGGGCTAGCAGGAATGGGCAGTGATTTATCTATGGCAGGTGCGGCACAGGCCCAGGCAAGTGGCAAGGGACCTTAGAGGACACAGACATCCATAGCTGCCTTTCTCTCGTTCCCACCCACCCAG
This sequence comes from Mandrillus leucophaeus, assembly GCF_000951045.1. Lineage (NCBI taxonomy): Eukaryota > Metazoa > Chordata > Mammalia > Primates > Cercopithecidae > Mandrillus > Mandrillus leucophaeus. Next base: position 160,518 of record NW_012105442.1, read on the forward strand.
TTTTCTCACTTTTTTTTTTTTTTTAACCTCAGTTGGAAGAAGCAAAGAGTGGATTATTTTTGGGTACTTGGTACCAGCACTGCAAGTCATTCTGAGCAGGGCCCACCCACCCCTAGGTCTGGCCAAGAGTACGTGAGTGTGGACAAGGGAAAGGCACCTCTTGCATTCTCCAGGGCCAGCCACCTGCTTTTCCGTCTGGCCCGTGAGGACACAATCTTCACAGGTGACAGCCCAGAACAGCCTTTCTGGCTGGCCTTTGAAAGTAGGTGCGTTTCCACTCAGAAGGCAGAAGGAGCCACAGGAACACAATGCAGTGTAGCAGCCCCTGCTCCTGCCAGGCCAGAACCACATGCAGGAACATTGAGGGTCCCAGAGCCGCATGGGAGGAATGGGCCCTGGGAACAACCAGGCCCCCAGGCGCACGCAGCTAGTCTGCTCTGGGAGCAGGAAGGGCACTGCAGGCTCTTGGTGACTCAGGAGGCCCCAGCTGGGGTCCTCAGCTTTTCCCCGTTCTCCCATGCGATGCTGAGGGTAAGGATTTAGGGACCCTATGCTTTTAAGACAGCCTCCACACTGCAAAGCCTGGGGCCGTAGAACTGGCTGCAGAGACTGTGGCAGAAGCAGATCCACAGCTCTTCCTCGGAAGCAGAGGAAGAGTGACAGGATGCTCTTCTGAACTCCATCACCCACAGAGCCTTTATTCTAGAGGAAGCCCTCAAGAATGGTGTTAGTGACAAAGCCAAAGTCTCCGAAGCACACTGATGCACAGACACTGTGGGCACCAGACTACGTGACTGATGCCACCTCAGGCAGAATCCTGGATCTGTGTGAGCCAGGCTGCTCCACGGAGGGTGAGCGACAGGGGATCTACTGCTTTCTCACTCTGACTAGTCCGGGGGATGTTAGCTCCATGGACAGCAACAGCAGGAGTGACCCGGGGTCTCCGCCACCTCCATGCATCTGTGACTAGTGTGCTCCCCAGAGAGGGAACAGGGAGAGGTAAAGTGGAGGGAGAGAAGGCAGGCCAGGCCTCATGCAGGAGGGCGCCAGGCCCCACACACCGTGAGAGCGGCTGCTTGCTCATGCTCTGGAGGAGGTGGGAGAGTAGGGGGGACAGCAAAAGGAGGCTCCAGGTCACCACCGTGGGCAGACGTCTGCCCCAGGCAGCCACTTCATGAGAAAACACCAAGTTGCTGCTAATGGTCAAGGAGACGAGAACGTGGCTCCCAGAGACATCACAGTTCCGCCACACCCAGAGCAAGAGCACCACAGCTTCATCTGTTCCCCTGCCAGGGAGGGGGCTCCAGAGAGGCCAGGCCTCAAGTGTCCACACAACAGGGTGCAACGCCCCCTGCCCCCCATCAGGGACTAGAGAACTATGCCCACCTCTTGTTTGGCTTCTGAGTGAGGGGTGGGTGGTGAGTTTCTATTCCCACCATCCAGCCTGGGCAAATTCAGGCAGGATAAGAAGCAACAGGCTGAGCAGGGTCAGAAAAAGGAGAAGGGAACAAAAACTGTGGAAACATACCTTGGCGTAAGGGGACTGCATATTTTGGCACATCTCCGAGGAATACTAGCAAAGCAACATTTCAACAAAAACCTGCAAAAAAGCATTAGTCAAATTATTCTCAACAATGGTGCCAAGACCATTCAGTGGGGAAAGGACAGTGCCTCCAACATAGAGCTGGGAACACGGAATATCCACATGCAGAACAGGGAAGCTGCGCCCTTCCTTCACACCATTGCCAAAAACTAAAAGTCAGTAAGCAATCCAAGGATAAGAACTAAAACCATAAACTCAGAAGAAAACATGGGGGAACGTTACACTGGATTTCACGACGATTAATTAGATATGACACCCAAAGCGCAGGCAACAAAAGAAACAGACAACCAGGCTTTATCAAAGTCAACACTCTTTTATTAAAAGATACTACTGATAGAATCAAAAGGCAGCCAGCAGATGTGGTGGCTGATGCCTGTCATCCCAGCACTTTGAGAGACTGAGGCAGGTGGATCGCTCGAGGCAGGTGTTCAAGATCAGCCTGGCCAACATAGTGAAAATCTGTCTCTACAAAAAATACAAAAATGAGCTGGGTGTGATGGGACACACCTATAGTCTCAGCTACTTGGGAGTCTGAGGTGGCAGGATCACTTGTTCCCAGTAGTTTGAGGCTGCAGTGAGCTGAGATTGTGACACTGCACTCCAGCCTGGGTAACACAGAGTGAGACCCTGTCTCAAACAAAAAAGAAAAACAGAAGTAACTCAAGTGTCCACTGGGAGATGAATGGATACACATAATGTGGTACATCCACACAATAGAACACTATTCAGCCTTAAAAAGGAAGGACGTTTCTGACAATCTGTAACGTGGATTAATCTTGAGTCCATTATGCAATATGAGATCTAGGAGTCAAATCCATAGAAAGAAAGCAGAATAGTGATTGCCAGGGGCTGGGTGGGGAATTGTTTAACAGTTTAGTTTCTTTTTTGTTAAAAGAGATGGGGTTTCACTATGTTTGCCAGGCTGGTCTTGAACTTCTGGCTTTGAGCAATGCTTCCCTCCTTGGCCTCCCAAAGTGCTAGGATTACAGGTGTGAGGCCCCCGTTCCCAGGCCAATTCAGTTTCAGTTTTGCAAGGTGAAAAGCATTCTGGAGATGGGATGCACAGCAACGTGAATGTACTTAACACTACTCACTGTACACTTGGAAGTGGTTAAGGCAGTACATTTTATGTATATTTTAAAATTAAAATTTTTTTTATTAATTAAAAAGCAAAAAGAGCCAGGTGTGGTGGCTTACACCTGTAATCCCAGCACTTTGGGAGGCTGAGGCAGGTGGATTGCCTGAGGTTAGGAGTTCGAGATCAGCCTGGACCAACATGGTGAAACCCTGTCTCTACTAAAAATGCAAAAATTAGCTGGGCATGGCAGCGTATGGGGGGAACCAGCCCCCAATATTTCAATGTAGATTCTTTTCTATTTTCCCTAAGTGTCAGCCGGTCTGAGAAATAAAGGGAAAGAGTCCAAAAGAGAGAAATTTTAAAGCTGGGTGTCCGGGGGAGACATCACATGTCGGCAGGTTCCATGATGCCCCCTGAGCCACAAAACCAGCAAGTTTTTATTACGGATTTCAAAAGGGGAGGGGTGTACAAATAGGGTGTGGGTCACAGAGGTCACATGCTTCAAGGGCAATAAAATATCACAAAGCAAATGGGGGCAGAGCAAGATCACAGGACCAAGGTGAAATTAGAGTTGCTGATGAAGTTTCCTGTCCCACTGGGATGCATTGTCCTTGATAACATCTTGTCAGGAGACAGGGTTTGAGAGCAGACAACCGGCCTGACTAGAATTTACTAGGCAGAAATTTTCTAATCCTAATAAGCCTGGGGGCGCTACAGGAGACGGGGCTTCTTTCATCCCTTACCTACAACTGCATAAGACAGACACTCCTAGAGCGGCCATTTTAGAGACCTCCCCCTAGGGATGATTCTCTTTCTCAGGGCTGTTCCTCACTGAGAAAAAGAATTCAACAATATTTCTCCCATTCGCTTTTGTAAGAAGAGAAGTATAACTCTGTTCTGTCTGGCCCCTCAGGCAGTCAGGCCCAATGGTTATCTCCCTTGTTCCCTGAAAATCGCAGCCATCCTGTTCCTTTTGGATGCCCAGATTTCATATTGTTCAAACACACATGCTCTATAAACAATTTGTGCAGATAACGCAATCATCACAGGATCCTCAGCTTATGAAGATGACAGGATTAAGAGATTAAAGACAGGCATAGCAAAATATAAGAGTATTGATTGGGGAAGTGATAAATGTCCATGAAATCTTCACAATTTATGTTCTTCTGCCAAGAACACAGAGCCAGTCCCTCCATTTGGGGTCCCTGACTTCCTGCAACAGCAGCGGGTGCCTGTAATCCCAGCCACTCAGAGGCTGAGGCAGGAGAATTACTTGAACCCAGGTGGAGGTTGCAGTGAGCCAAGATCTCACCATTGCACTCCAGCCTGGGTGACAGAGACTCCATCTAGAATAATAATAATAATAATGCTTTGGTCTGGAAAACAGCAGAACCTTCCAGTTCTGTCCTGTAAGCTTGCCCTGCCCACTTCACAGCCAGCACAGCCCACAGTCCACATGCCTGAGAGCCATTGGGGCACCGTGGTCCCCTCTGAACAGGAATGATGGTTCCTACCATTCCACCCCTGGAGGAAGCTGTGAAATGGCATGGAGGCTTCAAAAAATGCAGCACCCCAGATACTAGGAGTTATGTACAAGGTGGGAAAAAGAATCCTATCTTATCTACATTCCAGACTCTCAACAGTGAGGCTGAGGCTACCAGGTCAGCCCTAGGATCCAGTGTCAGAAGCAGCACCTGCCGATTCTCTGAGGTGTGCCAAGAACACACAGCCAGGACCTGAGAGGTGGCCAGCACTCAGGAAGTGAGCCGGCCCATACCATCCTGAGAGGCTGGATCGCCTCTGGGCAGACAAGGGACTCTGTCACCTACTACTCAAATCCTCTGAATCAGTTGAAGGCCTGTGGAGGCTGCACAGACCCCTCACCATTCAGTGTCATAAAAATGCTACTGGGGCAGGGCTTAATATCCACATGGTGGTAATCACAGGAAACATCTCCAACAACACAGGAAATGGAAACTAAAAGACGGAAACAATTATATCACCACGGGCAAAACGAAACAACTCCCGTGGACAGGAGATCCTGGGATGAAAAACATTGTCAGTGACATATAAGCTAGATTGCTGGGCAGATTTATTTTCATGTTTTCTAAATGTCATAGCAGGAAAATATCAACAATTTAGAATCAGCCCCTGGCTGAGGGGCCGTCTCTGGGACACTCCTCCACATAGTGGAAGGTGGCTGAACAGTTTCTTTTCTTTCTTTCTTTCTTTTTTTTTTTTTTTGAGATGGAGTCTAGCTCTGTCACCCAAGCTAAAGTGCAGTGGTGTGATCTCAGCTCACTGCAGCCTCTGCCTCGTCCGGTTCAAGCAATTCTCTGCCTCAGCCTCCTGAGTAGCTGGGACTACAGGCGGCTGCCAGCATGCCTGGCTAATTTTTGTGTTTTTAGTAGAGACAGGGTTTTACCATGTTGGACAGGCTGGTCTCAAACTCCTGACCTCACATGATCCACCCACCTCAGCCTCCCAAAGTGCTGGGATTACTGGCATGAGCCACGGCGCCTGCTGGCTGAACAATTTCTTTTGAAACAGAAGCTGAGACCAGCTGGGCTCTCACCTGGAGCCGTTTCTGACCTCCAGATCTCGTGGGAGGTGGGGTCCACATTCACAGACGTCTGATGAGAGATGTCTGGCTTCGGGAGGCTAGTGTGGTGGAGGCTGTAGGAAGCAAAGGGCATGGCTGGTGTCCTGAGGGAGACACGGAAACAGGTCCAAGTTACAGGCTCCCACTGGCGTAGCCAGGGACAATCTGGACATCAAAATCTGTGGCAGTAGGGACTGATTACAACTTGTTCAATAACACAATGCTCCCCGCCGCCCCGTGATCCACACTGACATCCCTGAATAAATAGCAAAGAGAGAAGTGTTCCTTACCACAGAGTGACCACTGACCCACCAATCAATGTAGAAGGGATGAAGTTAGAGAACCACCATTTGGCAGCCACCCTATTAAGAGCTGATTTGGTCCAGAATCAACACTGAGGTCAGGCATGGGGGCTCACACGTGTAATCTCGGCACTTTGGGAGGCCAAGGTAGGAGGATTTCTTGAGACCAGGCATTTGAGACCAGCCTGGGCAACAAAAACATTAAACCATAAAATAGCTGGGCATGGTGGCATGTGCCTGTAGTCCTAGCTGCTTACAAGGCTGAGGAAGGAGAATGGCTTGGGTCCAGGAGTTGAGGCTACAGTGATGCATGATCATGCCAACTTCACTCCAGCTTGGGGTGACAGAGCAAGACCCTGTTTCTAAAAAAATAAGAAATTTCCAGCCTGGGCAACATGGCAAAACCCTGTCTCTACAAAAATACAAAAATTAGCCAGGTGTGATGGTGCCTGCCTATAGTCCCAGATACTTGGGCTCAGGCGGGAAGATCACTTGAGCCCAGGAAGTTAAGGCTGCCGTGAGCCGAGATCACAGCACTTCACTCCAGCCTGGGGTGAGAGAACAAGAACCTGTCTCAAAATAAAATAAAATGAATTTGAAAAAAGGAGAGAATCAACAGCAGATGCTAATACTAGTGAAATTATAAAGTCCTCATACATCTTCCTGATAAATCCTCATTACCAATTCTTTTTTCTTTATTTTTTGAGACAGTGTCTCATTCTGTTGCCCAGGCTGGAGTGCAATGACGCAGTCACAGCTCACTGCAACTTCAACCTCCTAGACTTAGGCCTCCCAAGTAGTTGGGACCACAGGTGCACACCACCATGCCTGGCTAATGTTTTTAACAGGAACAAAATCGTGTTATGTTGTCCAGGCAGTCATTACTAATTTTTATTGTTGAGATAAGGTCTCGCTCTGTAGCCCAGGCTGGAGTACAGTGGCACGATCTTGGCTCACTGCCACCTCTGCCTCCGGGTGAAAATGATCCTTTCGCCTCAGCCTTCCACATAACTGGAATTACAGGTGCACACCACCATGCCTGACGTAAATTTTGGGTAGAGATGGGGTTTTTCTATGTTGTCCGGGCTGGTCTCGCACTCCTGAACTCCAGTGATCCTCTACCTTGGCCTCCCGAAGTGCTGGGATTACAGGCATGAGCCACAGCGCCTGGCTTCATTACTATTTAATCTAGGCACAAAGTACTGATTTTATAGGGACAAACCTGGCCGACATTCTTTCTGCCCAGTGATAACGCTAGCATCATCAGCAATGGGGTAAAGACGCACTGCAGTCCTCCTGGTGAGACACTTGGCAAGGACCAGATGTCCCACTGCGGTGCTAGTGCCAACAAAGCCCAAGCTGATATCAGCCCAAGGGGCGGCCCTCAGCAAGCCCCAGCAAATATCAGACAGCCCAAAGGGCAGCCCTCTCCCTGAGCCGGGAGAATCACTTGAACCCGAGGCGGAGGTTGCAGTGAGCTGAGATTTTGCCATTGCACTCCAGCCTGGGAAAGAGAGCGAGACCCTGTCTCCAAAACATACCAGAAAACAAACATGATGGCTGAATTTGGTGGCTCATGCCCATAATCCCTGCACTTTGGGAGGCTGAGGCAAGAGGATCACTTGAGCCCAGGAGTTCTAGACCAGCCTGGGCAGCATAACTAGACACATCTTACAAAAAGTAAAGGCTGGGTGTGGGGGTGCAGCATGCCTACAGTACCAGCTACTTGGGATGCCGAAGGAGGAGGATCACTTGAGCTC
>NW_012105442.1:168512-170460 GCF_000951045.1 Mandrillus leucophaeus
GCCTCCGAGTCCTCCACAGGATCAGCCACATTTCAGGGCCACTGATCGCTGCCGCCACCCGGGCAGCGTCTCCTCCTGCTGCCCCCTTTCTCCCTGCCACTCTCTGGGGTCACCTGTTCAACATGTGAATTATAGGTAGAGGCACGGCCTGGTCTGCACATGCCAGCAGATCTGGGATGGGCCAGCATCTGCAGGGAGAGGCCTGCATGCAGCCTCCCGGGATAGGCCAGAGAGACTGAGGAGAGTCGGAGGTGCACAGGCAGCTGCTGCTGGAGCAAAGGGGTCTCCTGGGAAGTCAGCCAAGAGGCCCTGGGTTAGGGCCCACTGAGGCCCCAGCACAGCCAGACATGAGAGCTCCTGGTTCACACTCCCCCACTGTGCAGTCCGGCATCAGGCCCAGCCTGTTTGGACTGGTACAACAGACTCTTTGACCCAGAGCCTCCCTATCAAGACCTGCTGGTAACAATCAGGGCAGCTTTACCTGGGAGCTGGTGAGGGTCTGGCCCCCCTGGGCTGGAGGAGAGTGTGGGGTGGGGGCACATTGCCTTCAGTGGGCAGGAACCACAACAGGTACCTGTCCACCAGGATGAAGTAGGTACGCCTGAAGTACAGACGTGGAGGGACACGGAGTGGCTGGAAAACCAAGCTATTTGTTAGTGTGGGCTCTGGACACCGCCTGGCCACCAAGCACCGGCAAGTGCAGGGAAGCCCAGGGCCATGGCCCCGCCCCTCCCAGCAAGAGGCATCTCTTCCCTACTTTTTGAGTGATGAGGCTCAAGGCAAAGGAGAATATGTAATACTCCAGCAGATCTGACAGCAGCGTCAGGGGTAAACACACAGGGTTGCTGAGTCACCCACAGCCTCCCTACCTCAGGGCCACCAAAGGATACTTAGGACTAGGTTCAGGCCAAAGCCCCCAGTGAGGGGGAACTGGATCTCATTGTGGTACAGGGGACTGTTGAGGAGGACGTGCTCCTGGATGGACGCCTTCAGAGGACCCTGCAGAGAGATGCAGCGAGGCCGTGGGCAGGTGCTGGTACGTAGTGCCTGATACCTGGTGCCCCCCACACAGCAGCCTTTGGGAAGGCTGCTGGGGAAGACGTGCACACAGAACCAACCTGTGGGGGCAGTGCCCTGTCTCTGAGCAGTGCCTGAACAAGAGTCTTTGCTTAGAACTTCTCCTACCATCTCATAAAAAGCTGCAGACAGCAAGGGTAGCAGCCATGCGATACCCATGTCCTTTCCCTCTCATATCCCCCGAGCAAATCACCCCTCAATTTGTCCTTGGAGGACTGGAGGAGACTGCCCGTCACCGCAGAGCTGTGCAAGGTCCACTGTCCCGAGCACCACTCTCACCACTGTGGTTTACTTACAGGCAGGAAGGAGATGGGAAAGTCAACCTTCCAGTCTTCAGCCTGAAGCTTATAAACCAACTTCATCATTGGGCCACTGAACATTAAATTGACCAAACAAACAAAAACAGGGCAAATAAACTGCAAATTATCTTGCTTTGATTGTTTCTTAAGAAATCGAGAGAGTGATTTAAAGGTGGAATCACCATGAGAAAGCACCCAGCCTCTCTCAGGTGACAAACCTCCCTACCCAGGATTGAGAAACTCCACGATGCTGTACTCCACAGGATCCAGGTGCCCCTGTAAGAAGCAGAGGTTCCAGCCAACGAGGACACCATCCAGGCTGCCGAAAATGCTCTCTACCGGCCGTGGAAGATGGTATGCAGATCCTGAAACCGTGTGCGGCGAGGCCGCAGGCAGGCCCAGCACCCGGCTCTAGTCCTGCACTGCCTGCTGCCCAGCTCCCTCCGAGGAGGCCACTCCCTGGCTAAGACCCACGGGATCAGCCCTGTGCCCAAAGGAACCCTGGTGTGATGGTGCCAATGAGAAGAGAAGCTTTGGATTCTTCCAGTGTGGTACATGGCATACCAAGCAGC
>NW_012105442.1:170510-188308 GCF_000951045.1 Mandrillus leucophaeus
CAGATCTGACAGCAGCGTCAGGGGTAAACACACAGGGTTGCTGAGTCACCCACAGCCTCCCTACCTCAGGGCCACCAAAGGATACTTAGGACTAGGTTCAGGCCAAAGCCCCCAGTGAGGGGGAACTGGACCTCATTGTGGTACAGGGGACTGTTGAGGAGGACGTGCTCCTGGATGGACGCCTTCAGAGGACCCTGCAGAGAGATGCAGCGAGGCCGTGGGCAGGTGCTGGTACGTAGTGCCTGATACCTGGTGCCCCCCACACAGCAGCCTTTGGGAAGGCTGCTGGGGAAGACGTGCACACAGAACCAACCTGTGGGGGCAGTGCCCTGTCTCTGAGCAGTGCCTGAACAAGAATCTTTGCTTAGAACTTCTCCTACCATCTCATAAAAAGCTGCAGACAGCAAGGGTAGCAGCCATGCGATACCCATGTCCTTTCCCTCTCATATCCCCCGAGCAAATCACCCCTCAATTTGTCCTTGGAGGACTGGAGGAGACTGCCCGTCACCGCAGAGCTGTGCAAGGTCCACTGTCCCGAGCACCACTCTCACCACTGTGGTTTACTTACAGGCAGGAAGGAGATGGGAAAGTCAACCTTCCAGTCTTCAGCCTGAAGCTTATAAACCAACTTCATCATTGGGCCACTGAACATTAAATTGACCAAACAAACAAAAACAGGGCAAATAAACTGCAAATTATCTTGCTTTGATTGTTTCTTAAGAAATCGAGAGAGTGATTTAAAGGTGGAATCACCATGAGAAAGCACCCAGCCTCTCTCAGGTGACAAACCTCCCTACCCAGGATTGAGAAACTCCACGATGCTGTACTCCACAGGATCCAGGTGCCCCTGTAAGAAGCAGAGGTTCCAGCCAACGAGGACACCATCCAGGCTGCCGAAAATGCTCTCTACCAGCCGTGGAAGATGGTATGCAGATCCTGAAACCGTGTGCGGCGAGGCCGCAGGCAGGCCCAGCACCCGGCTCTAGTCCTGCACTGCCTGCTGCCCAGCTCCCTCCGAGGAGGCCACTCCTGGCTAAGACCCACGGGATCAGCCCTGTGCCCAAAGGAACCCTGGTGTGATGGTGCCAATGAGAAGAGAAGCTTTGGATTCTTCCAGTGTGGTACATGGCATACCAAGCAGCATTGCTTTAGACTTGGGCCAGTTAAGTCAGTCAGTCTCTTAACAAAGTACATTTTGTGTGTGTGTGACAGAAGACTAAGGAAAAATAAAACAAAAACAATGAAGAAAACAAAACAAAATTAAATTAAAATTAAAATAAACAAACTACATATTTTTTGAGACAGGGTCTCACTCTGTTGCCCTGGCTGGAGTGCAGTGGTGCAATCACGGCTTACTGCAGCCTTGACCTCAGTGTCTGGAAGATGCAAGACCCCAGTCAGGGTTTGAGCCTGCAGGGGGAACATGCAGCTAACCAAGTCACAGGGTGGTCAAGGCACTGTCTCAGTCAGGACGAAGGAAAAGCTGGGGGGATGAAATGGGGGATCAAATACTGTGAATCAAGCAGGGGACACATGCCCTGGTTAGAGCCCACGGGACTGACCCTGCCAGCCTGCAGCAGAAGAGAGTCCTGGCCAAGGCCCTCCACATGGGGGGCTGTGACCCCACAGGCAAGCCTGCTACCCGGGCACATTTTTCTCCTGGTGGGTCCCCTCACTCGGTCTTGCTAATGCTATCAACACCCTGAGCCCAGGGAAATATATTCAAGTAAAGCTCTGGCCCAAGTGTGGCTGCAGATCTTTCTTGGCTATCTTCACACAAAAGAGTAAAGTAAGCAAATTACAAATCAAAGAAATTCTGAACCCGTGGCCTTCATCTGAGTGAGACTCTGGCGGTCAGAAGGAAAGTCTCAAGCATTCAGACTGTGGCAGGAACCCAGTCGTGGTATCCGCAGCTAAACCCAAGAGCAAGAAGCTTGACCACTATTTGCAGAACTCTCCGGTAGGTAGGAAACAACGTAAGAGTTCCCAAAATCAGAATCAGAAACCCAGTTCCAGGACTTGGTACTGCAGTGCTTCCTGCCTGTCACTGGGGCAGCTCAGATGTACGGTCCAGCATGAACACACCTAGAGGATGAGGCGGCAAGCCCCTGCTGCTGCTGCCACTGCTGGCACCATCAGGGCAGACCAGGTCCAGGCCAGGTGTGGACCGGCTGTGCCTACTTTCCCCTAAATGGACCCGTGATGTGTGTCCTTTCAAAACGTTCCCATGGCAGTGTGCTCCTTGCATGGCTTTGCTCCTGGGATACATCCTAAAGGATCCCCTGCACACTGCCAAGGGCTTCCGGAGCATGACCTGTCTTTACTGGTTCTAAGCCTCAGGACTCAGGGCTGATGCAGGGCCTCTAGCTGAAGCGGCCTTGATGGAAATATGTAGACACAAATGTTGCTCAAGGAGCATGAGTACAGTAGATGCTACAGTTACGGGGCTCGCCCATTCCTAATAATTGTGATTTGTGCCTCCTCAGAGAGAAACACAGGCAGCGCTGCCCTCGGGGGAGTGCTGGCCCTGGCGAAATGCAGCAGCCACAAAGGATCCAGCCAGAGGATGCCCCACCTGCCCAGCACTACCAGACTGCCCAAGGGGGGCAAGCGTGGGAAGAGCCTAACACGGAGCAGCACCTCGGATCGGGCAGAGACTTGTCACGCCACTGTCCCCAGCAAAGGCTACATGTTGTCTCCTTCAGTTGATGATACACCTTTCTGAGATGCAGAGCATCCAGGTCAGACAATCTCTACCATTTTTTTATCATATTAAGGCACTAACTTAGAGTGAGGTTTTTGTGCCATTCCTGGTCATGCCACAGCTGAATTAACCAGGCCCCTTCACCATGGGTCAACTTCCTGGCCCTGATTTGGGTTCTGAGAAAAGGCATCTGGATTGGCAAGTCTTTTATAAAGACGTCAGCAAAGCTTCACTTGAAGTGAAAGTGGGAGGTTTTCTACCAAGACCATTGATTGACGGTCAGGGAACAGGGGCCGGGTGGCCATGTGTGTGCACAGAGGGCAAATACTGTCTTCCAGGTTTCTGTGGAAGGCTGGGTGTGTTGTGACCTTCTGTGGGTCACGAATGCTGTGCAAGACACAGTAACGCTTTTTCCCCCTTATAAAATGTCCTGACCTTACACATCTGACCCACAGCTTTAGGGATTTCATGGACAAGCCCCATCCACAGACCTCAGATTTAAACACTCCACTTCTAGGCTCTTCTTTTTAGCCAGCATCACCCATCAACAGAGAAGCCCTCAAAATTGCAAATTCAGTTGAAAACCCTGACTCTGCTTTCCTAGAATTTAGGAAATCTATACACTGAACACTTGGCTTTGAAGAAACAGTTTTCTCTGTGTCAAGTTACTTCTGTGGCAGCTCCTTAAGCATGTACCATCCCGCTGCACCCAACCCCACGCAAGCAGGGCAGGCTGGCACCCCACCGCTGTCCATGCAGGCTCTGGGGGTCCCACGTGCTCTTGCAGACAGAGCTAAGCAGCATGACATACAGAGGCACTGGTTTTATACAGAACCTTTAATTGCAAAGAACTTGAAAGCAGCCATGCTGGGGGTGGCAGTGGAGAACCCACCACACCCTCCCCTCAGTATTCTTCACCTTCCTCAGCCTCAGCTTCCACGGAATCCACGCCCACCTCTTCATAATCCTTCTCCAGAGCTGCCAGATCCTCACGGGCCTCGGAGAACTCCCCCTCCTCCATGCCTTCTCCCACGTACCAGTGCACAAAGGCCCGCTTGGCATACATGAGATCGAACTTATGGTCCAGGCGAGCCCAGGCCTCCGCGATGGCCGTGGTGTTGCTCAGCATGCACACAGCCCGCTGCACCTTGGCCAGGTCTCCCCCAGGGACCACCGTAGGGGGCTGGTAGTTAATGCCCACCTGCCGGAGAAGGGGAAGAAAGCAGTCTGTGAAGCTTATATCAAACCTAGAAATGGTGGCTACTTTTCCTCAAACGGAAGACACCCTGTAAGTGAACAGGAGAATTCTCAGTTCACTGCACGAATGTCACTAAGCCCTTCTCTGTGCCAGGCAGGGTGACAGTTTCAGACAACATATGTTTCCCAGGCTGGCCTCAAACTCCTGGGCTCAATCGATCCACCCGCCCCAGCCTCCCAAAGTGCTAGGATTACAGGCATGATGCAGCACACCCAGCTTTTATTTATTTATTTTTTTTAGAATAAAGTATTTTCTAAAGGATTTCTGTGCCCCTTTCTTAGGTGGTAGAATTCATGTGGAAAAGGCAGGCTGAACTTAGTAGGACTTTTATGGGCATTTTGGGGAATCCTGTAGGTGGTGTACATATTTACTTTAACTCGGGCATTACTATAAACTGCTTCACTACATCCTCCACTCCACTGTCTCATGAAGGGTTTGATTTAAAAAAGTGATTTTTTTGTGATGAAAACAGCAACAGTTACAGTGGCTCACACCCATTATCCCAGCTCTTTGGGAGGCCAAGATCATCCATTGTTTGAACTCAGGAGTTCAAGACCAGCCTGGGCAACATGGCATGACCCTGTCTCTACCAAAAATACAAAAAATTAGCTGAGCATGATCTCATGCACCTGTGGCCCCAGATACTCAGGAGGCTGAGGTGGGAGGATCGCCTGAGCCTGGAGGGCAGAGGTTCCAATGAGCTGAGATCTCACCACTGCCTGGGTGACAGAGCAAGACCCTGTCTCCAAAAAAATAAAAAATAAAAGGCCAGGCATGGTGGATCATGCCTGTAATCCCAACACTTTGGGAGGCTGAGGTGGGCAGATCACAACGTCAGGAGATCGAGACCATACTGGCTAACACGGTGAAACCCCATCTCTACTAAAAATACAAAAATAAAATTAGCCAGGCGTGGTGGTGGGTGCCTGTAGTCCCAGCTACTCGGGAGGCTGAGGTGGGAGAATGGCGTGAACCCAGGAGGAGGAGCTTGCAGTGAACCAAGATCGCTTCACTGCACTCCAACCTGGGTGACAGAGACTCCGTCTCAAAAAAAAAACAAAAAACAAAAAAACCAGCAATGTCTTTATTTCTCTTCTGGGAAGTCTAGTAATTTTGGCCTGGGTTTGCCTCAGACACAAAATCTGTCCCCACTTTCCACTGACACAAAAGTAACCTTGCTGTCCTCTTCCAGCTTTATCAGTAGTTGATTACTAAATCTTGTGGCATTTCTCTGTTGAGCCTGTGCGTCCTTGTGCTGTGCCTTCCCTGCTGCCTCTGGCTTAGACCCCCACCACCTCTGTCGGGAGAGACCACTGCAGTCAGCTCTGACTGGGATTTCCTACTGTGAGTATCTCTTCCTCTCCTTCAGGAGTTAGCACAGCTGCTGGACTAGCCACCTAATTTTGTAAGTTCTTGTCTGAACATAGCCACCATAGCCACCACACTCCTTCATTTGTAGATTGATTTTGCTATCCAACAGCAGAGTGGGGTAGGCATGACAGTGGTCGTGTGACCTGTAAGGCCTAGAATTTTTACGATCTTGTCTTTTTTTTCTTTTTTTTTTGAGACAGAGTCTTGTACTATCACCTATGTTGGAGTACAGTGAGGTGGTATCTTCTCACTGCAACCTCCACCTCCTGGTTTCCAGTGATTCTCCTGCCTCAGCCTCCTGAGTAGCTGGAATTACAGGTGCCCACCACCATACTTGGCTGATTTTTGTATTTTTAGTAGAGATGGGGTTTTGCCCTGTTGGCCAGGCTGGTGTCAAACTCCTGACCTCAGGTGATCCGCCTGCCTCGGCCTCCCAAAGTGCTGGATTAAAGGCATGGGTCACCATGCCCAACCAATTTTTGTATTTTTATTGGAGAGCTGTGATCACCACACTGCACTTCAACCTGGTTGACAGAGTGGGATTCTGTCTCAAAAAAGTAAATAAATAGGGTCAAGCACAGTGGCTCATGCCCATAATCCCAGCATTTTGGGATAAGGCGATCAGATCACTCAAGGCCAGGAATTTGAGACCAGTCTGGCCAACATGGTGAAATCCCTTTACTAAATACACAAAAATTAGCTGGGTGCGGTGGTGCATGCCTGTGGTCCCAGCTACTCAGGAGGCTGAGGTGAGAGAATCACTTGAGCCTGGGAGGCAGAGGTTGCAGTGAGCCGAGATCACACCACTGCACTCCAGCCTTCTCAACAACAACAACAAAATAAGTAAGTCAAGCTCATCACAGATATGTAGTGTAATGACTCAGAGAGTTCAAAAGACATTGCTGGGCCAGGCGCGGTGGCTCACGCCTCTAACCCCAGCACTTTGGGTGGCCGAGGTGGGTGGATCACCTGAGGTCAGGAGTTCAAGACCAGCCTGGCCAACATGGCAAAATCCTGTTTCTACTAAAAACATAAAAAGTAACCAGGCGTGGTGGTGGGTGCCTGTAATTCCAGCTACTTGGGAAGCTGATGGAGACTGCAATGAGCTCAAATCACACCACTGCACTCCAGTCTGGGACACAAAGCTAGACTCTACCTCAAAAAAAGAAAAAAAAAGACATCACTGAATTAATTATCACTCTGGTTCACTAATTTATGCCCATGCGCCTAGCCCATGGAACGGGGGTAGTCTCCTCAAAGGATGCGGGCCTTCAGGGGCAGCATTACTCTGTGTGTCTGTTGCTTGCTGAAAGATACAAGAATTCCACACTACCCAGTCATACCTTAAATCCAGTTGGGCACCAATCCACAAACTGGATGGTGCGCTTGGTCTTGATGGTGGCGATGGCCGCGTTGACATCTTTCGGGACCACATCCCCCCTGTACAACATGCAGCAGGCCATGTACTTGCCATGGCGAGGGTCACACTTGACCATCTGATTGGCTGGCTCGAAGCAGGCATTGGTGATCTCGGCCACGGACAGCTGCTCATGGTAGGCCTTCTCGGCTGAGATGACTGGGGCATAGGTGGCCAGGGGGAAGTGGATGCGGGGATACGGCACTAGGTTGGTCTGGAATTCCGTCAAGTCCACATTCAAGGCCCCATCAAATCGCAGAGAGGCTGTGATGGAGGACACGATCTGCCCAATCAGACGATTAAGGTTGGTGTACGTGGGACGCTCAATGTCCAGGTTGCGCCGACATATGTCATAGATGGCTTCATTGTCGACCATGAAGGCGCAGTCAGAATGTTCTAGGGTCGTGTGGGTGGTCAGGATGGAGTTGTAGGGCTCCACCACGGCCGTGGAGACCTGGGGGGCTGGGTAAATGGCAAACTCTAGCTTGGACTTCTTCCCGTAGTCCACCGAGAGCCGCTCCATGAGCAGAGATGCAAACCCAGAGCCAGTGCCGCCCCCGAAGCTGTGGAAGATGAGGAAGCCCTGCAGTCCCGTGCACAGATCCGCCTGAGAGAAACCAGACAACGTGAGCCAATGCCCATGGAAGCCACACCACCAACCTCCACTAAGCCAGGGCCACTTCTCTTTGCCTCTGAAGACTTGATATGGATTCAAATCATCCATAATAAACACGCAGTACACTTTGAAGCAAAGAAAAGCAGACAAAGATCTACAGACAAATCACCATGCATGCTTCAGACTAACACCACTGCAGACTCAATCGGACTCAAGATGCTGGTCTAAGTTTTTTTTTTCTTTTTCTTTTTTTTTTTTTTTGAGATAGAGTCTCACTCTGTTGCCCCGGCTGGAGTACAATGCCATGAGCTTGGCTCAGTGCAACCTCTGTCTCCTGGGCTCAAGCCATTCTCCTGCCTCAGTTTCCTGAGTAACTGGGACTACAGGCAGGTACCACCATGCCTGACTAATCTGTGTGTTTTTAGTAAAGATAGGGTTTCACCATGTTGGCCAGGCTGGCCTCAAACTCTTGACTTCAGGTGACTGCCCACCTTGGTCTCCCAAAGTGTTGGGATTACAGGCGTGAGTCACCAGATCCGGCCAAAGTGCTGGTCTAAGTTTTGACAAAATGACCTCCCCTTCACAATCCAAGATCTACCCTCCTGTGCAGGACAATGGTCACAGGAAGCCTTCTCTTCTTACCAGTTTGCGGATCCGGTCCAGGACCAGGTCGACAATCTCCTTGCCAATGGTGTAATGGCCTCTGGCGTAATTATTGGCCGCATCTTCCTTCCCGGTAATCAGCTGCTCTGGGTGGAAGAGCTGCCTGTAGGTTCCTGTGCGCACTTCATCTACAAAAGACACCGAATGTACTGTGAATCTTTAAGGCCTGTACTCACCAAGATGAACACATTCCAGGACTCTTCACTTCTACAAAGTACATGCTGTTCAAAGTACATGACCTACATGTTGTAGCTCAACAGTGGCAGTGTCTGGTAGGAAATGTCTCTGTGTGATAACCAAAGTGCAAATGTGTGATAATCAAACTGCAATTTATGACTCTAGGAAGTTAAACTCAGCTTGCAGTACAAATGTCAGCACTACCAGTTCCCAGTGAAGGGAAATAAGCTGTAACACCCACACACAGGTAATTGTACAGGTACATAATTCTTTCCTACATGTAGCTACATCAAAAGCTGTAAGTTAAAACTCTTACAAACTGGGAAGTCACCAGGTCAATGTGACTTCTGCAGCAGTCCCATCAGGGCACCCTGTGTGGCCTGGGCCCCACAGGCTTTCAGGTGACACTGTCATCTCATATGGGGCCACTGAAAGGGGCTGTCTCTTTGCAGTTCTTCTTGGAAACTACCTTGGGCTGCTAATCTGGAGGAAGCAAATGACTGTGCTGTACTTAACCTTCTATGCCTAAGATGCAGGTCAAGACTCTTGTGCACCAGCATAAGAGAGTGCACAGCATTTAGGATGGAACCAATGTCACTGTGCCCTGCAGGCAGAGCCACTTGAGCAGGGCTGAGGCAGCCAGAGGGAATGTCTCCACAGCCCATCTTATTGCTGCCAAAGCAGCTTTTCCCTGTAGGTCAGGTTTTCCTAAATGAGGAGCCGAGTCTCACAGACACTTTAATCATGAACCTTTCAGTTTCTCTCTTAACAACACCATGGGCATATGCTTGTCTATCTCATACCTTCTGCAGGAGGATTCAAAGGAGCCCACATGGGGCTTTACCGATGATGCTCTCCCACCCTCCCAGGAAAGCTGCCATCCAGGGCCCGAGCACCTACCAACCACAGTGGGCTCCAGGTCCACAAACACTGCTCTGGGCACGTGCTTGCCAGCCCCAGTCTCACTGAAGAACGTGTTGAAGGAGTCGTCCCCGCCACCAATGGTTTTATCACTTGGCATCTGACCATCGGGCTGAATTCCATGTTCAAGGCAGTACAGTTCCCAGCAGGCATTGCCGATCTGGACACCTGCCTGCCCCACGTGGATAGAGATACACTCGCGCTGTGAACCGGAACATAAATGTAGACCCATTCATTTCAAGGCAACTTGAAGCTATATGGCATGCAAAATATTCTAATTTAATATTTGTATAGTGCTTCAGTATCTAGTGCTTTCACAATTGATATTTCCTAGGAGGGTTAGGTGACTGACCCCTTAATCCCTGTGAAAACTTACTTGCTCTAAACCATCCTAGCTGCTAAGTTCCAGAGGTAGCCCTAGAACCTAATGTTTGCCACTACACAAAAATTAGATTATTTTAAAACTTGGAAGCCATGCAATGCCAATAATCAACCCCACATTATAGCCAGTCACAGTAATGCTCGGAAGAGTACACAGCAGTTTTTGATTATGTCCTGATCAAAGGATAAGGTAATTGGGTTGGGTGAAGAAATAGAGAGTAGGTCCCAGGTCACTGTGGTCCAAGCCCAGGTGTTCAGTATGTGTCTTCTCTCTGCCCTCCCTAGATCTACTCTCCATCATTCACCACCTGCTCTTTGCTCCCAGAGGCTGACCCATGAGGACAGTGTCAGAGGCCTATCTTGCCCTCTGGCTTCATGCTGGTTTGTTCAATGACAGGCAGCAGCAGGAGACCAGGAGGCTGGAGGAGGCATCAGGGTACTCTCCCCTTGGCCCCTTCCTGCTCAACTTTCATGGGTGATCCAAATCCCTCCAACAAGGCCACACTTTTCACAGGTGGCCCTCTTCATAAAGTTACCCTCTCAAGTTTTTGTAAGCACTCCCTCCCCTCCACCCCTTGAAGCCTAGGAGTGTAATGGCTCCCAGACGTCATCGGTGCTGGGACACTGCACTGTCCTTTGGTGGTTTCTTTAAACCCTGCCAAGCCGGGTGTGGTGGCTCATGCCTGTAATTCCAGCACTCTGGGAGGCTGAGCTGAGATCGCTTGGGACCAGTTTGAGACCAGCCTGGACAACTATGAAAAAAAAAATTATTATTATTTTTTTGAAACAAGAGTCTCACTCTGTCACCCAGGCTGGAGTGCAGCGGCACAATCTCAGCTCACTGCAGCCTCTGCCTCCCGGGTTCAAGCAATTCCCCTGCCTCAGCCTCCCAAGTAGCTGGGACTACAGATCACTACGCCCAGCTAATTTTTTGTATTTTTAGTAGAGACGGGGTTTCACCGTGTTAGCCAGGATAGTCTTGAGCTCCTGACCTTGTGATATGCCCGCCTCAGCCTCCCAAAGTGCTGGGATTACAGGCATGAGCCACCGTACCGAGTCGAAAAATTTAAACATTAGCCAGGTGTGGTGGCACACACCTGTAGTCCCAGCTACTCAGGAGGCTGAGGCAGGAGGATCACTGGAGCTCAGGGGTTCAAGATTGCAGTGAGCCGTGATCCTGCAACTGTGCTCCAGCCTGGGCAACAGAGCTGTTGAGCCATCTCAAAAAAAAAAAAAACAATACTTGACAGACCACGGCCATAGCTATTCAGACTTGGGACTTGCAAATCTGTTCTTTATGTGAATGTGTTGGTTGCTTTTTTTTTTTTTTTTTTTGAGGCAGGGTGTCTCTCTTGTCACCCAAGCTGGAGTGCAGTGGCACCACCGTGACTCACTGCAGCCTGGAAGTCAGTCCTGGGCTCAGCTGACCCTCCCACCTCAGCCTCCCGAGTAGCTGGAACCACAGATCCACGCCACCACCCTGGGAATTTTTGTATTTTTAGTAGAGAAGGGTTTTCGCCATATTGGCCAGGCTGGTGCGGAGAACCTGACCTCAGGGGATCCCCCGCCTCCACCTCGCCAAGTGCTGGGATTCCAGGCGTGAGCCACCGCGCCCACCCACCGTGTTGCTTTTAGGTGAATGAGGCAATGTTTTAGCAGCGTCTGAGCTTTAATTCCTGATCTGACCAATGTCCACAGCCCCAGCCTCCATCAGCTAAGGCTCCTGGGGTTCCTCAGTGGTTTCCAGTAGCACTGAGACGTTTGGAGACCGGAAAGCGGGAGCAGCGCCCTCTTGTCTTCAGGAGGTGACACCACTGTTTGCTCTCTGGGGGACGGGACACCGTCAATGCTCCCTGTCCACCGACTCAAGGCCGGCAGCTTCCTCTAAAACAAAAGCTGCCGTCCCTGCCTTGGAGCCTGCAGACCCAGTAGAAGACCCCGTGTCCCGCCCTGGGCCCCGCGTCCTTCTCTGGCCTCCTCTCTGCACCCGCAACAGCATCCCTCCGTCCAGCCACCTCAAGAGGCCAACTTCGTCTACCCTCCAGCCTGGACGTCTGCGGGTCAGGAATGACCAGGCCTTACCATGTTGAGCTCCGCCGCTGCTGCAGTCCAACGCTACTACCCGACAGAAACGGCCGCTGCAGCTGCACACGTCCAACTACAGCCTCCCACCGCACGCTGTCTGGGATTGGCCCGCTGGTGCCAGGCCACCATTGGTCCAGAGCTCTGGGGAGGCGGGCCAAGGCTTCGATCCCAGTTTCAATTGGCTGTTGCTCAATAAACGTAGTGGGGACGCCCTCTGATTGGATGCAGGATTGGCGGGAAGGCAGCAGGCTCAGAGGGGGCCCTCTGATTGGATGCAGGAGCGGCGGGAAGGTCGCGCGGTCAGAGGGCAGTGCATGGGCTGAGACGTTTCTGGGGGTCCCCTGAGCTGGGTTGGAGCAGCTACTGCGCCTTTGTGGGTCGAGGAACATTGCTTTGTAAGTAAGCTCTCAGCCTGACAGTGGCTTGACCACGAACTTGTGCCGCTGCCTCCTCCCCAGTTGCCCCAGGCTGGCTCCTCTGGAGGTGCCTTATTCAGATCTTTGCAAACAGGGCCGCCTTTGAGAGGCCTTCCGGGCATCTACCCAACTCTCAGCAGCACTGCAATCACCCCACCTTCCCACCCGGCACCCGGGAAGTGGCGAGATTCGATCACTTTTGTGATCTGAAAGGAAAAAGTGGGTGGGTCTCGGTGGCTCACGCCTGTAATCCCATCACTTAGGAGGCAGAGGCGGGTAGATCACCTGAGGTCATGAGTTCGAGACCAGCCTGGCCAACGTGGTGAAATCCCATCTCTACTAAAAATACAAAAACTAGCCGGGCATGGTGGGCGTGCCTGTAATCCCAGCTACTCGCGAGGCTGAGGCAGGGGAATTGCGTGAACCCGGGAGGCAGAGGTTGCAGTGAGCTGAGATCGCACTGCATCCTAGGCGAGCCTCCGTCTCAAAAAAACAAACAAACAAACAAACAAAAAATTATAAAAAAGGAAGAAGCAGAGGTAAAATTAATATAGGTGGAGAGGTTGGGCCAGGTGCAGTGGCTTAGGCCTGTAATTCCAGTGCTTTGGGAGGCCTCCGCGGGAGGATTGCTTGAGGTCAGGAGTTTGCAACCAGCCTGGTCTAGGTGGTGAGACCCACCCTGCCCCCGTTTCTACAAAAAATAAAAACATAATAAAATTAGCCGGGCATGTTGGTGGGTTCCTGTAATCCCAGCTACTTGGGAGGCTGAGGCACAAGAATCGCTTGAATCTGGGAGGTGGAGGTTGCACTGAACCGAGATTGTGCCACCGCACTCCAGCCTGGGTGACAGAGGGAGACTCCGTCTCAAAAAAAAAAACAAAAAACAGTTTATTTGGGCCAAGTTTGAGAATTGCAACCCTGGAGATGCAAGTTGCCTTAATATACACTCTAATTAGCAGCAGTTACAAATGGGTTTTTAAAGGAAAAGAAGGGGCAGTTTCTAAATTGTTTACCAAGAATTTTAAAAATAGAGATGGAGTCTTGCTGTGTTGCCCAGCCTGGTCTTGAACTCCTGGCCTGAAGGCTGGTCTTGAACTCCAGACGGAGTCTTGCTGTGTTGCCCAGCCTGGTCTTGAACTCCTGGCCTGAAGGCTGGTCTTGAACTCCAGACGGAGTCTTGCTGTGTTGCCCAGCCTGGTCTTGAACTCCTGGCCTGAGGCTGGTCTTGAACTCTAGCCTCCCACCTTGGCTGGCCTGGCCAGAGGAATGTATATTAAAATAACATAAACTGTTTATTGGCTCTGTATTGTCTTTTGTATCACAAATTCCAGTAGCAGGAAGATAAAGCTAATCAGGAACAAAATGCCTTTAAACAATCGCTGGCGCATGGGTATGCAGTGTGCTCCTGAAGTCACACACTGACTGAATATGTGAAATCCCACGTTCCTGTCTCTCTCGGCCTGATGCATTCTGCACACCTCGCGTAACTCAAAGTGCTTTGAACACTTTTTCTTTTCTTTTTTCTTTAGTGAGAAGGACTGGGTTTACAGCCACCGGGAAAGGGGAAGGCACAGCCCTGTCCTGGGAAGAGCAGAATGGGGACACAATACTCATATCGAAGGAGTCTGGAACAGTCACCTGATTCTTCCTTATTTATTTATT
This sequence comes from Mandrillus leucophaeus, assembly GCF_000951045.1. Classification (NCBI taxonomy): domain Eukaryota; kingdom Metazoa; phylum Chordata; class Mammalia; order Primates; family Cercopithecidae; genus Mandrillus; species Mandrillus leucophaeus. The sequence goes on from NW_012105442.1 coordinate 184,182, forward strand.
TATTGTTGATTCATTTATTTTTTGGACAGTGGTTCTCACCATGTTGACCAGGCAGGACTCAAAACCCCTGGACTCAAGTGATCCTCTTGCCTCAGCCTTCCTTGCAGGCTGGGACTACAGACATGTGATTCTTCCCAGTTTGATTCTTCCATTCCTAAAGATCATCTTAACAGTATGTATTCAGTTCTGGGAACGGCACCAGAAGAGACGTGCTGGCTTTCCCCCAGCTCATCACCAGGGTTCAGCACCCCATCATGGCATCTCCCTAGAGGGTGGTCAAGGAGGCCTTTAACTTTCCCTCCTGAGAGGAGAGCAGAGAAGAGAGAGGGAGTTCCCCCAGTGGGATGGGACTTATGAGGTCCGGGAATTGAGACTTTCCTGTGGGCTTTGGGGACCTCTGAACAGTGCGATCAGGTCTGCACTTAGAAGGATGTTTTGGTACAAGGAGGAGGGACAGGGAGGGAGTTCTGTGGAGAGCCAGGGAAACTTAAGGAGGCCTCTAGCCCTCTCCTCTTCTCCCCAGGAGGGTAAATCCTTCCATCTTAGTTGGCTCCGGGTGCCCTAAAAAAAAAAACCATTGACTGAGTGGCTTAAACAACAGAGTTTTAGTTTCTCACAGTTCTGGAGGCTAAAAGTCCCAGAGGCCTCTTGTCCTGGCTTGCACACAGCTACCTTCTCACTATGTCCTCCCACAGAGTGGAGGAAGGCAGCACTCAAGCTCCCTGGTCTCTTATAAGGACACAAATCCTATTGGATCAGGGCCCACCCTTATGACCTCACATAATCTTCACCATCTCCTTATAGGCCCTGTCCCCAAATACAGTCACATTGGGGGCTGGAGCTTCAGTGTCTAATAATGGGGGGAACACAGTTCAGTCCACAGCTCTCCCCTTCCTCAGGGCTCCAGCCACATCACGCACAGAACTCAGCTGTAGCCCGTATCACACGGTGCTCTTCAGTACAGTCATGCGTCCCTCAGAGGCTGGGTACGTTCTCGGAAATCATCAGGCAATTTCGTTGATGTGAGAACATCATAGAGTGTCCTTAGACCAACCTAGATGGAGCGGCCTACTGCACACCTAGGCCACATGGTACAGCCTATTGCCCCTCAGCTACAGACCTATACAGTAAGGATTTGTGTATCCAAACACAGAAAAGCTACAAGAAAAATATGGTATTATAATCTTATGGGACCACTGTTAGATATGCTGTCTGATGTTGTCCGAAACATCATTATATGCCACATGACTGCAATATTTATTTTTCCGATCATAAAAGTAACATATTCCCAGAGAGAGTGTGGAAAATTAGCAACAAAATATTTATTCGACTGTAAATGACAAAAGAAAAATTGAGTCTTGGATGTGCCCATTTTCACTGTAAGTTATGATTCCATAACTGACTTGTAGTAAACAGTATTTCTGGCCCCTAAGTATTGCTACCTTGTGTATTTTATTTAGTATACAGTACTAAAAAAACTTGTCAATTATTAAATCGTTGCAGTAAGTCAGCTAACAAAGTTTACACATAGTCACAACACAGAAAGGAGCACAAATGATTTCTTCTTTTGCTCAGATTCAAACAGGCTTGAGTGGCAACTTGAGGACAAGGACACTTTGCCAAGATTTTATGCAGCAGCTGGTGGGTCCAGAGAGGCAGCATGGTGCGACAGGAGAATGAGGACCTGCACAAGGTAGGTGACTCGGTTCTGGGTGAGAAAGGCTTACGAGCCTTTGCAGAGTTTTGTGAGGTTGAGTTCATACAGATGTTTAAAGACCTCTTTGGGACTCCTGCTCATGGGCTGTCCCTGCTGCATGCCAGACACCAGGGCCAAGCCTGGTTCTAGGGTCCAGCTGGTTGCTGCATAGCTCGTGTCAGCTGGCTGAGCTTGGCTCCCAGTCATGGCTGCCTACTAGCGTCCTGCCTGCGGCAGGCACTCATTTCACAGTCATCTGTCTTCTCCAGTTCAACCCCACAAAGTAAGCAGCAACTCCTCCACCCCTGCCAATTTTGATGAGGAACCATGTCTGTGATATCTGCAGTGACACGCTGTGCCTGACACCAATGACTCCCCCTTCTCTCTCCACCATGCCCCCCTGCTTTTAGAAGGGGTGTCTTTGTGATGACAGGGAGCTGCAAAAGAGACCATTGGTTAAAATGTGGGTAATTCCCCCATAACTCCTGCATACATTTGGTGTTTAGTAAGATATGTGAAACTTTATGTTCAAATGCCAGTATAGTAATAACACAATTAGGTTCTGTTTTCTAAAATACATTCATTTATTCACTTAAGTCCTTGGACCTATAGTTTGTGATCTGTCCTCTAAAACGTGCCAGATTTTAAACCCAAATTGCTTCTTAAGATCGTCTGTGGTGTCATTCCCCTGCAGGGCTTGTCTGGGACTGCAGCGTGGGCTGTGTGGCGTCTCATTGCTTAACGTAGTCACAGTAACCCTGAGCCGGGCAGAGAGGCCTGGGGAGGCCTTTCCTCCCCGTGGCGGGGCTGCCCTGCCAGCTTGCTCCACGTCTCCTCACTTCCAGTCTTAGTCCAGCAGGTGTGACCGCGACTAAACAGCCAGATTGCTGAGTAGATCGGCTGCAGGGAGGTCAGGGTCATCAGGGCAGCAAGTGGTAAGGTTGGGCTGTCAGTGCAGCTGATCTCACGGTAAGTCCAGCTATGGCTCTCCACCCGAGGGAGACTTGGATTTAAATCTTTTTCTTCTTAATTTTCTTTTCTTTCTTTCCTTTTTATTTTTTTTAAGAGATGAGGTCTCACCATTTTGCCCAGGCACTGGTCTTGAACTCTTGGCTCAAGTGAGCCTCTCTCCTAAGCCTCCCAAAGTGCTGGGATTACAAGCATGACCCACCGTGCCTGACCTGATTTAAATCTTAAGTACTTTGTGTGTGTGCGTGTGTGTGTGTGTGTGTGTGTGTTTCTGTTTCCACTTATGTTTAAGTAACTAGATTGAGTGCCCAAATGCTTTATTCACCTTTGCACTTGTGTAGAGGACATCAGGCAGAGGTTGGCGTTCCAGAGCCAACTGTCCTGCTGGAAGCAACTCCATGCAGTTGCAGCGTCTTGCTTGGTGTGGGGTTGGTGCTCGGCACCTGAGCCCAGGTGGTCTTCCCATTGCATGTCTGGCTGGGGTGAGGTGAGCACAGGACTTTTTCCAAGCAGGGGGTTTCTCCAATCTTTGACTTTAATGTGTAACCAGCATTGGCTGTCACTTGTAACTCTTTAATATAGTGTAAGACTAAACCTTCCAGGCCTTTGTTAAGCAAACATAAAACATCTATAATTGTGATTTTTTTTTTCCAGCAATTGGTTGAAGCCTCAGAGTTATTGAAATCCCAGGCCAAAGAACTCAAAGATGCCCATCAGCAGCAAAAGCTGGCCCGGCAGGACTTGTTGGAGCTCAGTGAGCTGGTGGCAGAGCTCTGCTCCCAGAAGCAGAAGGTGTGGGACAAGGAGGAGGAGATGGAGGTGTCCATGCAGAAAGTCAACACGATGTGGCAGGAGATCTGAAGATCCACAAAGCTCAGAAAGAGGAAGCTGTTTAGATGTTTCAGCGATGGTATTGAGTGAACTCTTTTTCATTTTTTTGTTGTTATACTTTCAGCTCTGGGGTATATTGTATGACCTTAATAAAACGTCTTTGAAAACTTGAACTGCATTATGTAAATTACTTTAAAATGGATCTTAATAATGTTTTAAGCAATGCTTAGTTTAAAGCAATGCTTAGTTTAAAATTGGATTAAAGGCCAGGGGCAGTGGCTCACACCTCTAATCCCAGCACTTTGGGAGGCCAAGGTGGGCGGGTGGCTTGAGATCAGGAGTTTGAGACCAGCCTGGGCAACATAATGAAACCCCATCTCTACTAAAAGTACAAAAAACTGGCTGCGGCCAGGCGCAGGGGCTCACACTTGTAATCCCAGCACTTTGGGAGGCTGAGGTGGGCAGATCACCTGAGGTCGGGAGTTTGAGACCAGCCTAATATGGTGAAACCCCGTCTATACTAAAAACAAAAATTAGCCAGCCTGTGGTGGCACATGCCTGTAGTCCCAGCTACTCAGGAAACTGAAGCAAGAGAATCTCCTGAACTCAAGAGGCAGTGGTTGCAGTGAGC
>NW_012105442.1:190547-193013 GCF_000951045.1 Mandrillus leucophaeus
ACAAACAAACAAAAAAGAATTACCTGAGACTGGATAATGTATAAAGAAAAGAGGCTTAATTGGCTCACAGTTCTGCAGGCTATCCAGGCTTCTGCTTCTTGGGAGGCCTCAGGAAACTTACAATCATGGTGGAAGGGGACACAGGCACATCTTAGGTGGCCAGAGCAGGAGAAGAGAGAGAGCAGGGAGATGCTACACACCTTCAAACAACCAGATCTCATGAGAACCCACTCACTATCACAAACACAGCAAGGGGGAAATCTCCCATAATCCAGTCATCTCCCACGAGGTCCCTCCTCCCACACTGGGGATTACAATTTCATATGAGATTTGAAATTATATCACCAAGTTGGTTTTTTTTCTACATAAAAATTTCAGGCAGTTCACAATAAGTCCTAGTACACTAACATCTAATCAACTCCTATCCTGGTTCAGTCCAATCAATTCATATCCTTCTTCATATCCTGGTTTTCTAAATTCAGTGCAGTTCAGTTTTAGAAAAGCTCCTTAAAACCCATGACCTGCTGCTGACCAGAGAAAAGACAGGCTGGCCATCGTCAGGGCCAGTTGGTGGGACCAAAGGGTGCCATGGAGGCCAAGGAGGGACTGAGCACAGAAGGCCACAGTGGCTGAGCCTGGGCAAGAGCTCAGTGGGCAGGTCTCCTGGCAGCGTAGCTCGGCCTGGGTCAGTGGATGGGTCTCTGGGCATCGTAGCGCGGCCTGGGTCAGTGGATGGGTCTCCTGGCAGTGTAGTGTGGCCTGGGTCGGTGGATGGGTCTCCTGGCAGCTAAGCGTGACCTGGGTCAGTGGACCGGTCACCTCGCAGTGCAGTGCGGCCTGGGTCTCCTCCTATGTGAGGCGGGTGTGATGGGTCTCCCCTCTCCCTCCTGCCTCAGTAATCTGTCAACTCTTCCTCTAGCATATGTACCTGAGATATCTGTTCCTCTCCATCGTCTTTGCTGCTGCCTGATCCAACCACCAGCAGCTCAGCTTGGCTGGACCTCAGCATGCTGGTACCTGCGCCTCCCTGCCCCTTTTTCGGCCCTTGAGTCTCCTCTCCACATGGCAATCAGGGTGAGCTTGGCAGGCTGAAGTCAGAACACATCACTTTCACAGCCAGGGCCCCCGTCACTCCACAGCTCTCCAGCAGCCTGGAAGCACCTCTCCCGCACCTTCCCCACCACCACCCCAGACACACTGGCCTCTCTCTGTGCCATGAGCACCTGCAGTGCATTCCCACCTCACCCCCTCACCCAGGCCTTGTTCTTTGCCCCTGGCCTGATACTCACTTAACAGGTCACCACCTCACAGATGCTGTCCATAACCACCAGGCATGCTCTCCATTCCTTATGACCCAGCCTGTGCTTGTGTCTCATCTGCTCCTTTACTGGTTGGCTGTCAGTACCCCCACCCATCAGAGCAGACACCCCAATGTCACCTCAGTCACCAGAAGAGGGCTGGGCACAGTCAGCCCTCAAAAGGATGTTGCATGGGTGAATGAACAGAGGGCGGGGCAAAGCTTCTGGGGTCCCAGGAAGATCTGGACACATCTCCCTGCAAGGCAGCCCCTAGAGTTTGGATCACATTTTGCAGGTCAGCAACATCATTCGGGGTAGTCTGGCATGCAAATGGTCCTTCGGAAGGTGTCAGCACTTGCCGGGATAAAAGGACAGTGTGAGCCTTGAAGACACACAGATTCATCACTTTATGTGAACCTTCCTCTGCAGGTGAAGCAAGGAGGCCAGGGATCAGGTGCCCCTTTAGAGCATCCGCAAGAGATTTCCAAAATAAAATGCAAGCTTGAGATGAACATCTTATTTTGTGAAGAGGAATTGGTCAGACATGAGGCCTCCCATGTGCTAGCAGTGAAAAACCTGAAGGAGGTGCATGATTCAGAAAGCCAGCAGTTGGTCGTGAAGAGAGAAATCTTGATGCTAAAAGATAAATTAGAAACGTCAAAACGAGAGCAGTAGGTTTCCATGTGCTCCTCAGTGCAGAAAATAAAAGCTTATGCCCACGCCATAGATACAAATATTAGTGAAGTTATGAGCCCCTGAAACTGTTTATCTCATTCACCTTCGCAGGCATAGTAAGATGGAGGAGGCAGTAGATACAAGAAACGATAAATATGCACAAGAAAGAGCAGAGCTGTTGGAAAACAAGAAACTGATGCTGAAAATGAGAAAGTAATTAAGGCCAGGCACGGTGGCTCATGCCTGTAATCTCAGCACTTTGGGAGGCTGAGGAGGGTGGATCACTTGAGGTCAGGAATTTGAGACCAGCTTGACCAATATGGAAAAACTGTCTCTACAAAAAAATTAGCTGGGGGTGGTGGCACAGGCCTATAATCCCAGCTACTCAGGAGACTAAGGCAGGAAAATTGCTTGAACCCAGGAGGCAGAGGTTGCAGTGAGCTGAGATCGTGCCACTGCACTCCAGCCTGGGTGACAGAGACAAAAAAAAAAA
>NW_012105442.1:195578-209666 GCF_000951045.1 Mandrillus leucophaeus
TGCCTCCTGGATTCAAGCGATTCTCCTGGCTCAGCCTCCTGAGTAGCTGGGATTATAGGTACCTGCCACCACTCCTGGCTAATTTTTGTATTTTTAGTAGAGATGGGGTTTTACCATGTTGGCCAGCTCGGTCTTGAACTCCTGACGTCAGGTGATCCACCCACCTTGGCCTCCCAAAGTGCTGGGATTACAGGCGTGAGCCACCGTGCCCAGCCTTTATTTTTTTGAGGCTGAGTCTCGCTCTGTCACCCAGGCTGGAGTGCAGTGGTGGGATCTCGGCTCACTGCAACCTCTGCCTCCTGGGTTCACAGAGATTCTTATGGCTCAGCCACCCAAGTAGCTGGGATTACAGGCATGTGCCACCATGCCTGGCTAATTTTTGTATTTTTGGTGGAGATGGGGTTTTGCCATGTTGGCCAGGCTAGTCTCGAACTCCTAACCTCAGGTAATCCACCCACCTCAGCCTCCCAAAATGCTGGGATTACAGGCATCATCTATCATGCCCAGCCAAGGTCTATCAGTTTTAGATTTAGATTTGAATTGAAATGTGACTTAAATTAGATACAATTAAGAAATCTATATCATGAACCTAAGTTCATGTTTGGAAACATGTTCTAAACTAGTTTGGAAAAATTTCATGACAAAACTCAAAATCTTCAAAAGAACTTCCAGTGTTAGTAATACTAGCATACTGCAGGATGCCACATGAGGAAGCTGTGGGGTGAAATTGTCTCACCTCAGCTTTGTTCTGTTGTGGATAAACTCACATGCCAGAGGGTGTGTGGTCAGGGCTGTGCATTGCAGATGAAGCCAGGTGACCTCTTGCCGTTGGTGATCACTGCGACTTGTCGGATTCCACCTCCCCATGCGGTCACCACTCCAGCCTTGGATGCCAAGGGCAGGGGTGCTCTGGCCAGAGGCCAGCTGGGAGTGGAGTGGGGGTCTGTGTAGAGACACGAGGGGTGATAGGATCCAGGAGTAAGAACCATGGGAATCTCAGGCCAGACAGAGTGCACTTTTTGAGTAAAGAACTTGTAAGGAGAATCTGAATCCTGTGGAATATGTCTTCATCCCACTATATCTTTCCTTGTTATCACAGACCAGCTCAGCCAATGAGCAAGAAACACAAGCATTGAAGCCAGAAGCATCCCCACCAATTCCTGTGGTTGCAACAGAGAACCGCAGGAAGTAAGACAGCACTGTTCTGCTGATGCTCTCACCTGAGGTCTGCCCTCACGTCCAGGTGACACAGCTGCCCTTGGTGACCAGAAGCCATTCACCTGGTCCGTGTGTAACAGCTTACAGTGAGGACCTCTGTCCAGGCATGCAAGCCCACCTCCTTTTGAGAATTACTGTCAGTCCCTCAGCTAGGTGAGGGAGGCCTCTGCAGATGTCTCAGCATTTCAGCAATTTAAAAATGCAAAACTCTTCATGATGAATGAACTCTAGATAGAAGTGAATCCCATGAGGAGTCTGATGTCTCAGAGCAGTGCTGAGATGGGCCAATGCTCACCCATCCTGCTTGTCTCCCTGGACACGGTTCGACCCCTGCAGAGGTCGCCTGCTGTGCTGTTGTCTGTTACTCAAGCCCTGACTTTGATGGAACCAAAGGTCGGGGCCTTGATTTCACCTGAGATGCCTTCCTAGTTTTAGAAAATAACTTTCGTGTAAGTAAAATGGACTTATTCATTTTTACATGCACACACTAAAGACCCTCATGTTCTGTTGTGAATTTGTTGAGAATGATGTGCAATTCAGGAAGGTGTCAGAACCCTGCCTTTTCTTAATTATATCAATGCGACACAAATGCATTTTATTTATTTATTTATTTATTTATTTATTTATTTATTTATTTATTTTTGAGACGGAGTCTCACTCTGTCGCCCAGGCTGGAGTGCAGTGGCATGATCTCGGCTCACTGCAAGCTCCGCCTCCGGGGTTCAAGTGACTCTCCTGCCTCAATCTCCTGAATAGCTGGGATTACAGGTGTGTGGCACCATGCCTGGCTTATTTTATTTTATTTTATTTTATTTTATTTTTGTAGAGACAGGTTTTTGCCATGTTGACCAGGCTGGTCTCCAACTCCTGACCTCAAGTGATCTGCCCACCTTGGCCTCCCAAAGTGTTGGGATTATAGGCATGAGACACTATGCCCGGCCAACTAATGCATTTTATTTGGTAGTGTTCAGTGTTCAATTTCCCCATTCCCCTTTTCTCATTTCCAAAACCATATTCTCTTCTCCAGTGGCAACCACTGTATTGTATGTATCAGCTCCCTTCTCCAAATTTATTTCTATTTATCTCTTTGGACTTAGACAACCTTACAGAACCATGTGGCTTGTGGGTGAGAATTATTTTCCCAGCATTAATGCCGCTATCCTGAATGTGCAGTTCTGAACCTTGTCCTTTTGACAGATGCATCTTGGAGAGCCGTGCACGGTGGTACACACAGGGCTCCTGATCCTTTGTACCATCCTTGGCTTCTCCTGGAGTATCCGCCTTTTTTCTTTGTATAAACATCAACACAGATCATAAAATCTCCAGTTGTGGCAACACCCTAAGTTTCAAGCTTAGTGAGCATTTAGTCCTAGATACTAGGATGCATTTTGTTTTTGTTAATGCAGACATGGCCTCTGTTTATGGCTTCAACCACAGGCTGCCATGCCAGCTAGGGATGAGATTAGCAAGATTTTGATGCAGCCGACATTGTCTTCTCCACATAACTATTACAACAGTCTTCAGAGCCATCTCCTGTGCACAATGGCAGCTCTTAAGGAAAAACTCATTGCACCAGTTGTGAAAGAGGCAACTGTCCCAGACAACAAGACCGCTGTAGTGTTGGACAAATGGGTGTGGTGTGTGCTATCAGCATCTGGGAAAGTCTTTGGTTGGTGAACTTGCTGTTGTGGATTTTTTGGAATATAAACTGAAAGGAGACATGATGGATCGATCTGCAGATGGGAGCGTATTTCCTCAGACACCTAAAATTATGGCAGATAAAGATTATTCTATTCTATGACTGCCAATTATAAGATTGTAGCGGTAACTGCAGGAGTTCATCAGCAAGCGGGGGAGAGTCGTCTCAATCTGGTGCAGAGAAATGTTAATGCCTTCAAATCTGTTGTTTCTCAGATCATCAAGTACAGTTCTAATTGCATCATAATTGTGGTTTCTAACCCAGTGGTCATTCTTACATATGTTACCTGGAAACTAAGTGGATTACCCAAGCACCTTGTGATTGGAAGTGGGTATAATTTGGATTCTGCTAGATTTTGCTACCTTGTGGCTGAAAAACTTGGCATTCATCTCAGTAGCTGCCATGGATGGATTTTTGGGAGAACATGGTAATTCAAGCGTTGTTGTTCGGAGTGGTGTGAACATGGCAGGTGTTTCTCTCCACAAATTGAATCCAGAAATGGGAACCAACAATGATCATTAAACTTGGAAGGAAGTTGCATAAGACGGTGGTTGAAAGTGCCTATGAGGTCAACAAGCCAAAAGGATATACCAACTGGGCTACTAGATTAAGTGTAGCTGATCTCGTTGAATCTATGTTGAAAAATCTATCCAGGATTCATCCAGAACGAACAATGATGAAGGGGATGAAGGGCATTGAGAATGAAGTCTTCCAGAGCCTTCCATGTATCCTCAATACTCGGGAATTAACCAGCATTATCAATCAGAAGCCAAAAGATGATGAGTTTGCTCAGCTCAAGAAAAGTGCAGATACCCTGTGGGACATCCAAAAGGACCTAAAAGATCTGTGATTACTGAGCTGTGTAGGCTGAAGAAATTTTAAAACTACAATGAGATTAACCCTGAGCCTTTAGTTTTCATCCATGTACATGGATCACAATTTTCTTTTGTTCTCTTCAATATGTGAATTTGGGCTCACAGAATCAAAGCCCAGGCTTGGTTTTATGCAAGGACTCATAATTAAATTAACTATTATAGTATGCTTCTAAAAAAGAAAAGAAGAAAGAATTTGTGTGAGACTAATTAAGGGTTTTGCTTTTGAACTTAGACTCTAGTAGACTTAGGGGCCAAGTTGAGCGCTTGTTTATGTAATTAACATATTTGATACCCAGCAGCAGCTCTGCAAAGTGCTCTTGTGTTACTCACAGTCACGATGGCCCAGCCCCTTTCCCGACCTATTCCCACCACTGCTCTCTGGAGTTTGTGTTAATCACTCCCTTAATTCTTGCAAATGGCTTGACCCCATGTGTGTTTTCCTCAGAACCATATTGTTTTTTGCTACATCTGAGCTTTATAAACAGGTGACCCTGCATAATCTGCTCCATACTCCTTCGTTCAGCTTAAGGTCTTTTTCCATTACCAATAGAATCATAATGTGTCCATTCTCCTGAGGAAGGACAGTGGACCTTTCCAGGGTTTTGCTATCGTGAACCGTTTTCCTGTAGATGTTTCTTGCATGACTCTTGGTAATGCACAAGGGCTGCTCTAGGTGCAGCCCAATCCAAAATGTGGCCACAGTTCAGTCCCCAAGAGTCAGTTGGTGCTGGTCCTGCAGGAGGCCAGGAGCTCGAGCCAGAAAGAGCATCAGCTCTGGCACCACGGTGTTCCAGCCCAGAAGACCTCTTTATTGGTACCAGTGCTCCCCCACCAAAGGAAGCTTATGTTTGTTTATTCTCTGGCTGCAGCTCCATCAACTGCATAGGTGGTTTTCACCAGTTTTTTTTTTTTTTCTTTAAATACAGAGTCTCACTCTGTCACCCAGGCTGGAGTACAATGGCACGATGTTGGCTCACTGCAACCCCCACCTCCCAGGTTCAAGCAATTTTTGTTGTGCCTAAGCCTCCTGAGTAGCTGGGATTACAGGCACGTGCCACCACCTCCTGCTCATTTTTGTATTTTTAGTAGAGACAGGGTTTCACCATGTTGGCCAGGCTGGTCTCGAACTCCTGTCCTCAAATGATCTGTCCGCTTTGGCCTCCTAATGCCCTAGGATTACAGGCATGAGCCCAGGTTGGCAGGTTTATTTTTATAAATGTCAAGGTTTTTGGAATTGTGAATCTCTGCTGTACTGGGAGCTCCAGTGTGCTGCTGTGGCTGACCCAATTCACCTATTGAGAATTATTACAAATTGCATAGTCCATGGCTCTTCTATAAAATCAGAGAGCAAAATAATTGTAGAAAATCTTCCATTGCCAAATCATCTAGTAGGCTGGGCGCAGTGGCTCATGCTTGTAATCCCAGCACTTTGGGAAGCTGAGGAGGGCAGATCACTTGAGGTCAGGAGTTCGAGACCAGCCAGGTCAACATGGTGAAACCCCCCTCTCTACTGAAAATACAAAAATTAGTCAGGCATGGTGGTGTGCACCTGTAATCCCAGCTACTCAGGAGGCTGAGGTAGGAGAATTACTTGAACCCAGGAGGCAGAGGTTGCAGTGAGCCAAGATCACACCACCATACTCCACCCTGGGCAACAGAGCGAGAGTCTGTCTCAAAAAAAAAAAAAAAAAGTCATCTAGAGATACTCAGGATTATTTGTCTCTGCTTCTAGTCATGGTTATTAGTATTTTCTTAGATTCTGTCTTGTATTCTTGCCCTGTGCTTGGATTTGATATGATCATATTCCCTCAGTGCTTGCCCCATTTTACAGATGAGTAACCAGCCTGAGGTCACCCAGTGCTGCAAGACTGTCCTGGGGCTGGAGACCAGACTTGTGCTGGCTCGGGGCACACACTCCTAACTAGGGGTCAGTGGGCACAGTTGTTCTGAACAGCTGTGGTATTTTCCTTCATGTTCCGTGATAGCATAAGCAGTTTCTTTTGTTAATTCAACTCATGAGCATTTCGATTGGCTGCCAAGACCTGTGCATGTCACTGTGACCACTCACCTGTGATCAATGTGCAGGCTAGTTCCTGTGAGGAGGTTTGGAAGCTCACCCACGTAGGATGAGGCCCAGGCTTGCAGGGATAAAAAGGAAGTGAGCTTCTGCAGCAAAGCTTTCCTGTTACAAGGCCCCCGACCTTGCCCTGGAGGGAATTTTTTTTTTTTTTTTTTTTTTTAATTTTATGGAGTCTCTCTCTGTTGCTCAGGCTGGAGTGCAATGGTGCGATCTCAGCTCACTGCAACTTCTACTTCCCAGGTTCAAGCAATTCTCCTGCCTCAGCCTCCCAAATAGCTAGGATTACCAGCGCAGGCCACCACGCCCTGCTAATTTTTGGATTTTTAGTAGAGACAGGGTTTCACCATGTTGGCCATGCTGGTCTTGAACTCCTGGCCTCAAGTGATCTGCCCACCTTGGCCTCCCAAAGCACTGGGATTACAGGCATAAGCCACCATGCCCGGCTATCTGGGCTTTTCTTGGTGACACCTGGTAATTATTAGATTGCCTCTTTAGCATGTATGTTTCACAGTGACTTCTCCTCTGTAATAAACAAGCTTTGAGGGTAGTGTTCTTTCTTTTTTCCAGTGTGTTCCTTTTCTTGCCACGTGTTCTCCTGCACAGACAGTGCCCCCTAGGTGTGCCCAGTCCCTCCTGAGCAGTCCAAGGGGCTTCATGGCCGGGACACGTAGCGGGGGCGTAGGAACAGCCTACAGAGGCCACGCCAATGTGGGAAGGTGTGGGAATGCAGGCTCATCTTCCATTGGATCAGCCCTCAGTGACTGTGAGGTGCAATAACCAATAACCACGCCCCTGTGCTGTGGCATGCGACCCTGCGACCAGCCCTGGGAGGCCTCTCCTCCTGGGAACAGAGGGCGTCAGGGTGGTGCGGCTGCTGCTCTGAATGGTGTGGGACTCTGGAAGCCCCCAGGCAGAAGCTCGCTCACTGAAGTTTGGGGCTCCTGGGCTCCCTGCCTCCTGGGCTGAGCGTCTGGCTAGTGGGGAGAAGTCAAGGCTCCTGAGCTCAGTGGTGTCTGAAAGCCACTGTGGTGCGCCGCTGTCTACATGCCTGTCCAGCTGTGCATGCTATGGTGCCCCGCATGGGGGGACCTGCCATTGGCTGAGCTGCCACCTTTCCCCTCCACCACCTACTGCCATGCATGGACCCCTCCCTGGCACTGCCCTGAGCCTTCCTGGGCAAACATATCTGTGTCCAGACAGCTCTGCCTCCAGCCTGGGCGGGGCACAGGGAGCACTGTCCGGGGCAGCTAGAAGGAGTGTGAATGAGTATCATGGGGCCGGTGGCCTCCCTGGCCTGGTAGAATGTGGACAGTTTGTTTTCAGGTCCCAAAACCCACCGTGGTGAAGAAGGGATGGCAGCAGGCATCCATGGTCATCTGACTGCAAGCTCTTTCTGCACGATCTGCCTGAAGGAAAACCCACCCAGCCTGGATCTCAGGTCTGTGTTCAAGGCAAGGCAGATCTCAGGGCTCCTGGGGAGAGGTGGAAGCTGGAGGGGAGGCTTGGGTCAGGGTAAGGAGATGCTCAAGGGGGTCAATTTCCCCGAGTTATGTGAGGAGTTGGGTTCTGTTTGCTACTCACTGAGACCTCATTGTCCCTGGTAGGACAAGGGCAGTGACAGCACCTACTGAAGAGAGCCATGCAGGGAGAAGACTGTGGGCCATGACAGGCAGCCCAGCACCCGGCAGGGGCTGCTCCGGACCCCTCAGCTCTGAGTCAGGCAGCACAGCCTGGGCTGCTGCGGGAACAAGCAACTCAAATGGAAGCATTTCCATTTCCTCCCACAGTCCGCCAGGGGCAGGCCCCTGCTGGCACAGTCACATCCATGAGTGTGGGGCGAGCATCGGGCAGCAGGTGGTTTGGGGTCAGCAAGGGTTTGCTTCCTGTTCTGTACCCGGCACTGCAGTGAGTCAGGACTGAAAAGTGCATGTGCGAGTGTCAGCCACTTTTGAAAAATGAACTATCGGCTATTGGAGTGAACTGCGGCGTTCACAGGATGGGATACCATCCAGCACCCAGAGTGACGCATTCAGACACGCAGCAGAGGTGCCATGCAGTGCGGGTGCCCTGATCCAGGTTACAGGAAGCATCACAGCAGCTAAGCCAGGCCCCTAGGCAGAAGACTCCCTAAACGGGGGCCGGGCTATCACTGGCGGCGCTGGTGACATCTCCAGTCACTTTGCCACAGTCCAGCTGTGCACACGGGGTTGGTGCTGTGGTGCACACACATGGTCATGCCTGCGTGATTTGCCTTCCCACAGTGGTGGCATGAAGTGCCAGCTGGGTCCTAACTCCAGCTACTCAGTGCTGGCATCTGATCCCCAGATCAGAGCCACCCTGAGAGGTGGAGGGCACAGCCTCCTCTTGCAGTAAAGGACACCAAACACCACTATGAGGCAGCCCACTCAGCAGGGCCCCAAGGCCTTCTATGTCCGCCAGCAGCCCGTCCCTGTCCCAGCCCAGGGGGCCTGGCCCTGAACAGCTTGGCACGAGGAGGGAGAAGAATTATAGAAGTGACTCCTATGTTGAAATAAGCACAGTTTTATCTCTGAGAAACTGCAAGATCTTCAGAAACTCATGTGACCAGAAGCCTAGAAGACAAATGGACTAGGGACCTCGAGGCACGTTCCTGGGGTACTTACTGCCCTCACCAAGTTAGAAATAAAATTTGGAGAGAATACTTGGAGCAAAATATCTTCTCCCAGATGTCGGTGTCATCACCTTATGACATGAATTGATGATAAGCCATCTAGAGATTTGGGCACTTCGCTGAGTCAGGAAGGAAATGTAGCATGGTTTATTCGGGGTGGGCATTTCCTATTACGGGATGTGGACTTCATCCACATCCCATAATAATAACCCTGAGGGCTGTGGGCAGCTCTGAGCAGAACAAGGTACAGCCATGGTGGAAAGCAGGCCATGGTGGAAAGGAGGCTGCAGAGGACTTCATACCAGTCGGGGAAATTGCTCTACCCATGTCCGGGGAGCCAGGTGAGTCGAGAAGCTTGGGGCAGGACTAGATAGATCCACCCTGGTGTGCCGGTCCTGTGTACACTTTAGTGCTCTAAGCACACTGTGGGTGGAGGAAGGTTAGGATGCTCATAACCCCCGTATCCCCTCCTCAATGCCAATGGCCACTCTCACTGTCTCACCACTCCAGTGATGAGATATTCAGCTTTCTCCTTCCACCATCCTAGAGGTCTTGACCTTTCCAGCACTTTTCTGAGCCTGTGCGCACTGATCTTGACTCTATTCACAGCACAGCAAGATCCAAAGCTGCTGCAGGATGATCCTTGGAAGTTTTTTTTTGCCTGATAATGACTCTGATCCTGCTTCTCATATCCTTGGTGTCGTCCTGGTTCAAGGTAAGGTGGCCAGACCTGTGGGAATGGGTGATGGGAAGACACCTGGCCCCTCCTAATCCTGCCATCCTCAGAGGAGGGCCTGTCAGTGATGAGTAGGAAGGGGTGGTTGGGCTGCTTTAGGACATAAGGATTTTAGGAAGAAACTGTTCTCCCCACCCTAACCAGGAGATATTAGAAGTAGGAAAATAACGCAGTAGCTTAAAGATCTAGAGTGTATTATTTTATGCTCCCATCCCCCCAGTCTTGCAGTTTATGTACAAGATGCAGCAGGAACTGAAGCAACTGGATGCCCAGTGTGAGTGTGAATTGAAACAGTGGGCCTCCTCCCGACCTCCTGCCCCTTCCCCTCTCCAGGTCTTGACCATTTTTCCTCCATAGGTCGCTTAGCTCTACAGGGTCTGGCAGATGCTGGACGTATGTGAGATACTTTTTGAGGAGAAATGCTCTGGCAGATGGTAAGGGGAGCACAAGGTGGGGTTGAGTGGTGAGGCGTGAGAATTGGGAAAGGATGGGGTGTTTGTCTTCTTCACAGCATTGACAATAGTGGATTTGCTGCCTGTGAATCTATGAGGGTTATTTTAACCAAGCCCCCACTTGCAGTTGATGCTGACATCAAGTTTGAGTCATTCTGCCTCACAATATACTGCTTTGGTCATGTCCACTCAGAACGTATGCCCAGGGAGTTCATGTGCTCCCCATGGCAATGTGTGAAGGATGCAGTTGGTGGGTCAGGTTGAATCATCCCGCTTTGTTGGAGGCTCAGTTTGGTGGCTGGTGCAGCTCCCAGCCCCAGAAGAACTGACCTGCCTTCCTCTGCAGCATCCTCCTGTGAGCCCTGCCCGACAGCCTGGGTGACGTTTGAGGGCTCCTGTTACAACTTTTCCACAAACACACACACACCTGGTTCCAAGCCAAGGATCATCGTGCTGAGGAGGGAGCTCACCTGGCCATCACCAACAGCCAAGCAGAGCAAGTGGGAAGAGAGAAGGGGCATTTTAGGGAACTTTCAAGACATTGCAAGCTCCTGTTCCTGATCCTTGTAGAAATGAGTGCAAATTCTTCATTCTACTCCTTGTAATTTACATGGACTTCAGGACATAGAGTGGTCACTATTCACCGGTGCCTGGCTTCTGAGCAATTGTTCACACTGCTCTCTGTCTAGAATGCCCTTTCTCCTTTAATCTGCATGGATGATTCCTACTACTTCATGAACAGCTCAAACATCATCCATTAATATCCCTCCCTCGATCTCCTTAACTCTGGACTCTACTTACAGATATGGCACCATTACCCCACACCATGAGGAATCCCCCGGGCAAGGACTGAATTTTACTTGCTTTTGAGTCCACAGTGCCTGGCACCGGGCTGGACATACAGCAGGACTGCACCTTTGTCAGTGGAATCCATTTGATTGCCAGCACTATTGCTTCTGAGCGGAGCCCAAATTCCTCGCCCTGTCTTCCATGTCCTTGAATGATACTCCTCACTACCACTCATCCATAGCGTGCTCTTATTCCCTCACTGAACCGTCAGAAATATCTGGAAGGCAGCTGCCTTTGGTATCCCCATTTTACAGATGAAGAGCCTGAGGATCACAGGGGCCATGATTTACTGAGCATATATTCCATGGTCAGGTTGGAAATAAGATCGATCCAGAGCTTTCATCCAGTGTATGCAACCGCTACACTGGACAATGCTCCCTGCCTGTGGGGACATCCAGGTCTGGTCTCATATGTCTTGACTCAACCTGCCTTCTTTCCATTTAGAATTTCTTGAGTCTAGCTAAAGATGCTACCTACCGAATTGGCCCTAGGAAAGGATACTCAAAAGGCATCTACAAGCAGTAAGATGGCTTAGCCCTCACCTTCATGTAAGTATCCCTGTGGGGACTCAGAGCCCCTCAGCCCCAATCAGATTCCTCTGGAGCTGGGGAGATGTCGTCCATTAGATGGTTTCTCCACTGTCTCTATTCTTCTTTTTTCTTTCCTTTTGAGACGCAGTCTCACTCTGTCACTAGGCTGGAGCGCAGTGGCATGATTTCGGCTTACTGCAACCTCGGTCTCCCAGGTTCAAGTGATTCTCCTGGCTCAGCCTCCTGAGTAGCTGGGACTACAGGTGTGTGCCACCACGCCCAGCTAATTTTTGTATTTTTCGTAGAGATAGGGTTTCACCATGTTGGCCAGAATGGTCTCGATCTCTTGACCTCGCAATCCACCCACCTCAGCCTCCCAGAGTGGTGGGATTACAGGTGTGAACCACCACGCCCAGCCTCCATTCTAATTTGCTATAAACCAACTACTTATCTATGGTTCTGATGCTTAATTTTATTTGTTACTTGCAAGCATGTGTGTCTGTGTGTGTGGCACATGCTGCAAACCATAGATTAAACAATATAAAACAAGAATTCATTTTTCAAGATCATCACAATACC
This sequence comes from Mandrillus leucophaeus, assembly GCF_000951045.1. NCBI lineage: Eukaryota > Metazoa > Chordata > Mammalia > Primates > Cercopithecidae > Mandrillus > Mandrillus leucophaeus. The sequence continues at coordinate 207,247 of NW_012105442.1, forward strand.
TGTAACATGTTAAAGAGGAGAGCACACTTTATGGAGGAGGGTAGAGAATGGAGGACTTCCAGGCTTTTTAAGAGGTAGACCTCCTCTGAAGTTATCTAGAGCTCCTAGTGAGCACACTGGAAGAAAGTGCCTGGGGAATCCCCTCCTAACTTTTCAGCATGGCATTTAAAAGCCCTCCTAGACCAGCTATCACCTGTCTTTGAGCTTTCCTTGATTTCCATGTACCTTACAAGAATTTCACCCCGGCCTGCTGGACCTCTCCTGAGAACTCCTGGTAGTCTTCATGCCGTTGCTTCTGCTTCAGCTCAAGGATCAAGGTTTCCGGGCTGAACAATTGCTGTAGATCTAGACTTACCCTTCTCAACCTATGTTCTACTCAAGCCCGTGGTGCCATCTTTCTACAATGTGTTTTTGACATGGCTTAGAAAACATCCAAACAGGCCAGGTGCGGTGGCTCATGCCTTTAATCCTAGCACTTTGGGAGGCTGAGGCGGCCAGATCATGAGGTCAGGAGATCGAGATTATCCTGGTTAACATGTGAAACCCTGTCTCTACCAAAAATACAAAAAAAAAAAATTAGCCAGGCTTGGTGGCGGGCACCTGTAGTCCCAGCTACTCGGAAGGCTGAGGCAGGAGAAAGGCATGAACCCGGGAGGCGGAGCTTGCAGTGAGACGAGAGTGTGTCACGGCACTCCAGCGTGGGCGACAGAGCAAGACTCTGTCTCAAAACAAAAACAAAAACAAAACAAAACAAAACAAAAAAACACCCAAAACACCCAAACACCCAACACACATGGACAAAGTCCAGACTTACCCATGGCACTGCTCAGCGCCCACATATTGGTGATCATTGATCTTGACATTCTCACCTCCTACCCTCCCATGTGCTGTCTGCCTCTTTACAGCAGGTAAGTGCCGAATGAGTCCTCTTTTAAGACATTGACTGGTATCTTATTCTGATGTTGCTCTTGCCATGCCATCTGCCTGTAACATTTTATATTTAGTCTGGTGAACTGCAAGTGACTTTTGTGGAAGATCCATCCTGTGTCCAGCAAGAATTAATGAGAATCTCCTACTGTCCCAGCCATACTCTATGGAGATTTTTGGGATTCTTTCTCTATTAGAATCTTCTTTTGTTTATGCATGTGTTATGCACCGAACAGGTTGCAGCTTGAGGGGAGAGAGGGTACACACCTACATGTCTCTTACATACCTACACATCTCCCGTACCCATCAGAATACTTGGTATGCGGCAGGTGTTCAACTTAAGAAAGAGGGCAGGGACGCATTCCACAGATTTCGCACCTCTTCTATGCCAGATACCGAAGAGCCTCATGTCCTCAAACTTTAGACCCCGGGGATCCAGAGTTGTCAGGTCACTTATCTATATCAGCCTCATCTATATCATGTACAATGCAAGAAGTTGCACGAAATGATTGCTATGAGACAGTAGCACTCAACAGGAGATGGTTTTCCTCTCAGGGATCCTTGGCACTGTCTGAAACTATTTTGGGTTGTCTCGATGGGGATGGAGATGCACTCGTGTCGTGTGGGTGGAGCCCAGGGATGCTGCTCACTACCCTTCAGTGCACAGGACAGTCCCTCACCACACATGATGATATGGCTTCAAATGTCAATAGTTCACTGTGGTCAAAACTCTGCTATAAAACATAGCAAGTATTTTTTTATTTATTGGGATTTCTCAACAATCCGAGAGGCTGGACCTTCACTCTGGTGGGCAGATCTTCCTCTGGGATCTTGATGGTGAGGACCCAGCTAGGCATGGCTTCGTGTGCAATGTCCCTGCTTGTGATTTGGAGACTTAACTAATTCTAGTTCATGTTTTCACAGTAATTGGCAGCCTGAAAAATCTTGTACATATGAATGTGTCTACATGGGGAAGACTGGTTCCTGGTTCACGGATCCAAGTGAGCACTATTGGAAGAAACGCTGGATCTGCGAGAAGCCACAGATTTGCTGAGCTTGCTTCTTTTCTCTGTCCCCAGGCTTGTAAAAGATTGTTCTGATACGTGTCCTCATAACAATTCACTAACTGCTCTGCAGAAGAGGAAGTCTCTGAGCCCCATTCTCCCTGGTAGGACTTTCTCCTCTTTTGCCTCCACTCTAATTCTGCGTGAGGAATGTGTAAAAGGACATCTTGAAGAAACAATAAGCAAAACGTAGTGTGTAAGACTGTCTCCAAAACAATCCAGGTTTCCTAGACAAAAAAAATGGCATGAATAAAGGAGAATGTCTGATTACCAGAATATAAAAAAATTATAAGAGGCACAACTAGATAAACCTGTGTACCATGACTGGATTTTGATTTGATTCTTGAGTAAATCACAACATTTGAGTATGCAATGGGTATCTGGAAGTATTAAGTCTTTTAAAAATTAATTTATTAGGTGTGCTAATAG
>NW_012105442.1:211946-215434 GCF_000951045.1 Mandrillus leucophaeus
TGTTAATGGATTTGAAGACTTTATATTGTACTGATGTTCATTCTTCTTCAGTTGTCTATGAATCTGATGCAAACATACTTTTGAAATATATCAAAATTTGGAGGAATTGAAGCTGATTTCAAAATTTCATGAAAGGATTTTTTTCCAGGAGTAGGCAATGATCTCTTGAGCAAGAAGTAGGTAGAGGCCGTCCCAGGACATTGTCATGACTTGGCTTCAGTGCTGATGATCACACATAAACATCTGACCTTGGGTATGCAGGATAATGCAAAGGATTATTTGGTTTTTATTTACTAATGTAATTTAATGGTATAAACACAGGATAATACATCTTCTGACCATGTTGTCTTTTGATCTTTTATGGATGTAATTACCTCATTCTTAAAGCATGATCTTTCTGTGTTGACCCTCCACACGTCAGCATCAACAGGAAGCAGAGGTGAGGGGCCCGCGTGCAGCATAAGAAGGGAAGTCTCAATGTGAATAGATTATCCATCATTCATCTGGCATTGCCTAAGACCAAACCAGGAAACCGTAAAGTCACCACATCAATTGGAGGCAAAGGGCATATCCACTAGAAGGGCCACTGCAAGGGCCCAGTGGCCTTGCAGGACACGGTGCCAAAACACTTGAAGGACAGATGCATGGCTGTCGTTGGGGAGTGGGCCCATAAGTGGTGTGGAGCCAGGTGCTGACCTGTAGTGACCATCCTGGGTGCCAGAAGCAGAGAGTGCACAGATGAAAGAACACCAGTTACCATCCCTGCCCCTGTTGAATACTGTAGACCAGAGATGCCACTTGGAAATGAACACATAAGATTGAATAAACAGATGCAGGCACAATTCATACTGAAGGGTTGGTGCTGCCCCATGTGTATGCCAGAGCCCTGAACTCAGCCTGGGTCCGTGCCCAGTGGTCCCCAAAGTTATCTTGTTAGCATCTCTGGCAGTCAAATTGAAGTCAAAACCATGAAAAAAATGTCTTGGCAAATGGGCAAAGGAACAAGTCTCACAGCTACTTTAGACTTCTGATCAACCCTATGTGTGGGACCAAGGGTCTAGATTGTGTCAAAGGGGAGATACAGGGACAAGAGCTGGCCTGAACAGATGGCAGGCACTGGAGGGGACTTTGGAAATGTTGAGGTAGGTGAGTTCCTGACTGGGCCCTACAAGATTCACTGAGGGCCTGATAACACTCATGCAATGCACTTGCAGCCCTAGCTGAACCCAGGCACCAGAGGGTGACTTCCTTTGAGGCAAACGCTCAAAAGCTTTGGTCTCAGAGGTACAGAATTCAGGCAGGTGCCATGTGTTTTAAGTCAAAAGGCAGTATGGTATCCCTTAACAATATCCATAGCCAACTTTAGTGTTTCTGAGGCAATAGGCAAGGTCTTCTCAATGTGGAGAACACTCTTGGGAGGTAGGTATTGCAATTATTTTCATTTTACAGATTAGGAAACTAAGGTAAAGTCCCTAGTTGCCCTCCAGTTCCTGACCCTCTTCATCTTCCACTCGAGTGGGAGATGTAAGTAAAGAGGTCCACATCTTTACTGACTTTGCTTGGGTGAGCTAGGCCTCTCCCCATCTGGGATTTTCTGACCACCACCAAGCACACATTTTACTGGATTGGGCTCTTTGAATAGGACCGGGAGGGCAGCTACATGGGGACTGCAACTGCACTGTACATGTGAATTTCCATTCTTGATATTGCAATTCAAAGTGTGATCTTTAGACCAATCTCTAGAGACAGCAGTCCCTTATTCCATTCAAGAATTTGCTTTCAGGCCAGCCACCGTGGCTCACACCTGTAATTCCAGCACTTTGGGGGGCCAAGGCGGGCAGATCACTTGAGGTCAGGAGTTCAAGACCAGACTGAGCAAGATGGAGAAACCCCACCTCTACTAAAAACACAAAAATTAGCTAGGCATGGTGACAGACTCCTGTAATCCCAGCTACTCAGGAGGCTGAGACAGGAGAATCGCTTGAAACTGGGAGGCGGAGGTTGCGGTGAACTGAGACCAAGCCACTGCACTCCAGCCTGGGTGACTCTCAAAGAAAAAAAAAAAGAATGTGCCTGGTTTTGTTTTTCTGCAGGACTTTCAAGAGCCTTTACTGTGCTAGTAAATGTGGAACAACCTCCAGGAAGGGTAGAAACAATGTAGCATTCATCAACCTATGAAGGCACAGAACCCTCTCAAGCCCCTCAGATCATCTACCAGGTGCTGCACCCCACAAAGCAATTTCTTTTTTTTTTTTGAGAGGGAGTCTCGCTATGTCGCCCAGGCTGGGGTGCAGTGGCGCGATCTCGGCTCACTGCAAGCTCCGCCTCCCGGGTTCACGCCATTCTCCTGGCTGAGCCTCCCAAGTAGCTGGGACTACAGGCGCCCGCAACCGCGCCCGGCTAATTTTTTGTATTTTTAGTAGAGACAGGGTTTCACCCTGGTCTCGATCTCCTGACCTTGTGATCCACCCATCTCGGCCTCCCAAAGTGCTGGGATTACAGGCGGGAGCCACCGCGCCTGGCTGCACAAAGCAATTTCTAAAGTCAGTTTTATTTCAATAGCTTTTGGGCTCCAAGAGGTTTTTAGTTACATAGGTGAGTTATGGAGTAGTTAATTCTGAGATTTTAGTGCACTCGAATAGTGTACATTGTACCTAATAGTGTACATTGTAGCTAATGTGTAGTATTTTATCCCTAACTGACATCCCGCCCTCCCCATTCTGAGTCTCTGAAGTCCCTTATACCACTCTGTATGCCTTTGTGTACTCCTAGTTTAGCTCTCTCCTATAAATGAGAACAAGCGGTGTTTGGTTTTCCACTCCTGTGTTACTCCACTTAGAATAGCAGCCTCCAGCTCCATTTAAGTTGCTGCAAAGTACATTATTTCATTCCTTTTGACTGACTGAATAGTATTCCATGGTGTATACATGCTACCTTTTTTAATCCACTTATTCATCGATGAGCACTTATGTTGGTTCCACATCTTTGCGATTGTGAATTGTGCTGCTATAAATATACGTGTGCAAGTGTCTTTTTCATATAATGACTTCTTTTCCTCCGGGTAGATGCCCAGTAGTGGGATGTGTGTAATGAACCATCCCAAAACCTAGTGACTTAAACCAACAAACTTTATTTGGCAACAGATAACTAAAACAAGGGTAAACATCTTGGAGTTCACTCTGTTGGGAGCCATGAGTGTCACAGTTCATCCCGTCTTAGAACGGAAGCTCCCTGACTTCAAGGGACCATCCAGATTTGGATGTGGCGGTGTCAGCGGCTGGTGGGCATGAGGTGGACAGCCCATCTCATGTGACGTCTTCCCCAGGTAACACCCAAGGTTTCTGGATCCTGTGCTGCCCCAGGAAAGGGATCCCCACCTACCCACCCACCCGTAGCTGCCACCACCACCAGCAAAAACAAAACACAAGAAAGGCTGGGATGAAAGGTTTTCTCAGGCAAGTGTGTATGACAGTAGTGTAACACAATAG
>NW_012105442.1:215484-218139 GCF_000951045.1 Mandrillus leucophaeus
CCGTGGTCTCGATCTCCTGACCTTGTGATCCGCCCGCCTCGGCCTCCCAAAGTGCTGGGATTACAGGCGTGAGCCACCGCGCCCGGCTGCACAAAGCAATTTCTAAAGTGAGTTTTATTTCAATAGCTTTTGGGCTCCAAGAGGTTTTTAGTTACATAGGTGAGTTATGGAGTAGTTAATTCTGAGATTTTAGTGCACTTGAATAGTGTACATTGTACCTAATAGAGTACATTGTAGCTAATGTGTAGTATTTTATCCCTAAATGACATCCCGCCCTCCCCATTCTGAGTCTCTGAAGTCCATTATACCACTCTGTATGCCTTTGTGTACTCCTAGTTTAGCTCTTTCGTATAAATGAGAACAAGCGGTGTTTAGTTTTCCACTCCTGTGTTACTCCACTTAGAATAGCAGCTTCCAGCTCCATTTAAGTTGCTGCAAAACACATTATTTCATTCCTTTGACTGGCTGAATAGTATTCCATGATGTATATATGCCACCTTTTTTAATCCACTTGTTCATCGATGAGCACTTACGTTGGTTCCACATCTTTGCAATTGTGAATTGTGCTGCTATAAACATACGTGTGCAAGTGTCTTTTTCATATAATGACTTCTTTTCCTCCAGGTAGATGCCCAGTAGTGGGATGTGTGTAACGAACCATCCCAAAACCTAGTGACTTAAACCAACAAACTTTATTTGGCAACAGATAACTAAAACAAGGGTAAACATCTTGGAGTTCACTCTATTGGGAGCCATGAGTGTCACAGTTCATCCCGTCTTAGAACGGAAGCTCCCTGACTTCAAGGGACCATCCAGATTTGGATGTGGCGGTGTCAGCTGCTGGTGGGCATGAGGTGGACAGCCCATCTCATGTGACATCTTCCCCAGGTAATACCCAAGGTTTCTGGATCCTGTGCTGCCCCAGGAAAGAGATCCCCACCTACCCACCCACCCAGCTGCCACCACCACCAGCAAAAACAAAACACAAGAAAGGCTGGGATGAAAGGTTTTCTCAGGCAAGTGTGTATGACAGTAGTGTAACACAATAGCGCGACTGGCATTGTGGAGGTTTTAGATAGGCCTGGACGGGGCCAGACAGGCTCTCCCAGCATTCAGCTTTGGTTTTGTACGTGCATGGGTGTCACTGGCGTTTCCCAGCCATCCTAATAATACTGTGATGATATCGTGGGTTCCTGACACCACTCCCAGAGAACAGCACAAGCGCACGGTCATGAGGCAGGGCCACTGTCTGGACTCCGGTGCATTTCCTGCTCGATGTGGAATCCTTGCCTCACCTGTACTCATTAAATCTTACCACCCTGCATGAGGACTCCTACACTGTCTTTGCTTTATCAAAGAGGAAACCACGGCTTACGGAGGGTTCTCCCGAACTTACAGGGCTGTTCTCATGGTATGCTCCATGGCCATGTAAAGGAACTAAAGCAGTACGTTGTCATGCGCCAGTCAGAAATCTTGCTCAGAATCAAACTCCTATGTCATCACAAATAATCAATTGTTTAAAGTATTATCATTATACTGATTTATGTTACGTATTTTTCACGTGGTCAGTTTTTCAGTCCTGGTTACTAATTATACGACTGAAACATGGACCCGCACATAATTTCAGATTTCACTCTTCCATGAACTGGTAGAGCTGATTGATTTTGTTTTAGCTGCTGCTGTTGCTTTATTGGCACTATTCTGCCACACTGTGGTAATGTGGAGATCCAGTTACTTAGGATTCAAAATCACTTGAGGTATGACTATCTTTTAATAGATTTTTCTTTTTTTTCTTTTTCTTTTTTTTTTGAAACGGAGTCTCCCTCTGTTCCCCAGGCTGGAGTGCAGTGGTGTAATATCGGCTCACTGCAAGCTCCGCCTCCCAGGTTCACGCCATTGTCCTGCCTCAGCCTCCCAAGTAGCTGGGACTACAGGCGCCCGCCACCACGCCCGGCTAATTTTTTGTATTTTTAGTAGAGATGGGTCACGGTGTTAGCCAGGATGGTCTCGATCTCCTGACCTCGTAATTCGCCAGCCTCGGCCTCCCAAAGTGCTGGGATTACAGACCTGAGCCACCAAGCCCGGCCTTAAAAGATGTTTTAACCTACAAAACATTTAACAGTAGCCTCTACATAGCTGCTTCACTATTTGCTGGTCCTAGGTAATTATTTGCTGGAAGGCTTTAGATTATTGCATTGATCTCCCTCCCAGCTATAGGTCTGTTCAAATTTTTATTCATTTATTATTCAGTTTGGTAGGTTGTGTATTTCTAGAATTGGTCCATTTTACCTAGGTTATCCAATTTGTTGAAATAGCTGTAGAAAATTCTTAATAGTCTCAGGCATGCAATTCTTATAGATATAATCCCCTGTAATTATTAGGGGCCCTATTAAGGTGCTGGTAAAGTTGGTGGGGAATAAGCATTTTCTATAGTCCTATAATTGGCCTTATGATTTGTGAGCCTGTGCTTGTGGGCTGTGACTTTCACAAGTGCTTTTTAGTCCTCCCACCTTGATTGAGGCAGAAAGGGTAGAGGGGAATGGCAGTGGGTATTTCCTTTGCCTGAGATCATTTGGGCTCTGGTAGGATCCCAGTCACTTATGTTTTGGTAAGATAGGTTATTTTGAAGGCAGATCATGTTAAGAAGCATGCTCC
>NW_012105442.1:220964-236083 GCF_000951045.1 Mandrillus leucophaeus
TGAGCCACCACGCGTGGCCTATTAAGCACTTTTAAACCTAGGGCAAAGTTAACTGGTATTGGTATTTAATTGGAAATGCATTGTATTCCCCTCTATTCTCCGTACAATAATAAAGGCACTATAGATTCAAATATGAAAGATAAAAGTAGAACGTTTAGACTCACAAGCAAATGTTTATCTGACAGAGGGGCCAGATTTTTTCTTTATGTCGCTCAACCTAGAGTGCAGTGGCTAGTTACAGGCGCAATCATAGTGCACTGTGGCCTTGAACTCCTGGCCTCACGCAATCCTACTGTCTCAGCCTCCTGAATAATTGAGACAACAAACGCCTGCCACAGTGGCCAGTTTCAGCAGTTTTTTTTTTTATAAGAAGAGTAATCAATAAAGGAAAAGGGTCTGACAAATTTTTAATGTATTGAACCTACGAGACTTAAAAGACAAGAAACACAGTGTAATAAAAATATGCACTATGCACAATACAAAGGAAATTAGCATGCAGAGTAGAAAGGAATGAACACACAATTACCAAATAAGAAAGCAAAATGTACTTAACAGAAGATAAAAGACCATATATGAAAAAAAGAATCTATTTCCTTGGTAATGAGGAAAGAGCCCAATAAAATGTTATACAGATAATATTTGACATGGATTAGAAGGACAAATAGCAAGCTGAGACTCCTAAGTGGTGATGACCACGGCAGGCACAGCCCTCTGTGAGCCTGGTGACCATGGCAGTGCCGGTGGAGCCGCGAGTGTCTGGGCTCCTAGGGAGGCACCTGCGGCTCCCACGGGACGGATGAGGACGCCAAGGCCACGAGGCCCTGCTGCCACCGCGGGACAGCCCCTCTAGCCCCCAGCTTTCCGTAGTTCTCTGGGCCCCTCTGCAGTGGGGACTGGATCCTGAGGGGCCCAGCTTGAGGGACCCCGAGCTCGGGCCAGGACGCTTCCCTTGCGGATGGCGAAGCTGAGGTCCAGAGGCGGGCAGGGGCAGCTCCCGGGGCTCCCCAGGAAAAGGGAGCCGACCTCGGGGCTGGGGTCACAAGGAGCACTCCCGTGACCTCTAGGGCAGCCCTAGAGCCGGGGAGGAGGAGACACCGGGGGCTTTTCATCCACCCCTGGGCAGAGGCTCAGGCTGTGCCGCGCGACCCAAAGCTGCTTCCAGCCAGCCGGAGCCGCGGCCCCTTTAGGAGGGGGCTGTGCCTAAGCCTGGGCGCCAGAGACGCGAGGGCGGCGGGGCCGAGTTGCTGGCATCAGAGCCAGGCTTGGGGACAGGCGTCCTCGTCGTCGTCACATCAGGGCCAGGGCAGAGGCAGCGGCGGTGGCGGCAGCTTCCACGGGGTGGTGGAGGATGAGGCAGCCTCCCCGGTAAGTGGCGGGCGCTTGCAGCCCACAGGGGACTCGCCCGGGCTGGCCCGGCTTCTTCCCTGCGGCTCCCTGCCTCCGGGCCCTGACTTCCTCGTGGGCATCTGGGGGCAAAGGACGTATCTAGTTCATTTTTATAGCTGCATAGTATTTCATGGTGTATATGTGCCACGTTGTCTTTTTCCAGTTTACCACTGATGGGCATTTAGGTTGATTCCATGTCTTTGCTATTGTGCATAGTGTTGCAGTGAACATACATGTGCATGTATCTTTGTAATTTATGTTCTTTTGGGTATATCCCCAGTAATGGGATTGCTCTGTCTTTAGGTCTTTGAGGAATTGCCACAGTGTTTTCCACAATGGTCGAATGAATTTACACTCCCACCTGCAGTGTATAAGCATTCCTTTTTCTCCACAACTTTGCCAGCATTTGTTTTTATTTTTATTTTGTAAAATTTTATTTCAATGGTTTTTGGGGAACAGGTGGTTTTTGGTTATGTTGGGGTGATCAGACCCAACACCAGGCTGTGGAGGTGACGAAGTCCACTGGAGTCAAAGGAATGAGAAAAGACAAGAGAGAAAGTGGGACGAGGGGGCCAATCCTAGTATGGAGGCTGGGAAGGCCTGGAGAGCTCTGGGAGCCCACGCTATTCATTGGTGATCCAACAAAGAAACAGGTGGTGAGGATGTGGGGGTTGAAAGGAAGTGATGTATCAAGAGCCAGTAAACTACAGCTGTGATGGTTTAGCATTTTCTTTGAAACATACAGCTACACGGGATAATGGGAGTGCTAGAAGCCAGGAGCCAGCAAGTCTGGACACATTCCAAAGGCCACGAGGAGATTTACCCTGGACCCTGGACATGTTCCAAGCCCTGCCTCAGCTTCTCTTTCAACACTCAGCTTTCCTCCCAGCAGGTTACAAAGATAAGTTCTTTAGTGGTGATTTCTGAGATTTTGGCGCACCCATCACCCGAGCAAGTACACACTGGACCCAGTGAGCTTCTGTTATTATTTATATTTACTTATTTTTTTGAGACAGAGTCTCACCATGTCACCTGGGCTGGAGTGCGGTGGTGCAGTCTCAGCTCATTGCAACCTTCAGCTCTAGGGTTCAAGCAGTTCTCCTGCCTCAGCCTTCAGAGTAGCTGGGATTACAGGCATATACCACCCTGCCTGACTAATTTTTGTATTTTTTTTTTTTTTTAGCAGAGATGGGGTTTCACCATGTTGGCCAGGCTAGTCCCAAACTCCTGGCCTCAAGTGATCTGCCCACCTGAGCCTCCCAAAGTGCTGGGATTATAGGTGTGAGCCACCACACTGGGCTAACAATGAGTTTTTTCCTTCAGGGGTGTGTGTGTGTGTGTGTGTGTGTGTGTGTGTGTGTGTGTGTTGCCCTTCTTTCAAAGTGGAACACAGATTTACGGTCTCAAAGTGCACCCTCAACCTGTGTTTTCATTAAAGGCATTTTATGGCTTAAGGTCTTTTGATTTGTTCTGAGATCATTTTCGAGTTGATTTGCATACATCATGTAAAATAAGGCTTCAGTTTCTATCTTCTGCATACGGATATCATTTTTCTGACAGCTATTTACTGAGTGGCCTCTGCCTTCTACATTGTGTCTTTGTGGTGTGCTTTATAAAAGTGAGTTGACTATGGATCCAGTTGTGTTTTTTGCCCGTGGTGGCTGTAGGTCTTTGTTTTTATGCAAGTGCCATGGATTTTGCATAACTATAGATTCACAGTGTCATTTGATATCAGAGGTAGTGAGTCCTCACACTCTTGTTGTTTCTCAGGATTTCTTTGGCTATTCAGAGCTTTGTGGTTCCCTGTGATTTTAAGCAATGTGTATTCATTTTTGTTACTTTTCATATCATAAAGGTCCGTAATAAAGAGGTATTCTGGGACATTTTCACACATGTATATATTAGGTAATGACCAAATTGAGGTACTTAGCATTTCTATTTCTTCATACAGGTATTATTTTTGGGTGGAGAGAACATTGAAAATCCTCCCTTCTTGCCCTTTTGACACATATATTATTTTAATTCCAGCCACCAGGCTGAGGAAAAGAACACCCAAATTTATTTCTTTCATGTTAGGGCAGCTTTGTTTCTATAACCAATTCCTCCTCATTCCCCCTCTACCCCCCACCCCCAGTAACCAAAATTGTGGATAAATGTTTGAAGATTTCACGTGAGTGATGACATGCACTGTTTGTCTTTCTGGGCCTAGCTCATTACATTTAACATAATGTTTTCCAGGTTAATCTGTGTTGCCCCAAATGACATTGTTTCATTATTTTGATAACTGAAAAGTATTCCCTTGTGTATCTATACTAGAGTGAAGGGGGCCAGCCCCTCCACACCTGTGGGTATTTCTCACCAGGTGGGATGAGAGTCTGAGAAAAGAAGACACAAAGTATAGAGAAAGAACAGTGGGCCCAGGGGACTGGTGCTCAGCACACAGAGGAGCTGCACTGGCACTGGTCTCTGAGTTCCCTCAGTATTTATTGATTACTATTTTCACTATCTCAGCAAGAGGAATGTGACAGGAGAGCAGGGTGATAGTGGGGAGAAGGTCAGCAAGAAAACATGTGAGCAAAGGAATCTGTGTCACAGATAAGTTCAGGGGAAGGTACCATGCCTGGATGTGCACATAGGCCAGATTTATGCTTTTCTCACCCAGACATCTCAGTGGAGTAAAGAATAACAGAGCAGCATTGCTGCCAACATGTCTCGCCTCCCGCCACAGGGCGGTTTTTCTCCTATCTCAGAATTGAACAAATGTACAGTCAGGTTTTATACGGAGACATTTGGTTCCCAGGGCCAGGCAGGAGACAGAGGCCTTCCTCTTATCTCAACTGCAAGAGGCCTTCCTCTTTTACTAATCCTCCTCAGCACAGACCCTTCACGGGTGTCGGGCTGGGGGATAGTCAGGTATTTCCCATCCCATGAGTCCATATCTCAGGCTATCACGTGGGGAGAATACCCTTGGACCATACCCAGCTTTCCAGGGCAGAGGTCCCTGCGGCTTTCCGCAGTGCATTGTGCCCCTGGTTTATCGAGAATGGAGAATGGCGATGACTTTTACCAAGCACACTGCCTGTAAACATTTTGTGAAGAAGGCACATCCTGCACAGCCCTAGATCCCTTAAACCTTGATTCCATACAATACATGTTTCTATGAGCTTAAGATTGGGGCAAAAAGTTACAGATTAACAGCATCTCAGGGCAAAGCAATTTTTCAGGGTACAGGTCAAAATGGAGTTTCTTATGTCTTCCCTTTCTACATAGACACAGTAACAGTCTGATCTCCCTTTTTTTTCCCTACACTGCCCAGCCCTGCTGTGCTTGAATGCCCCCAGCAAGGCCATGCGGGCAGCTCCCTGCTCGGATGGCCCAAGTGGACCATGTGCCTGAGGCTGCCCTGTATGTTTTGTTCAAAGGAGGGGCAGAAAAACAGGAAAAAAAAAAAAAAAAAAGACTGCCAAGAGGAAGCTGACTCCTAACACCACCTCCCCTTCCACCTCCACCACCGTCTGTGCCGGCACCACCTCCACCTTCACCACACCGGCCTCTACCACCCCAGCCTCCACCACCCCAGCCTCCACCAGCATGGCCAGCAGCCAGGCCTCACAGGAGGGCAGCTCACCAGAGCCCCCGCCCGAATTGCATAGCAGCAGCCTGATTGACCATGAGTACACAGTGGCCGGTGCCTTCACCAGGGCCCAGGCTGGCCGCGCCTCCCAGCCCATGGCCCCCGGCGTCTTTCTCACACAGAGGTGGCCCTCTGCATTGTCTCCGAACAACACTGCTGCCAAAGGTACTGTGGCTGCCAGAGGGAGCCCGCAGTCCCCCTGCCCTGTCTGCCCCCCTGGGCAGCCCCAGACATGCAGACTCGGCCTGTGGTAGAGGGGAGCACATCGGGAGGGCTTCTGGGCCCCAGGTGGCAGGTGCTGCGGTTCAGGTTAGTTGCGTCTTCGTGTGAGCGTGTCCCACAACACAGGATGTGTGTGCTTTCATCCCCCTGCTCAGTGGACATGCTCGGCCCCTGATCTGCCTGCACCCCTGCACCCGGCCGTGGGGCTGGCCAGCTATGGAGACTGGGTGATGCAGCACAGAGTGCTGGCAGTGGCTCCTGGTCTTGTTACTGGGGGTGGGGCCCAAGCATCCTCACGTCCTCCTCGTAATGCCATCCCCAAGTCCATGCCCATCCTACCTGCCAGGGGCCCTTGAGGACATGGCCTCTGAGGTGGAGGCTTTGCCAGAAATCCTGAACTCCTGAGGGGTGCTGAGCCCAGAGCTGGGGCCTCATAGGCCCATTTTACAGATGGGGGACTGCAGGCTGCCCCTTGGTGTCAGCGGGACCCTCCCCACAACTGGTATGCCGTGCCCCTTGCCATCTAGCTCATCTTCCTGTTTTGTGTGCCCTCCCCCACTCCCCTAGGAAAATACAAAAAAAGGGCATGGCGACCGCCAAGCAGAGGCTTGGGAAAATTTTGAAAATTCCTGGGAACAGGAAACTGTTCCTTTAAGGTTTGGAAAACCAGGATCCTTGTCCTCTGCTCAGGACCCCAGGAGTCCCGTGAAAACATCCGCCTCCCAGGAGGGTGCTGAGCTGCCTCACTGGGGGTCCTTGACTCTTCTGGCTGCCATCTCCCCAACGAGCATCTGTCCCTTGAGCTGACGGAGCAAGCCCAGCGCAGCCTTTCAATTTGAAAATGGACGTCTTTCCTCAATGTGGCCCCTCAATTTGCAAATGGACGTTTTTTCTCAAGTTGCTAAGAGTGACCTGTCCCAGAAAAGCGGCCCTGCAAGTTTGAGGACTGTTCATCCACTTTAAGGGCAGCTGTAGGCCCCGCTGAGCATGGGTGTGATTGCGGGGCCTCTGCAACTCTGCTGAGAGCATGAGTCCTTCAAGGAAGGCGGAGGGAGCCAGTGCTCACCAGTCCTAGAGGCAGAGCTGGCCACAGGCTGGCAGCCTCCTGGAGCTTAAAAAAAGGCAAACAGCACAGAAAGAGGAGGAGCGAGTGGGCTGTTTATGTCCCCCCTTCTCTCCCTAAGTGATTCTCAGCCAAGTCCAGACAGTGCTCGGCGGGCGAGGAAGGGTCTGCCCTGAGCTCCTTGGTTGGCAGGTGGCAGCAGGATGGTGGGGGTGTCCAGCCTGAATGCCCAGGAGCATTTCTGGGGGGCAGCTAAGACTGGCAGCTGGGTTGGTGTGTTAGTGGGCAGAAGAGCCATTGTGGGGTCCCCAGGAAAAGGCAAGGGCTCAGCCACATCTTGGGGTCTGGGAGGCCCAGGCTAAGCCATATGGCAGGGACTGTTGCCCTCCTGGCCACACTCCAAAGAAGCACTTCTCAGCCAGGACACCCCTGCCCCGGAACTGGCTGGGCAGGGACAGCGGCCAGGCGGTCTGAGGACTTACGGTCGGCACTTCTCTGTCCTCCAGTGTCAGCGTGTGGTGTCGCCTGCATGGGTCATACCTGGATGGTGTGTCTGCCATCGACATGGAGGGGCTGGATTTGTTTCTCAGGCAATCCTGTATTTTAATTTTAGATGTATTTCCTGAAGCATATTTTTCATAGAATGTAGCGTGTGAAGAGCTTTTTAAATAACTTTTTTTTAATAAGAGTAAAAGTATCTTTAGGCATTTCTGTAGAGTTCTTCATTAACATTTATATGAGTTTTTTGCTGAGTCAGATGGACAGTCGGGTTCTGATGCTTTTTCCCTCTCCTTTCCTTTTGTTATTTTTTTCTTTTAAGAACTAAGGTATCGCCTGACAAACAAGTGATGTCTGTGCAGCCTTACACTCTCTTTACAGAAGCAAATAGTACACAAAAGACCTATTCCAGACTCATTTTGAAGGTGAATCTTCAACTTTAATACCAGCTCTTTGTTTTCCTTCTTGTATGATGAGGGGATGCGGGGATAGTTATTTTACTAGCAACCTGTGAAATATTTCCATGTTTTGTGATGCTGTAATTTATTAATGTTTGTAGCTTTTTATATTTGTACATTTTTTATGAGCTTTGTTGATATACCCATTGCCTGGATGTTTTGTCCACGGGGAGAGGCAGCTTGGCCTTATCCACTCCCACTTGTTCTGTTTGGAGGGACGTAGTCCCCAGGGCCCAAGGCTGGGAGAGGGGGTCTCGTGGGGCCCCAGGCTGATTCAGAACTGGTGTGTTTAAAGTTTCCTTTACCCTGCCCTTGTTGAACACTTATAGAATCTAACCTGGACATCAAGCTCTTCCCTTTTTTTTAAACTTTATTATTTTGGCAACACATACATTTCTAACAAAGTTTATTGTGTTATTAAAGTGCTTTATTTCCCAGTTCATCTGACTCTTGTATCGAGTCCATGAGGTCTAACGCAACTTAGATCAAAGTTTTTAAAACTATTTCAGGTTTTGTACAGAACGATGTCTGTGTCATTTCTGCCTCGACTGTAGTTGTTCATCCTGGCAGCGAGGGTGGTGGGCAGGCTGCGGCCACCTGTGTCCCTCATGGAAAGCCTTGGGTTGCCCCACCAAGTCACATGCAGCACCCCGAGCTGGCCGGCAGGAGTGGACAGGAGACCCTCGGGGGCTGCAGGGGTGGTAGCAGCCTTTGAGACCCTGGCTCTGCCAGTCCCAGCCCTGAGGATGTTCTCGGGAAGTCTCTAGAACCTTCTGGACTCACAGATGTGGGGTTTGGCTGAGTCCAGTGGGCACACACATGTGCACCCCAGCACGGATGCACACCCAGAAGCATTCAGTCCCTTGCATGATTCCAGCCCTCTATCACAGTGAACCAGCAGAAACAGCCCTTGCCTGACAGGCACTCAAATGGTGCGAGCCCAGAGAGGATGCCGAGTGCAGGGGTGGGGTTGCTGCTCATGGTGCGTGGCAGGCAGGGCTGCTGGAACACCGGTGAGGCCTGGGTCAGTCTGTGCAGGGGGGCAGGGGTTGCATGAGTCAGGGCGCTGGTGACAACGTTGAGGACCACCGATAAACAGGCCATTTGGCATTTATCAAAGAAACACGAATAACCTTGGGCCATTTGGGCAGTGCAGACGCTGAGAATCAAGGGGTGTGATGACAGCTGGACCGGCCCAAGCCCCCACACACGGGGTCTTGCCCTGGGATGGGAGCTGAGAGTGAGATAAGACGCTGGGGACAGGAGTTTGGCCCGGGTCACCCAAGGTCGCTTAACTAGTAGGTCGCTGAGCAGGGTTGGCCCTGGCTGCCGACACCCTGAGCAAGCGGGAAGTAGGTTCCCCAGTAGACCCTGAGCAGAGGGCCCTGCCATGCCGGGAGTCCGACCCACCACTGTGAGATTCTGGGGTGGGTTGTCAACCTGCAGGTCTGTGGTCATTCACTCCGTGCAGTTTGTCATGTGGCACAGGAAACTAACCTAGGGCTGCCTGTGGGCAAGTCCCTTCTCCCTCTGAGCTGTTCCCTCCAGTCCCTGCTGGGTGATCCAGGGGATGCTCCCACCATGCATGGTGGTCAAGCCCCCAGGAAGGACCCCTCCAGGACCTGGGGGCTGCAGGGTGGGGTTGGGGTCCCAATGCTGCCCCCAGGTGGTGCCTGGGACCTACACTGGGGCTGCCCAGAGTGCCAGGCATTTTGGATGCCACTGAGCTGTGGGCACTCCCACAGCCTGAGCCACTCCGCTGGACCCCACAAGAGCTGGGTGTTCTCTGCACACCCCCAGGCTGCCTGGGCAGCTGGCCTGTCCTTGCCAGATCCAGCCAGAGGCTGTCCCGTGGCTCCCCCAGGAGTCCCTGCACCTTCAGCCCCGCAGCCACTGGGATAAAGTGTGCAGCGCTCTCCAGGCCCGGGCTCTGGAGCCCCAACCATCCTTAGGCTGTCTGGCTCCCTGGGCCCAGCGTCTGGATCTTGGTGGAGCTGTCTGGGTGCTAGTTGGGTCCATCCCCACAAAGCACTGTTGTGAGGACTCACTGAAGCTGGGCACCTTGGGCCCTGGAAGGGGCTTCTGCGGCTGCCCAGCATCTCCTGGAGCCCGGGCTCCACCCTGTGCTGCACTGGGGCTGGCCCGGTGTCTACAGCCCAGCCCCCATTGAGTACCAGGCAGCCTGTGAGCCAGGTGTCATGCAAGGATCCTGCCCAGGGGTGCAGTGCACATACCTGGATCTGCATCTTTGGTGGCCACAGGCCCATGTGAGTCCAGGCACAGGCCCATGTGGGTCCAAGCATGCCCCTGGCTGTGGCTCTTCCCCTAACCTTGGTGTTGGTGCTGACTGCCCTGTGACAGTCAAGTTGAGAGGGTGAGGTCCGTGGCACAGATGGATAGACAGAGGCCCAGGCTGCCTCCTGGCCACTGGGCCCCCTCCCTCCACAGGGTAGGCTGAGGCTGAGGAGGGACAACCCTGGGTACCCGGCGAGCCCAGCCAGAGGTGTCCACAGACTCCCTCAGGGGAGTGCAGTCCATTCCTGCAGATGCTGGCCCGGCCAGGGCCCCTTCTTCACTTGGGCCTCCATCACCTCACCCATGGACCGCCATGAGGAGCCTGAGTCTCACTTTTGAGGCTCTTTCTGCCTTCTTCGGGCATCTTACATCCCTTGATGTACACAGGCCGGGACTGAGATTAGGGCCACCAGTGTTATCCTAAGACTGGAAGACCCATGGCCTCCAACACGGCAGGTCCTTGTCTCACTGACAGCTGCGGGGTGGAGGGGTTCCAAGGACTCAGAGAGCCAAGACCCTCCAGGCCCTCCCCAAGCCCCAATCCACCTGTACCCAGGAACCCCAACACACAACATCAATGCAACTCGGAAGCCCTCCTCAGGTGGGACTTGAGTGCTCCAGAAACATCCTTCGCTCACTGTCCTTTCCAGCCCCTTCGCCACAGGTGGCTGTGTGGCTGGTTCTGCCCATCTGCCCCAGGAGACCTCCTCTTGCCTTGCGTCCAGATGTCCCTGGGCTCTCAAGCCCCAGGATGGAGCAGCACCACGGGGAACCCCATCAGAGCCCTGGGCTGCCTCACCAGCCTCTCCATCCCAGTCCGCTCCTTTCACCTCCACCACTGACTTCCAGCTGCTCATCCATGAGACACGTCCTGAGCAGCTTCTACGTGCCCAGCCCTGCACTGGGTGCAGGAGACACACGAGTGAATTACACCAGCATGGTGCCTATCCTGCTGGAGCTTAGGGGAAAGTCTAGTTGGGAAGACAAACAATAAACAAGTAAACATAAAGGTCTGTCATCATCCCGTGATGGGGGTTCAAGGATAGAGAGTAACCGTGTAGGAACTCCATGGGGGAAGCATTCCAGGGGACCCCTCTGAGGAGGTGACCTTCACACTGCGACCAGAGGCCTGAGAGGAGCCAGCCATCAAAAATCCAGGACAGGAAGCTTGTTCCGACCTCCTCCCCGAGAAAACAAAATCCACCTCCATTCACAGAGCTGGGACATAATGTCAATGAAGCCACAAAGTCAACAGGAAACGGCATTTCTCCTAAGAACCCACTGCAGCTACAAAAACCCCCTTTGGATGCAACTCCTTTCTAACTATTTAAAAATTTTGTCCTCTACAATGACAGACTACCAGCAACTTTGCAATTTGAAGTCTTATCAGTTGGAATAAAACATCCCACTCTTTCCTGGAGAATCAAAGTCACTCTGACACATAGAAGCAACCTTGATTTCCAAACCAGGGCAGAGCTTCAGAGAAGGAGCTTCTGGAGATAATCCTGCACATCTATGTTAACCTGGTAGTCTCCAAGGAAAGAAGACCACTTTGCAGTCCAGACTAGATCTTGGCCCCTTTACACACAGCCCTACTTGACTTTCAGCCCATCAAAATACTACTTCATTTAAATTTGCCTACACTTCACTCATCTCCAAATTTCTATGATTTTTTTTTTCTTTTAGAGATAGGGTCTGGCTCTGTCACTCAGGCTAGAGTGCAGTGGTGCAGTCATAGCTCAATGCAGCCTCAAACTCAAGCAATCCTCTTACCTCCGTGTCCTGAATAGGTGGGACTACAGGTACGTGGCACCACATCCAGCTTAATTTTTTTTTTTTTTTTTTTTTGTAGAGACTGGTCTCATGATGTTGCCCAGGCTGGCCTTGAACTCCTGACCATAAGCAATCCTCCTGCCTCAGCCTCCCAAATTGCTGGGATTACCGGCATGAGCCACTACACCTGGCTGGCGGATCACAAGGTCAGGAGATTGAGACCATCCTGGCTAACATGGTGACACCCCGTCTCTACTAAAAACACAAAAAATTAGCTGGGCGTGGTGGTGGGTGCCTGTAGTCCTAGCTACTCGGGAGGCTGAGGCAGGAGAATGGCGTGAACCTGGGAGGCGGAGCTAGCAGTGAGCCGAGGTCGCTCCAATGCACTTCAGGCTGGGCGACAGAGTGAGACTCCGTCTCAAAAAAAAAAAAGAAAAAAAAAGGGAAAGATTTTGGGGGACAATTGAGAAAGCTTGATTGTACTTTGCAATGTAAGAAGAACATGAGATTTGTCGGGGGAGGGAGCAGAGGCTGAATGATATTGTTTGGATATTTGTCCCCACTGAAATCTCTTATTGAAATGTAATCCCCAGTGCTGGAGGTGGGGCCTGGTGGGAGGTGATTTTGTCATGGTGATAGATCCCTCATGGTTTGATGCTGTTCTCAGGCTAGTGAGCGAGTTCTCATGAGGTCTAGTTTTTTAAAAAGTGTGACATCTCCCCTGCCACTCTTGCTTCCCCTTTGTCTGCTGCCATGATTGTAAGCTTCCTGAGGCCTCCCCAGAAACAGACGTTGGCACTGTGCTTCCTGTATAACCTGCAGAACCATGAGTCAATTAATCTGCTCTTCTTGGGTATCTCTTTATATCAATGCAAGAACCACTTAATACACTACATACTACATAGAGATACAAGCATATGTACTGAAGGTATAAAGTATGATGATTATAAACCCTAATTTCATGGTGGTGTTTTTCTGTTTGTGGGGAAGTCAATATTCAGCCTGGGACTGGGTACCCAGAGGGCTTCCAATGTACCTATAATGTTTTATTTTTTCCATTGGATGGCGGATGCACAGTAGTAGTTCACTGAATTATTCTATATGCATTGTGTACATTTTAAATATTTCACAATATTTCCAAATAAATATTGAATTAGTTATAAAATGAAAAATAAGGAAGCAATAAAGGGAACTCCGATTTGGATTTATTGTTGATCTATGAAGATGAATTGTGTAAGAATCTTGGCAGAAAGGAAAATTTCAGAACAGATTAATGGTGCTGAACATATTTACATATACCCTAGACTTTTGGGAAAGAAATTTTTAAAAAGAAAATATGTAAGAGTTACACTGACAGAGACTAAAATTTAAATTAAAAGTATTCGAGTCCAAGGGATGTAAAATCCAACCAAGTGGCTGACACACAGTCCTTCTCCTGTGCTCCTAACAATCCCTGGGGCTTTGTGCAGAGCTTAGATTTTACAGGCCCTCTTCACAGGATGGAAACAGGGCATCACTAAAAAGAAGCAAAACAGAGGCAGGAGCGATAGAGCCAGAAGACCAAGCCCAGAATAAGCTGATGCTCACCAGAATACTGGAGCCCACAGAACTTTCCTGCAGAGTAGAAAACCTCCTTAAAGGCCCTGGCACCCGCCCAGGTGTGGGAAGGTCTGGTGATCTCCAGTAGCTCACAGAGGCTGAGAGCGATCACCTGGCTCCGGGTGGCCCCTGGGGAGCTCTTCCAGCAGGAGAGAGAGCAGAGTCTTCAAAAGCCCGTCACCAGCCAGCTGGCCTGAGGGACAGCAGTTCCTGAGTGGCTCCTTGCATTGTCAGTTGCATTTCCCTATCGTATATCTAGACTCCCAATTATAGGCCCAGTGCTATTTTTCTTTATTATCTCCAGTGTCTGGCACAGTGCTAGTCATGAAATACACTTTCCAAGTATGTTTGTTGAAGGAAGGAAGGAAGGAAGGAGCACCCCTCCTGGGAATAACGTTGCCTGTGCTCCCTGAAGTTCATGAGGCTACGAATAAAGAATGAGGACGCCCTGTTCCCCACCCTCCCAGCCTTGTGGTGGTGGCTGGGTGTGCAGGGATGGATGCTGTGTCTTTTGCAAAGTGTCCTCCACCCAAGGGCATAAACTACATCATAAGTCAAAACCAGCAGCGGGGCCTCCTGAGCCATTGGTGCATGTAGCTCCACGCAGTGCTCTGTGAATGTGCTTCTGGATGTGTGCAGGTGCATGCGATGGAATCCACTTGATGCTATGAAGGGTGGTAACATTTGAAAAGGGATGAAGGGGAAGGAGAAGAAACACCTGTGCTCCTTTGTAGGCAAAGAAGCACCCTGCTTCCTTTGTAGGGGTAGTTTCAGAGGAGGCTGCTCAAACTGAAGGTTTAAAGAAGATCCAGGATCTCATTATACTGAAAATGTCCAACATAATAAAAAACCATCATACCAAGAACCAGGGAAGTGTCCATTTGAATGACAAAGAGGCACCAACACAGATGTTGGAATTATCTGACAAGGATTTTAAAGCAGCCTTCATAAAAATGTTACAACGAGCAATTACAAACACTCTTGAAACAGGTGAAAAAGAGAAAATCTTAGCAAAGAAATCAGACACATAAAGAACCAAATGGAAATTTTAGAACTTAAAAATACAATAACCAAAATAAAAACACTTAATGAATGGGTTCAACAGAATAGAAGGGAACAGAAGAAAGAATCAATGAACTTGAAAACAGAACCATAGGAATTAGTCTAAACAACAGAAAAGGCTGAGTGGGGTGGCTCACACCTATAATCCCAGCACTTTGGGAGGCTGAGGTGGGTGCATCACCTGAGGTCAGGAGTTGAGACCAGCATGGCTAACATGGCGAAACCCCGCCTGTCTCTACTAAAAATAAACATTAGCTGGGCGTAGTGGCAGGCGCCTGTAATCCCAGCTACTCGGGAGGCTGAGGCAGGAGAAATATGTGAACTTGGGAGGCAAAGGGTGCAGTGAGCTGAGATCATGCCGTTACACTCCAGCCTGGGCGACACAGGAAGACTCTGTCTCAGAAAAAATAAAATAAATTTTTAAAATGGCAGAAAATAGACCAGGCGCAGTGGCTCACGCCTGTAATCCCAACACTTTGAGAGGCTGAGATGGGTGGATCACAAGGTCAAGAGATGGAGACTATCCTGGCCAACATGGTGAAACACTGTCCCTACTAAAAATACAAAAATTAGCTGGGCGTGGTGGCACGCACCCATAGTCCCAGTTACTTGGGAGGCTGAGGCAGGAGAATCGCTTGAACCCGGGAGGCAGAGGTTGCAGTGACCTGAGATCGCACCACTGCACTCCAGTCTAGGGACAGAGCGAGACTCCGTATAAAAAAAAAAGAAAAGGCAGAACATAGACCTGTGGCCAGGGATGGCTGGAGGTTGGAGAACAGCCTCAGGGACCTGTGGGACTGTAACAAAAAATCTAACATTCTCATCACTGGAATTTGAGAAGAAGCAAGGAGAGTGGGAGCTGAAGAAGTATTTAAAGAAATATGGCTGAAAGTAGTGGCTCACACTCTGGGAGACCGAGGTGGGCAGATCACAAGGTCAGGAGTTCAAGACCAGCCTGGCCAATATGGTGAAAACCCTTCTCTACTAAAAATACAAAAATTAGCTGGGCATGGTGGCAGGTGCCTGTAGTCCCAGCTACTCGGGAGGCTGAGGCAAGAGAATCCCTTGAACCTGGGAGGCAGAGGTTGCAGTGAACAAAGATCATGCCACTGCACTCCAGTCTGGGCAA
>NW_012105442.1:236294-248390 GCF_000951045.1 Mandrillus leucophaeus
CGGTGACCTATGATTGCGTCACTGTGCTCCAGCCTGGGTGACAGAATGAGACCTCACTCCAAAAAAATTTTTTAGAGTTTTAAACTGAAAAGGAAAAATACATACATTCTTATTGATACAACTCAATAGCATGTAAACTTTCCAACCTAACCAATAGTGAATGCTTGGAAAACTTAACATTTTAAATTCAGGCAATTAAAAACAATATTTTCGAATATACTATATTATTTGCTGCTAGTTAGTGAGGGGTAGTTTAAAAAACATAAGACAATATCTTTATATATATATATATACCCAAAGGCGGGTTTTCTCCCCTCAATACATGCATTCCTAAATATCTTCACCCATGAATATTTGGGAAAATACTCCTCAGTTATGTGACTGTTAAAATGAAACTTTACATCGTATGTCATGGACAGAATAGTAAATTACATTGATGGAACTGCACATTAAAATGAGATAGTGCTACAGAACCTACTAGAATGGTGACGATCCGAAACACTCACAAAACAAATGCTGGCAAAGATGTGATGCAACCAGAACTTTAACGTATTGCTGAAGGGAATACAAACAGGTGTAACCATTTTGCAAGACAGGCTGGCAGTTTCTGATAAAATTAAATATACTCTTACCATCTGATATAGCAGTATCACTTTTTGCTTTTTACCCAAAGGAGGTGTAAACTTAAGTCTACACAAAAACCTACACATGAATATTTATAGCAGCTTGATTCATAATTGCTAAAACCTGGAAGCAACCAAGATGTCCATTAGTGTGTGAATGGGTGAACTGTGGTACAACCAAAATATTATTCAGTGCTAAAAAGAAATGAGCTATCGACCCATGAAAAGACACAGAGGAAATTGAAATGCACATTGCCAGGTGACTAGAAGTCAATCTGAAGAGACTATATACTGTATGATTCCAACTATATGACATTCTAGAAAAAACTAAACTATGGAGATGATAGAAGGATCAGTGGTTGCCAAGGGGTAGGAGGAAGGGATAAAGAAGCAGAGCACAGAAGATTTCCAAGGAGGTGAAAATACTCTGTATGATACTGTAATGATAGGTTCATGTCATAGATTTGACAAAACCCTCAGAATGTACACCCAGAGCAAATCTAAAGGTAAACTATAGACTTCGGTTGATAAGAACATGTCAATGTAGCTTCAGAAATTGTTATAAATGTATCATTCTGGTAAAACATTTTGATAGCAGGAGAAGCTGTATGTATGTGGCACGGAGTAGACGGGAAATCTCTGTACCTTCCACACAATCTTGCGGTGAACCTAAAGTTCTTTTGAAAAAGACTACTAAAATATTGAAACTTTAAAATGAATCTTTTTGAATAATCAATTACATTAAAAAAAAAAAAGACAAGTCTCACTATGTTGCCCAGGCTGGACTTATACTCACTGGGCTTAACTGATCCTCCTGCCTCAGGCTCCCAAGTAGCTGGGACTACAACCATGCCACTGCACCCAGCTAATTACATCTTAATTTATACTGCAAGGTTTAGTCATCAAACAAAAAGTAGTTGTTACTTGTTAAATACTAAATCAGAAATAGAGGCAACAACAAATAGAAGTATGGAAACTTACTGTGTTCATTAACTTGACATGTGCCTCTTAAACCAAACACATTGAACAATGTATTTTGAAAGCCTCGTTCAGGAAAATGGGTGAATAGATTGCTCTGATATTACTGTCAAATTCAACTGAATGTGTAGCAAAATTAATGGCTGTTTTTGAATACATAGGGTGGCTTTCTAACCAAAGATCAATTAAGTGTAAACACAATCTAGCATACATCAAGAGACAGAGGGAAATAAGTATTTTACATAAATTAATTGTTAAAGAAGCTTCTATTCGGCTGAGATTTTAAGAGACAGGCCTCTCACTATGTTGCCCAAGCTGGCCTCGAATTCGTGAGCTCAACTGATCCTCCCACCTCAACCTCCCAAGTAGCTGGGACTACAAGGTACACAACACTACTCCTGAGAATTTTATTTATAATGCATACACCTGAGAGCATTTTCAAGATTACCATTTTCAATTGTCACTGTAAACTCACTCTGAAGAGGCGCTTCTAAAACCTAAAATTGAATAGTATTTAATTATTCTTCAAATTTAGTCATTTTACACAGAACTCCCCCCCCCCCAAAAAAAGAGCAAGGATATCAGCTGTAAGACAAACAATACTAGCAATAACATCTTACCAAAGCTCACTTAATACTGGTGACTGGTTTGCATTTCTTGATCCCAAACCTCTTTCTTATCCAGTGCATTTCCTTACCAAAGTAAAACTATCATAACTGGCTCAGTCAAGGTATGAAAGGTGAAACAAAAGAACAAAAATAAACTGCGCAAGCAGCACTTCCAAACTGGTCCCATCAACAGAAAAAAGCAGAAAAGAAGAAAAGGCAAAGAAGGCCAATGCATGATGAGTTAAGTACACATTTTATACAGGAGAGTATCCATTTATGTTTGTGATATTAGGCATTAGATAAATCATCTTAATAATTTACCAGAGGCCTTGAAATTGTGATAAGTTAATACATGTTTTCTTCTAAGTAGCTAACTCAAAGCTACAGGTTCAAATACATAGTCATTTATTACACATTTAAGTGGTACCAAAATAAAAATCAAAGTTATTTAAAATTTGCCATTATAAAAAACCCACTATAACTATCATATCAATTGGTTAAAATCAAATATAGAAAATACGATAATAAACCAAATGAAGAAGTTACCTTAAGAAAAGTACGGTAAACTTACAAACAGAAAAGCCAGGGTTTGAAATAGTGCACAATATAGTGTAAGATACCAATCAGAAAAGAAGCAAACTTACCCATAAACTTTCAGTTACCTTAAATTGTAAAAGTCTTTGCAAGTTTGTAATTATAATAATTATAATCTAACTCAAGTAAAAGCCTTTGAAAGTTTGTAATTATAATAATTACCAATCTAACTCATAACTGTATCTCATCAGTAGAAGATGCTTACAAACCAGAGTTCCTACAGCCTACTTCTCACCAGTTGTTTCTTAATACTGAACATAAATAGACATTATAATTTTTTAGTTTTAGTATAAAGTTCTAACATTTTAGATGATACTACAGAGATACTATCCTCAATATGAAGTACAGAAGATCTTAGATACTGACTAGCCTAAAATATAATTTATTGTCACTATGTAGAACAAGCACTGTAAGGTGGCTCAAAATACATTAAACGAGTCACGAAGCAGAAGTAACAAATTAAATTTTTATGCCTTCTGAGGATCTTCTGTTACTAATTCAAACTATTTAATAATTAAAATTATTATTAGTTGTATTATATATTAGACAACGCACAAGATATGTTTACATTAGTTAACCATGTCTATTTGCCGGCCTTGATTCTCCTCTTCTCCAATTGCTCAAAAAAGGGTTAACATTAGCTAAAAAAATCTTACCATTCTGAACCAAAAATTGTTAGAAGAACTTAACCATTTCAAATGAAAAGACATGAGGTATTCCTACAACACAGCAGGAATAATAAACAAATCACATCATTTTATAAACACACACACACACACACACACACACACACACACAGAAGTACCACAATAGTGCCAAGACTATTTAATGACAGGCTGAACACCTTCAGTACAGAATTTCATTTTCTAAACTCTCAGAACGTTTGAACTGTTTCTTTTAACATTACTCTGTGTAAGTACTCAGCACCTAAAATCCTCTAACATCCTCTGTATCCTCTACAGTGCTCAGCACTACGTTTTGAATACAGGAAACAGTGAACACATTTTTCTTCCTAAATGCAAACCTCCTAGCCTTCCTGTAAGTCTAACACTCTGAAGTAAAAAGTTAGGTGTGTTGAAAACCAAGCCCACGGCCGGGCGCGGTGGCTCAAGGCCGAGACGGGCGGATCACGAGGTCAGGAGATCGAGATCATCCTGGCTAACACGGTGAAACCCCGTCTCTACTAAAAAATACAAAAAACTAGCCAGGCCAGGTGGCGGGCGCCTGTAGTCCCAGCTACTCTGGAGGCTGAGGCAGGAGAATGGCGTAAACCCGGGAGGCGGAGCTTGCAGTGAGCTGAGATCCGGCCACTGCACTCCAGCCTGGGCGACAGTGAGACTCCGTCTCAAAAAAAAAAAAAAAAAAAAAAAGAAAAGAAAGAAAGAAAACCAAGCTCACAAAAAATGGTTTATTTGACTGCTTTTAAAAATTACTCTTCATTATTTAATCACGTATGAAGTCTATAAAAATGTATCAGCAGTTGTACCTCAATGCCACCTATGTTTTCCAAAGTACCAACTATGTAATATCTGAGGCATTAATATTCAATAAATGCCAAGGTCTGGTGATGCATACAGACTGAAAACCATAACTGAGCTGCACTGGCATTGGAAAAACAAGACTTCAAACAGCCACTT
Source organism: Mandrillus leucophaeus (assembly GCF_000951045.1). NCBI lineage: Eukaryota > Metazoa > Chordata > Mammalia > Primates > Cercopithecidae > Mandrillus > Mandrillus leucophaeus. The sequence goes on from NW_012105442.1 coordinate 240,735, forward strand.
AATTCTCTCAGTTTACATCTCAGTAACGTAATATGACAAACATAAAGTTCGTGACCTCGAAAAATTCAGAGAACACAAAGTCAGAACAAAATTAGAATACAACTTGGCAAGTATTAAGAATAAACTATATTAAACATAAAAAGGACCAGGTGCAGTGGCTCACACCTGGAATCCCAGCACTTTGGGAGGCAGAGGCAGGAGGATTGCTTTAGCCCAGGATTTCTAGATCAGCCTAGAGAACATAGACTCCATCTCTACAAAAATAATGTTTTTAATTAGGAGGGGCTGGTGTCACACACCTGTAGTCCCAAGGGATGTGGAAGGCTGAGGCAGAGGGATCACTAAGCCAAGGAGTTCAAGGTCACAGGACACTATGATCATGCCACTGAAATCCAGTGTGGGTGACATAGCGAAAGCCTGTCTTAAAACAATTTTCAGCCGGGCGAGGTGGCTCACGCCTGTAATCCCAGCACTCTGGGAGGCCGAGGCAGGTGGATCACCTGAGGACAGGAGTTCGAGACCAGCCTGGCCAACATGATGAAACCCTGTCTCTACTAAAAATACAAAAATTAGCTGGGCATGGTGGCAGGCGCCTGTAATCCCAGCTACTCGGGAGGCTGAAGCAGGAGAATCACTTGAACCCGGGATGCAGAGGTTGCAGTGAGCCAAGATCACGCCACTGTACTCTAGCCTGGGTGACAAGAGCAAAACTCCATCTCAAAAAACAAAACAAACAAAAAATTTTCTGGCCAGGCACAGTGACTCATGTCTGTAATCCCAGCACTTTGGGAGGCTGAGGCAGGTGGATCACTTGAGGTCAGGAGTTCAAGACCAACCTGGCCAACATGGTGAAACCCCGTCTCTACTAAAAATACAAAAATTAGCCGGATGTAGTGGCACTCACCTATAATCTCAGCTACTTGGAAGGCTGAGACACAAGAATCACTTGAACCCAGGAGGCAGAGATTGCAGTGAGTCAAGATCACGCCACTGCACTCCAGCCTGGGCAACAGAGCAAGACTCCATCCTTAAAAAAATTTTTTCTTTTAAATTATTTTAATGAAAAGGATTACAGCTGGGGTGAGCAATCAGAAGAAATACATGACCTGAGTCTGAACAGATATTCTCCAAAGGGAAAAAAGAAAACATGATAATTTTTCTGGATTATGAACCTCTCTGAAACTCTAACGGAAGGCAAGACCAAAAAAATTGTTAAACATTACAATGAAGGGTCCTCTGATGAAGTGTGTACACAGTATAAGAGATTCAGTCATCATTTCCAAGTAGTCATTCAAAACAGATTTACAAATATGAATGATAAAACACAGAAAACCACTACTAATAATCATAGCATATGATTAGGCTAACCATACCTCCTGGTTCACCTAAGAAAGTCCATTTGATGCCTGTTGTAGCAAGTATTTTAATAGTATCCATGTTCACTTGTCCCAGTGGGAATTCTATGGTTTCCCACACATCATTAGATATTATTAAAACTATTAAATAATCCTTTGGAGGAGTGATCAAATAACTCAACACCTGGTTAAAACTGACACATACCTTCAACCCAAATATCCCAAATCAGCAAAATCCTACAAATCAATTCCAAGAATATGTGTAAACATTACAGACTTACATATCTTTTTGTTTTTATTTGATCACAAAAGTCTAAGTCAAGTTACAATTATGTACCATGCCAAATATTGAGAAAAATCCTTGGCTTGTAACAAATTATTTTAATGAATATGTAAAAACATTAACAACCGAAACTAGTCACAACTAGAACATTACATATGAGACCGTTGCAATGTCTGTTATTATCCATTTTGATTTTCACCAACATCCAAACCATTGGGACTAGGCCATCATTATACCAGAAATAAGCCTACCAGCCCAGCAGGTCACACTTAAATCTGACATCAAATCCTTCAGCAAATAATTCTTTAGTTATTTCCGTAAGTGAATGAAGAGGCCATCAAAATCCCTTGTAAAATGTGTCTTTTGTTTGAATGCTTCAGGAGTTTAGACTTCAAAAAATGAATCTTCTTAAGCAACATAAACAACTCATTAGAGCTTCAAAAACTGTAGAAAAAGAGGGACGGCCATGTGGAAACCACAAAACTGTAACTTCTGCTCTGGAATCTTCACAAACCATTTCAGAAAATAAATTTGTACCTATTCATTAATAAATAACAATGCGATCACTCTTCTCTGACAGCATACATTAATGGAATTTCTTTTTTACTGGATAGTCTCTGTTTTTGAGTGTTACACATGACACATCAGGGAAAGTTAGGTTATGATTAAATCAAGAGATGATAGATAAACAAACAAACAAACAAACAAAAATCCCATGCAGGAGGCAGGAAAAGAGGCTGACTGATTAAAGAATGGCCAAATTCAACAATACTGACCAAGAGGGGTTAACATTTGAAAGAACAGTGCTTTACACCTCTGCTGACTAGAACTAAAGGGATTTTGGCTGGTTGTGGTGGCTCACACCTGTAATCCCAACACTCTGGGAGGCTGAGGCAGGCAGGTCATGAGGTCAGGAGCTCGAGCCCAGCCTAACCAACATGGTGAAACCCCGTCTCTACTAAAAATACAAAACTTTGCTGGGCGTGGGTCAGGTGTGGTGGCTCACAACTGTAATCCCAGCACTTTGGGAGGCTGAGACAGGCAGATCACCTGAGGTCAAGAGATCGAGACCATCCTGGCCAACATGGTGAAACCTCATCTCTACTAAAAATACAAAAATTAGCCGGGCATGGTGGCGTGTGCCTGTAGTCCCATCTACTCGGGAGGCTGAGGCAGGAGAATCACTTGAACCCGGGAGGTGGAGTTTGGAGTGAGCCAAGATCGTATAACTGTACTCCAGCCTGGCAAGACAGCGAGATTCCATCTGTAATCGCAGATACTTGGGAGGCTGAGGCAGGAGAAACACTGGAACCCAGGAGGCAGAGGTTGCAGTGAGCTGAGATCACGCCACTGAACTCCAGGCTGGGCAACAGAGCAAGACTCCGTCTCAAAAAACAAAAATATTTTAAAATCTCAGGTATCAGCTGCAAGGCAGTGACTCTTTACCATTTCTTCCCATAACTTCTGCTCTGGTTTATAACCATGACTACCAATGAACCTTCTGGATACTAATTTGGATTCCTCAGGAATCCTTGGATCTGGAATATGAGGTCCTGTGCTCAGTGAGCCTCCTAAAAACATTGGAAAAGAATATATAAATGAATAGATTTGCATTATTCTTCCCAAGTTCTATGAGTTTGGTTAACATGAGCCACTTTTTATAGATTCCCTTCAACTCTCAGATTGGCTCTAAATCAGAGGTCAGCAAACATTTCAGGTAAAGGGCCAGATGTAAATATTTTTTAGGCTTGGCAGGCCATGTAGTCTCAATACAGTCTCATATAGTTGTGTCACAACTACTCAAATCAGTTTTTGTAGGGCAAAGAAGTCATAAAACAAAGACAAGTGTTACAAAAATAGGCAGCATGTGAACTGAGCCTGGTCTATTCTAGGCTGTCAACCCCTGGTCTGGATGGGACAATTAAAACTATTAGAACTAAGCACGAAAAATTAATGCATAGTTTGAGATAATATGTCCTGCACATATAGTCTGAAAGCCCAAATCAAGATTGCCACACCCAAATTCTGCAGGGTAGAATGTCATATTGTTTAAACCGTGTTCTAAAGATGGATACATAACCATATGCAGTGGTAGGCAACTATAGTCCCACTATTCAGGAGACTGAGACAGGAGGATAGCTCGAGGAGGTCAAGACCAGCCTGGGTAGCAAAGGGAGACACAATCAAAAGAAAGAAAAAAACAAAGAAAGCTGGGTGCAGCAGCATGCCTACTCTCCCAGCTACTTGGGAGGCTGAGGCAGGAAGATTCACTTAAGCCCAGGAGTTTCAGGCTGTAGTGCGCTATAATCACACTTGTCAATAGCCACTGCACTCCAGCCTGGGCAGCACAGCAAGACACTGTCAATGAAAAAACAAACTGCGTCCTATATAAATCTTACACCATGTTAAACCACATCAAGCATGCCTTCCACTAACACTCCCAGGACCCATGAAAAATTCAGCTATTTTCATTTCAATATGTCTCATTTCAATACAAGGCCAGTAGTTTTGAATCTTTGCTGACAAAAAGAAATAAGCAAGGTGTAGAGTTTTCTTTAACACGTAGATCCCCTGGCACCAACCTAGACATACTGAATCCAAATACTTGGTGGACTGAATCTCAGGCATTTTTCCTTAAGTTCCACAAATATATTGCAACGTTGAAAACTACTAGATTTAGCAAAAAAAAAAAAAAAAAAAGGGCATCAAAGATCAATGTATTACAATCTACCTGGATCACCAAACAAGTCAATTATTAGAAGTATGATCTAGGAAGCCACATTTTTTTTTTTTTTTCTTTTGAGACGGAGTCTCACTCTGTCGCCCGGGCTGGAGTGCAGTGGCCGGATCTCAGCTCACTGCAAGCTCCGCCTCCCGGGTTTACGTCATTCTCCTGCCTCAGCCTCCCGAGTAGCTGGGACTACAGGCGCCCGCCACCTCGCCCGGCTAGTTTTTTTTTTTTTTGTATTTTTTTAGTAGAGACGGGGTTTCACCGTGTTCGCCAGGATGGTCTCGATCTCCTGGCCTCGTGGTCCGCCCGTCTCGGCCTCCCAAAGTGCTGGGATTACAGGCTTGAGCCACCGCGCCCGGCCGGAAGCCACATTTTTTAAAAGCTCCTTGAGTGTTTATTAGGTACACTGGAAAAATACTGTTCTGCTGGGCGCAGTGGCATATGCTTGTTGTCTTAGCCATTCAGGAGAATGAGGAAGGAGGACTGCTTGAGCCCAGCCTGGGCAATATATCAAGATCCCATCTCTAAAAGAGAAAAAAAATTTTACACTGTCTTTGGAAGAAGCACTACACTGTTAGCCTCTGCCAACATTCCCTTAATCGTTCTGGCCTCACAGTCCCTCGGGTGCTACAATGGAACGCCTCTGACAAGCAAAGAAATACAACTGAGTCAAACTGTTGCCTTAGAATAACATCCCTTTATTTTCAAGTTTATTATGTGTGTTGAATAAACTGTGCTGAAATATCCGGGGCTATTCCCAACTACTCAAATGGGACTAATAAGCTTGAATAGCAAGTCAGGTATATATTTAGTTGAATGTAGGAAACCTGAAAATGAAGAATTATTCTTTTCTTTATTGAAAAGGCAAACATTAACATGTACCATACAAGAAAAAGAAACTTCTCAGCTGGGCATGGTGGCTCATGCCTGTAATCCCAGCACTTTGTGAGGCCAAGGTGGGCGGATCACCTGAGGTCAGGAGTTCGAGACTAGCCTGGCCAACATGGTGAAACCCCATCTCTACCAAAAATACAAAAATTAGCTGGGCATGAGGGCATGATGGCAGGCGCCTGTAATCCCAGCTACTCGGGAGGTTGAGGCAGGAGAATTGCTTGAACCCAGGAGGCAGAGGTTGCAGTGAGCTGAGATCGTCCTATTGCACTCCAGCCTGAACGACAAGAGCGAAACTCTGTTGCAACAAATAAATTAAAAAAAAAAAAAGAAACTTCTCAGATTTTAAAACCAAGTAACATACAATTTAAACATCACCCCAATTTTTCTAACTCAAATATTTCATAACTACATGATACAAAAACTAAAGCTAAAATAAGATGGACATTTGGATATTTTTATGACATTAACATTTTCCCAAGAAGCAATGTTACTCCAAGAAACTGCATCAACAAAATGCTAGAACTAAAATCTGTCATTTACTCCAATGCAAATTTTTCCCATAAATAAAGACTGGTAAGTACTGAAGTGTTTAAACTACTTAATCTATAGGTGGTGGAGTGACCTAATATGAAAACAATCACAAGACAGTTATAAAAAACAATCTCATGAAATTCTCATTGCTTCCAGAATAATAGCTTTTAATGTGTCCAAAAATTGTGATAAGTAGAAAATTTCCACTTAGTAAATACCGCCTGGAGAAAAAATCAAACACACTCTATATTATGGTAAAGGCAAACCTAAATGCAATTAAGACATATAAAAATGTATTCATTCTTAAGGCAGTTGAATGTTATCATAAATGAGTAAAAAATGTTGTTTAATTTATAGTTTCAACAACAATTATCAAAAAGTTTGTCTTCTAAGGAAAAATAAAGTATTAAATAAAAATGACAACTGATATTGATGAAGTACTGGCTTATATCCTTGAAACTCTTAAAAATATATTCCCATGTGTCATAAAATTATGGTCAAGTCGAAGGCTGACAAAGAAAAAGATGACCAGATATGATATGTGTTTTCTGTCATTCTTTGTTACATGAAATTATTATTTAAAAGGTGAAATACGTAAATGAATGTTTATTTTATACTTAAAAGTTCCATAACCCTTAGTTGTGTTGAAGTACTTCAGTTAGAAAAACAAGAAGAGAGAGGCGGCATCTTAAAATTGACGAAGAAAATCAACTTTACTCATTACTTGGACAAGTTGAACACTTACCATTTGATTCCTCCCTTTAAATTGAACAGTTAAATAAGAGAAAGCACATAAGAGGGCCTAATTTCAAAGCTTAAAACACACACACACACACACATACATTAAAATTGTTTAATAATTTTCTCCAAAGACAGTTTTCAAAGTAAATGAAGAACAACTGACAGAATAGCCTCAATGCATTCTTAATACAACGTTTTCCTATTACTACATTCCTATTAACACAAAATATTTGAGATAGGTAGAGCTTTCATTCATACTGCTTTTAGTGCTTGATTAAGTTTATGGTAACAAGGAGCATTGTGAAGCTTGGAACCAAATAAAACTGACAGCAAAATAATGAAAACCTTGTGCAGATTTATACAATTTCTAGTCACAAATAAACTAATAGAACACTAGTCAGTGTTACACAATTATCATACCTCATTTACATACTATTTGAAACATGGATACTCCAAAAAGTTAAGAGCATAGTAAGTTTGTGGTCTATCTACCATCAATACTAATTTTAAAATGAAAAAATAAATAAATAAAGATTCCAGCCCAGGTTTCCACAGACATTATAAAAAGATCAGAAAGCAAATATTTTAAGTTACCGTGGGTCACAAATCATTTCTAATCTTCTTCTTTCTTTTGCAATAACCCTTTAAAAACATAAACGCCATCAATATCTGTGTGGTGGAGAATAAACACCAGGCCGTGGTCCCAGGCTACAGCTTGCCAACTTACACTCTAGCCAAACTATTTATCATGATGCTTCAAGTATGCGATACACACGTTAAGAAGCTACTAGAAAAGAAGGTGTATTGTCACCTAATGCTTTTCTATGAGCATAATCTTATGAAACAATAGATGATCTATTTTAGAAATGTCGGCCGGGCGCGGCGGTTTACACCTGTAATCCCAGCACTTTTGGAGGCTGAGGCAGGCAGATCACTTGAGGTCAAGAGTTTGAGACCAGCCTGGCCAACATAGTGAATCCCCGTCTCTACTAAAAATACAAAAATTAGCCGGGTGTGGTGGCACGTACCTGTAATCCCAGCTACTTGGGAGACTGAGGCAGGAGAATTGCTTGAACCCTGGAGGCAGAGGTTGCAGTGAGCTGCGATCATGCCACTGCACT
>NW_012105442.1:249075-252126 GCF_000951045.1 Mandrillus leucophaeus
TCTCTACTAAAAACTACAAAAAATTAGCCAGGCGAGGTGGTGGGCGTCTGTAGTCCCAGCTACTCGGGAGGCTGAGGCAGGAGAATGGCGTGAACCCGGAAGGCGGAGCTTGCAGTGAGCTGAGATCCGGCCACTGCACTCCAGCCTGGGCGACAGAGCAAGACTCCGTCTCAAAAAAAAAGAAAAAGAAAAGAAAATCACTAATTTATCAAACATGATGAATTTAGAAAGATTAGAAAAGACTACTGTATAAACCAAAATCTGAAGAATTCTAAATATACATCATAAACCTGAAAATATAAAATCATTTTAGTTAACTAGTAGTTTACTTACATTTTCCATGTAGTTTGGGTTAAAGCCCTCTTGCTGTGGCCTCAGTTCCTCCTGTTCTCTGTGTCAGATCATTTCCTCCTCACGCCGCCGATGCTCCTCTTCATGTCTGAAAATGTTTTAAATAAAAATTTCAGCATCATGACATGTGACCTGTCATTGGACATTTTATTTCATGTAAAATAAAATCATTTATGCAATCACATTATGCTAAACGTGTAATCACGACTGGCCACAGCATCCTAAATTTACCTTCCTTCTATGTCGCTCCAAGCCTTTAATAAATCAAATAAGCCAAAGACATAAAGTAACTTAGCTAAGGTAAACCAGAAAAACAAAGTAAAATCATAACTAGGACAGTTATTTGTGTATATTCAAGAAATTGAGAGTCAAGAAAAGGCTCAAACATGTACTCTCTTACTATAAAAAGGAAAATATCTCAGCCAGCCTTGGTGGCTCACACTTGTAATCCCAGCACTTTGGGAGGTCGAGGTGGGCAGACCACCTGAGGTTGGGAATTCAAGACCTGCCTGGCCAACATGGTGAAACCCCATCTCTACTAAAAATACAAAAATTAGCCAGGTGTGTTATAATCCCAGCTACTCGAGAGGCTGAGGCACCAGAATAGGTTGAACTCAGGAGGCAGAGGTTGCAGTGAGCGGAGATCGCACCGCTGCACTCCAGATGTCTCAAAAAAAAAAAAAAAAAAAAGGAAAGAAAGAAAGGAAAAAGTCTGAGATCTACTGATCTATCACCGGCATTGCACAGTTCTTAAAGGTACTCAGAACATATCCAGAGATAAGTCACCTCAAAAAACCACAATGCCTAGAAAAAAATCCTATTTCCAAAAGGAAGCCTTACCAACTCTTCTCTACCCATTTTCATCAACCCACTAAAAGAAATCCCCTGAAGCAGGTGTCAGCCCACAATCTGTTTTTAGAAATTAAGTGTTATAGCATAAACATGTACATTACTGTCTATAGTTACTTTGGGGCTAAAGCAGTGAGTAGCTGAGACAGAGGCAATCTAACCTACAAAGCCCGAAATATTTAATATCTAGTTCCAGGAAAAGTTTGCTGACCCCTGCACTACAGGTGTCTTCAAAGGAAAATCACTACCTACATATAGCAGGATTACGATTAAATCAGTAATGAAGTTATAAATGATTAAGAGGAAAAACCTATATAGTAATATTGAAGTAACAGACTCACATTATATTGGCATTTAAACCAATGCAAATTGAAATATACACAGGTTGAGTTTTCCCAATCCAAAAATCTGAAAGCATTTCTGAATCTTTCTAAATCTGAAATGCTCCAAAATCTGGATTTTTGGGTTTTTTTTTTTTTTTTTTTTTTTGAGACGGGGTCTTACTCTGTCACCCATGCTGGAGTACAGTGTCCCAATCTCAGCTTGGCTCACTGCAGCCTTGAGCTCCCAGGCTCAAGCAATCCTCCAACCTCAGCCTCCCAAGCAGCTGGGACTACAGGCACGTGCTACTACGCGCAGCTAATCTTTTGTACTTTTGTAGAGACAGGGTAATACCATGTTGCCCAGACTGGTCTTAAACTCCTGGGCTCAAGTGATCTGCCCACCTCAACCTCCGAAAGTGCTGGGATTACAGGTGTGAGCCCCCACGCCCCGGCTGGAACTTCTTGATAGCCAACGGGATGTTTAAAAAATTGCTCATTGGAGCATTTCAGATTTAGGATGTTTACCTGGTAAACACAATGCAAATACTGAAAATGTGAAAAAATCCAAAATGCTGCTTCTGGTGTTAAACATTTCCCATAATGGATACTCAACATGTACGCCCACCCACCAATAAAACTGTAACAGTAATTTAAATAGTGAAGGACCTAAAAGGACCTAATGAAGATGCCCCTTTATTAGGTCTCGTTTCCCAGTACATTCTCTTATAGCGCACTTTTCCTACATTTAGAACTGCAACTTCTCAAATTTCAAGATACCGTGTTCTTATTAGTTGCATAACACTCCCGCTAAATCTGAGTCCGCTGATTAAAAGATATGGTGATTTCTTCCACTGCCAGAGAAAAACCTCAGAACTTCATGTCAGACCACATGAACAAAAATATTCCTAAGGGATTTCAAGCAAAATCTGGACTACTTTAAGACTGTTGTCTTGCTCTCCAAAATATAACTCTTATTATAATCCTTAATAATCTTCAAGTAAATTGGTTAATCCTTTTCCTGGGTATTAACACATTTCATACATTTTACAGGGAAGAAAATACTTCACATTCATGGGTGGGGATGGGGACGGGAAGATCCAATAAGGCCAAATGTGTTGAAATTCAGTTTTTCTCATTTTACAAAGGGTCAATATACTCACAGTATACTAATACTACTTATAAAAAGGATCAATATACTAATAATATACTAATACTACTTATATGCTCAGTGGGATCTGGGGCAGCACCCCACAATCATCCCACATTAATATTTCTGCAGTAAGATAAAATATTCACACTCTGGAGATAATAAAGGTTTCACATAACAGGAGTTCAGATCAACCTTTGCCAGCAAATGGATTCACATCAGATTGCCACTTGAATAAGGATACATAGAAAAACTTTTGGCCGGGTGCGGTGGCTCACGCCTGTAATCCCAGCACTTTGGGAGGCCAAGGCAGGTGGATCACCTGAGGTAAGGAGTTCAAGACCAGCCTGGGCAACATGGTGAAACCCTGTCTCTACTAAA
>NW_012105442.1:253166-256343 GCF_000951045.1 Mandrillus leucophaeus
AGTCCCTGCTACTAGGGAGGCTAAGGTGGGAGGATCACTTGAGCCCCAGAAGTTGAGACTGTGGGAGCCGTGATCACACCACTGCACTCCACTCTGGGTGACAGAGTGAGATTCTGTCTAAAAATAAAATAAAAATCATTTTTATAACCAGAGAAGAGGGTATGAAAAAGTTTATACCACATTGGAAATGATTAGGGGAACAGGAGCATTGCCCTTGCAATTATACCACACAGATGATCCTATAAGCTAAATTTAATGACAGCAGATGGAAACATTCCTGTTGTCCATGTATGTTTGCTTTCAATTATTTCTACTCCATAAATGCTTTAATGACCACCTTTATAATGATATAAATTACCTCTTCAGGTCAAGGATTATTACTTCCTAGGTTATATTCACAAATGGAACTACTAAGGAGAGGAGAACTAATAATTATTACAAATTTTAACATCCTTCACGCTACATTTAATTGGAAACTAATAAAATTTCAATTTTACAATTTGTTTTATTTTGAGGCCCATTAATTATTATCAGGTCTCAGATAGTTTTGCAGGATTCTGAAAGATGCCTACTGGATAAAACTTCCTCGCTGTTATTGTTCGGCACTATGGCTCCACATCCGACACAGAGTCCAAGACATAAGAAGGGCGTTATAATAATTTGCTAAATGACTTAAGAAAGGAAGTGGGGGCCAGGCGCACTGGCTCACGCCTGTAATCCCAGCCCTTTGGGAGGCCAAGGCAGGCGGATCACCTGAGGTCAGGAGTTCAAGACCAGCCTGGCCAACACGGTAAAACCCCGTCTCTACTAAAAATACAAAAATTAGCCAGGTGTGGTGGCAGGCGCCTGTAATCCCAGCTACTTGGGAGGGTAAGGCAGGAGAATCTCTTGAACCTGGGAGGCAGAGGTTGCAGTGAGCCGAGCTTACGCCACTGCACTCAAGCCTGGGCGACACAGAAAGACTCCTTCTCAAAAACAACAACAACAACAACAACAAAAATTAGCCGGCGTGGTGGTGGGCACCTGTAATTCCAGCTACTGAGGAGGCTGAGGCAGGAGAATTGCTTGAACGTGGGAAGCGGAGACTGCAGGGAACTGAGATGGCGCCACTGCAGTCCAGTCTGGGTGACAGAGTGAGACTCCGTCTCAAAAAAAAAAAAGAAAAGAAAGGAAGGAAGTGGGGCCGGGTGCGGTGGCTCACGCCCGTAATCCCAGCACTTTAGGAGGCCAAGGTGGGCTGATCATCTGAGGTCAAGGGTTTGAGACCAACTTGGCCAACATGGTAAAGCCACATCTCTACTAAAAATACAAAAATTAGCCAGGCATGGTGGTGGGCGCCTGTAATCCCAGCTACTCGGAGGCTGAAGCAGGAGAATCACTTGGACCCAAGAAGCAGAGGTTGCAGTGAGCAGAGATCGTGCCACCGCACTCCAGCCTGGGTGACAAGAACGAAACTCTGTCTCAAGAAAAAAACAAATAAAAAAAAAAGGAAGTGGGTAGGTGAGTAAATGGGTAGAAAGAGAGAAAGAGAAGGAATGGAGGAATAAGTGAATGAACAAAACAAAGGAATAACTACTAAGTGGTCAAATCACAGGCTGAACCAGTTCCTGTAAGCCCTTCATCCTGGTCTTCCTTCAGTACCTGCCACAACCTCTGAAGAATTAAGTTACCTATGAAAAACTAAATAATTTATTTATATCATTGAAAGTAAAACCAGAAACTTGTATACTCCAAATACATTTCTCTCAAAATGTACTGTCCTAGGCCAAGTTTTCTATCTTCCAACTAAAGTAAAACGCAAAGGCAGAGCTCAGATTATTTGGCTTGTTAACAATTAAAGCTATCTTACCTCGTAGCAGCCTCAGCCGGATAAATCTCTTCAGTTTAATTGTGACAATTTTCTTCATTTGCTCCATCTTGCAAATATATATGAGTCCCTAGACATAATCTTTTTTTCTTTCCTTTATACATACTGCAAAACTACTCAATTTTAAGGCAAGTTGTTCACACGTCTTAAATCAAGATTCTTACAGTTAATTTCAAAAGAAACTCCCCAGCCACCAGGCAAGACTAAGATGGTAACAGATTTATCACTGCCTGTATTTACTAGAATTTAGCCAAACATAAAGGTTACTCATCAAATTATCACCTCATATGGAAATATTGTCAGTTAATTGAATTTTAAATTGAATCTGATGCCCTGGTATACTGAGATTATATAATAAAAAAATCATGCACTAAAAAATTACCAAGTATGCAATAAGCATTCCATATCTCAGCCTATGGTTAAATCAGCAACCTATCCTCTACATGCCTCACGAGCTTCCCCTAATATTAACCCCTTGTATAACCATAGTATAAAATTATGAAAACCAGGAATGAATACTGGCACAATATTATAATTAACTACAGACATTATTAAAATTTCACCACTTTCCCCACTAATCTTTTTTTTTTTTTTTAAGAGACAGGGCCTTACTGTGTTTTTTCTTTGTGTTTGTTTATTTGTTTTACGAGACAGGTTCTTGCCATGTTTCCCAGGCTGGAGTGTAGTGGCTATTCACATGCACTATCCCACTACTAATCAGCACGGAGTTTTTATCTACTCCATTTCTGACCTGGGCCGGTTCACCCCTCCTGAGGCAACCTGGTAGTCCCCTGCTACCAGAAGGTCACCAAATTGGTGCCAAACTTAATGCAGACATCCAATCGACATAGTGCATTACAGCCCAGAACTCCTGGGTTCAAGCCATCCGCCCACCTCAGCCTCCTAAGGAGCTGGGACTACAGGCCCACTAACACCTTTCTTCTGTTCCAAGAACTTATCCAGAATCCCACATTGCATTTAGTTGTTATTTCTCCTTAGTCTCCACCAGTCTGTAACAGTTCAGTCTTTCTATCTTTCATGAACCTGACACTATTAAAGAGAACCGATGATTATTTTGTAGAATGTCCTTGAATTTGGGTTTGTCTGATATTTTCTCATGACTGGAATGATTATATGTATCTGGTAAAAATATCACAGAAATAATGTTATATCCCACTCAGTGAATTGTATCAAGGGGCTCCTGATGTCAACTGTCTTATTACAGGTGATATGAAATTTAGTGTTTGGTTATGGTGGTGTCTACTGGATTTCTCTACTTTAATATTTTTTCCATTTGTACTTAATACAAA
>NW_012105442.1:256393-265550 GCF_000951045.1 Mandrillus leucophaeus
TAAAAAATTACCAAGTATGCAATAAGCATTCCATATCTCAGCCTATGGTTAAATCAGCAACCTATCCTCTACATGCCTCACGAGCTTCCCCTAATATTAACCCCTTGTATAACCATAGTATAAAATTATGAAAACCAGGAATGAATACTGGCACAATATTATAATTAACTACAGACATTATTAAAATTTCACCACTTTCCCCACTAATCTTTTTTTTTTTTTTTAAGAGACAGGGCCTTACTGTGTTTTTTCTTTGTGTTTGTTTATTTGTTTTACGAGACAGGTTCTTGCCATGTTTCCCAGGCTGGAGTGTAGTGGCTATTCACATGCACTATCCCACTACTAATCAGCACGGAGTTTTTATCTACTCCATTTCTGACCTGGGCCGGTTCACCCCTCCTGAGGCAACCTGGTAGTCCCCTGCTACCAGAAGGTCACCAAATTGGTGCCAAACTTAATGCAGACATCCAATCGACATAGTGCATTACAGCCCAGAACTCCTGGGTTCAAGCCATCCGCCCACCTCAGCCTCCTAAGGAGCTGGGACTACAGGCCCACTAACACCTTTCTTCTGTTCCAAGAACTTATCCAGAATCCCACATTGCATTTAGTTGTTATTTCTCCTTAGTCTCCACCAGTCTGTAACAGTTCAGTCTTTCTATCTTTCATGAACCTGACACTATTAAAGAGAACCGATGATTATTTTGTAGAATGTCCTTGAATTTGGGTTTGTCTGATATTTTCTCATGACTGGAATGATTATATGTATCTGGTAAAAATATCACAGAAATAATGTTATATCCCACTCAGTGAATTGTATCAAGGGGCTCCTGATGTCAACTGTCTTATTACAGGTGATATGAAATTTAGTGTTTGGTTATGGTGGTGTCTACTGGATTTCTCTACTTTAATATTTTTTCCATTTGTACTTAATACAAAGTTGCGACTATGCAAAAACCCTGTTTCTCAAGTTTCTGCCCACCAACTTTGGCATCCATCAAAAAAGCTTGTCTGTAACAATTATTATTAAAAATCGAGGCACCAGCGGTGTTCATTGTTACTAACGCATCACTGCTTCTAGGGCCTCTCAGTAGAAAAAGCCACAAAATACAGCACATGGGGCAGGCATGGTGGCACATGCCTGTAATATCAGTGCTTTGGGAGGCTGAGGCGGGAAGGATCACTTGAGGCCAGGAGTTTGATACCAGCCTAAGCAACATAGCATAATCCCATCTCTGCAAAAAAATAAAAATTAAAAAATTAGCTGGGTGTGGTGGTGCACACCTATAGTCCCAGCTACTTGGGAGGCTGAGGCAGGATTGTTTGAGGTCAGGAGTTCGAGGTTACAGTCAGCTATGATTGCGACACTGCACTTCAGCCTGAGTGACAGGACAAGACCTTGTCTCTTAAAAGAAATATTAAAAATAAAAATAAAAATAAAATACAGTATATGTAGATATATTAACCCATACATAAACACACATCCATATTTCTGTATGTATTTGTCAATATTAAACACCACAGAGTTCATACTTCTGATTCAAATCACACTCATGCAGAATTTTAATTTTAGCTGTTCATCTTTCTCTAATAATGAGAAACCTGAGTCTCATTATCCCCAATATACAGTCATACCTTGGTATGTGCAGGGGATTGGTTCCAGAACCTCTCCCAAATGTCAGAATCCACTGATGCTCAAGTCCCTGACATATGGTGTAGTATTCACATATAACCTATGCATATCCTCCTACACACTTAAAAGCATCTCTACTTATAATACCTAATACAATGTAAAGACTATGTAAACAGTTGTTATACTGCACTGTTTACAGAGAATGACAAGTAAAAAAAAAGTCCTCCTACACACTTAAAAGCATCTCTAGATTACTTATAATACATAATACAATGTAAAGGCTATGTAAATAGTTGTTATACTGCACTGTTGAGAGAATGACAAGTTTAAAAAGTCTGTTCATGTTTAGTATATACACAGTTTTCCCCCAGATATTATCAATCCACAGTTGGCTGAATCCATAGATGTAGAACCCACAGATACAAAAGACTGTATGTACTAATCTGTTCATGTAAAAAGTATACACACAAAGTAGTTTAGAACTACTAGCCCATACGCCTAACTAGCTTACAGAATTTATGTATGTTTTTATCATTAGTATTATGATATCCAGTCAAGATTCTATTTTCCAGTTATTTAGGTTCCTTGTTTCCTTCCCTATCCCCTTTCTTTCTTTCTTTCTTTTTTTTTTTTTTTTAGATGGAGTTTCGCTCTTGTCACCCAGGCTGGAGTGCAATGGCGAGATCTCGGCTCACTGCAACCTCCGCCTCCTGGGTTAAAGCGATTCTCCTGCCTCAGCCTCCTGCATGTGCTGGGACTACAGGCACATGAAACCACACCCAGCTAATTTTTTTTTGTATTTTTAGTAGAGATGGGGTTTCACCATGTTGGCCAGAATGGTCTCAATCTCTTGAGCTCATGATCTGCCCACCTCGGCCTCCCAAAGTGCTGGGATTACAGACGTGAGCCACCGTGCCCAGCCTCTTCCCTATCCCCTTTCAGTGTGATGATGTTATACATTTGTAAGACAATTAGGTTAATTTGTTGTATTTTTGTATCCTATTTTGGAATCCACCCTTCATATTCTGTTTGGCTTAATGATTTATATTTTGCTTACATGAGGGGTAGGTACAATTTCAAAAAGTCTAGCTGTCATCTCTAAGTTTTAAGAAGAAAAAGCTGGATTCAGGTAAGACTTTATGTTAGGGGAGAGGAGGTTTCCTTGTCTTTGTTAAAAGTAGAAAAGAACTGGCCGGGCGTGGTGACTCAAGCCTGTAATCCCAGCACTTTGGGAGGCTGAGGCAGGTAGATCACCTGAGGTTGGGAGTTCAAGACCAGCCTGGCCAACATGGTGAAGCCCTATCTTTACTGAAAATACAAAATTAAGTGGGCATGGTGGTGCATGCCTAAAATCCCAGCTACTCAGGAGGCTGAGGCAGGAGAATCACTTGAACCCAGGAGGCAGAGGTTACAGTGAGCCAAGATCGTACCACTGCACTCCAGCCTGGGCAACAAGAGCAAAACTCCGTCTCCAGAAAAAAAAAAAAAAAAAAAAAAAATGGTAGAAGAGATTCGAACATGTCTATATAACAAGGAAAAAGAAAGAAGTTTTGGTGGGCGTGGTGGCCCACGCCTGTAATACCAGCACTTTGGGAGGCTGAGGCGGACAGATCACGAGGTCAGGAGATTGAGACCATCCTGGCTAACATGGTAAAACTCCATCTCTATTAAAAATACAAAAAATTAGCCAGGCATGGTGGCGGGCGCCTGTAGTCCTAGCTACTTGGAAGGCTAAGGCAGGAGAATGGCGTGAACCCAGGAGGCAGAGGTTGCAGTGAGCTGAGATTGCGCCACTGCACTCCAGCCTGGGTGACAGAGACTCCGTCTCCAAAAAAAAAAAATAAAGAAGTTTTTTAAAAGGTTCCTGAGGAAGGCACATTCATGATGTTGAGAGTTGTAAAAAACAGTGGTTCTTAAGCTTTCAGATATATCTGAATGCTGGAGGATTCCAGGTGGCTGGGCCTCACCACTGTTGTTTCTCATTCAGCTTGAGACTACATTCCTAACAGTTCCCTAAGTGAAATGCTAATGCTGTCTGTCCAGGGAATTTGATTTAAGAATGAATTGGGTAGAGCAAAATCATATAGAAATATTTATAAATTGATAAACTCGGGTACAAAGTTTGAAAAAAATACATCAAAATATACAGAATATCACCTATTTGCTGACCAGAGAAACTTCAAATTTGTTCATGGTTTTTCACTTTTTTCTTTACTTTTACTTCCCCATGAATACCTTATTTTCTTACCACAAGCACTTTATATTTTTAAAACAAATATTATTTTCAAAAACAGATTTCTAACTTTGCTTCAACTATCATAGCTTTGTTCATAATATTTCCTAACTAGTATGATTTTTGAACCTTTTAAGAGTAATGTTTATACCATTATATTTTGCAATTAAATACCACAGGCACAAGGTAAGCTGTCAGTGTGGGTTTATACATCTTGAACTAACCATTCTCCCAAACATCCTTACTGAAACCTAAAAGATTTTAAGCTGACCATCATGATTATCTATTATGTACTGAGATTTTAAATGCCCATAACCCCTTTTAGCACAGAGTCAACTTCCAGAAATTTTTTTTTTTTGAGATGGAGTCTCGCTCTGTAGCTCTGGAGTACAGTGGCAAGATCTCAGATCACTGCAACCTCCGCCTCCCGGGTTCAAGTGATTCTCCTGCCTCAGCCTCCTGAGTAAACAAGATTACAGGCGTGTGCCAGCACAGCTGGCTAATTTTTTAGTTTTAGTAGAGACAGGGTTTCACCATGTTGGCCAGGCTAGTCTCGAACTCCTGACCTCATGTGATCTGCCCACCTCAGCCTCCCAAAATGCTGGAATTACAGGCATAAGCCATCACCCCCAGCCTCAGAAATCTTGTTTAAACATTATCAGAAGCATAAAGATACATAAAGATATTCATAGTAGAGTTATAAACATAAAAAAATAAAAACTAAGAGCAATGCAAATATATCCATCTCCGGAAAAGTTGATATTCACAGCATATTCTTACAATAAATTACATAAAATAATACCTAAAACCCTTGCTTAACTTCAAAGTGCCCTTAACCAGTTAAAAAATACTAACAATAGCGAAGAATTATGCCACATTATGAAGTAATTCACTGTGTGTGGTTAAAATGGGCAATTTTTCTATTTTTCCCATGATACTCAACTTATACAACTTGTAACAGGTGGTGGGGAGTTTTTATTAATAAGACGTACAATTCATGTTTCTTACACTGATCTTCTTTTACCTTAGTTGTATTTGCTTCTGTTTTTGCAACTCTTGGTTTCAGAGTTCTTCCAAGCCTCTGAGTTCTTCTTGACGCCTCATTAGTTCTATAAAATAATGACTGCATGTTAATATTTTTAGTTCCCCTTTCTATATTTTTATACCAATAAGCATAGAAGTTCTCTATCACTGGCAATATATTGGTATATTACTCATTTTATAATAAATTGTAAGCTGGATAATTAATCAAATAAATATCCATTCTGAGCACGTATCTTCATGTATATAAAAAAGAGTATTCAAGTTCATTCTTGGCCAGGTGCGGAGGCCCACGCCTGTAATTCCAATACTTTGGGAGGCCAAGAGAGGCGGATCACTCGAGGCCAGGAGCTCGAGACCAGCCTGGCTAACAAGGCAAAACCCCAATGCTACCAAAACTGCAAAAATTAGTTGGGCATGGTGGCACGCGCCTGTAGTCCCAGCTACTCAGAAGGCTGAGCCTTGAACCCGGGAGATGGAGGATGCAGTGAGTCGAGATTGTGCCACTGCACTCCAGCCTGAATGACAGAGCAAGACTCCATCACAAAAACAAGTTCATTCTTGTTGGGGGAAAAAAGCATAATAAATTCTTGGCTGGGCGCGGTGGCTCACGTCTATATCCCAACACTTTGGGAGGCCCAGGTGGGCAACACAGTGGGTTGCATAGCAGAACTGTCTCTAAAATAAAATGCAACAGAGCAAATGCAACAGAGTGAGTTGACTCCATCTCAAAAAATACAAATAAATGAATAAAAATTCATCTTTAAGTCAAGAAACTAAAATAGGCTGGCTTGTGCCTGTAATCCCAGCACTTTGGGAGGCCGAGGTAGGCAGATCACTTCGGCTGAGGAGTTCGAGACCAGCCTGAGTAACACGGTGAAACCCTGTCTACAAAAAACACAAAAATTAGGGCCAGATGTGGTGCCTCACAGCTGTAATCCTAACACTTTGGGAGGCCAAGGCAGGTGTATCACCTGAGGTGGGGGGTTTGAGACTAGCCTGGCCAACATGGCGAAACCCCATCTCTACTAAAAATACAAAAATTAGCTGGGTATGGAGGTGCATGCCTTAATTCCAGCTACTCAGGAGATTGAGACAGGAGAATCATTTGAATATGGGAGGCAGATTGCAGTGAGCCAAGATCGCACCACTGCATTCCAGCCTGTCCGACAGAGTGAGACTCTGTCTCTAAATAAATAAATATATAAATAAATAAAATAATAATTGGCCGAGCATGGTGGACTATGCCTGTAGTCCCAGCTACTTGGGCACCTAAGTGCAGGAGAATCTCTTGAGCCCAGGAGGCGAAGGTTGCAGTGAGCCAAGATTGCATCACTACACTCCAGCTTGGGTTGCATAGCAGAACTGTCTCTAAAATAAAACAAAATAACAAATTGTAATTGTTTTCAGCAGCAAATGCAAAGCCCAAACACATGCCTTCAGAGACACCAGCAGAGAGTACTTAAGAACCAGACCAAACAGGAGCCATGACATAAAACCCAAGGAACCTCCCTCGCAACACAATTAGCATGAAATTCCTCCCTCACTAAGCCAATGTCTTATGGAGAAGTGAGGAGAGAATTCTTCAAAGAAGAAAGCAAAGATAAATGCTGATATAAACAAGACTTTTCAACACCAAAAAACATTTCCACCATCACCAATCCCTGCCATATCAAGAATGGGGGGGTTCCAGAGTAAGACAATGAAAACCACATTTGTATTGCACATCTGAGAAGTAGTGTATAAACTTTCCATGTTAAAAATCTCCAAAGCTAAAAATCTTTGTCTGTGATTTTGTACAAAATTATGTATGTATACATGCATATATTTTAAAATAATAACATGTTAAAATACTCCGGATGGCACAATTACTGGTTGCTTTTATTTTCCTTTTCTCTTTATATCTGAAATGTTTAAAGTGAACAAAGTACCTTAATTGAATGTTTCTTAACAAATCACTATACTCAACAGTTGACTTATATAATACTGTAGCTAAAGTTAATCTAAGGTACCAATAACCCAAACTTCATAATAATAGCAAGACAGGCATCATAACCATAACAAGGTACATATTATTCTCCCCATTTTACAGATTAAAAACAGACATTTATAAATTATGCAAAAAAAAAGGATTCAGATAGATTATAAATTTGCCCTAGCTATTACATGATTCAACTGGGATGCCAGGCCAAACCTCTCCTTATTCCAAAGCTCTTTCTAAAAATTATGCCAAACCTAGTTGATCAGACTCAACTAGAAAACTTAAAAATATGCATTTGGGGATGTTGCTAAGAAAAGTCTGTTTTGGTGTATGAGACAGGGACCAGGTAGTTCTCATAATAGGCCCATAGAGAAAACACTCAACGATCTTAAAAATGTTAAACATGACTGCAGTTATTTTGAACTTTTATAACGTAATTTCTTAACCTTAAATGCTCATTAGAATTACTTAAATACGGCCGGGCGCAGTGGCTCAAGCCTGTAATCCCAGCACTTTGGGAGGCCGAGACGGGCGGATCACGAGGTCAGGAGATCGAGACCATCCTGGCTAACACAGTGAAACCCCGTCTCTACTAAAAATACGAAAAACAAAAAACTAGCCAGGTGAGGTGGCGGGCGCAGTGAGGTGGCTGGCGCCTGTAGTCCCAGCTACTGGGGAGGCTGAGGCAGGAGAATGGCGTAAACCCGGGAGGCGAAGCTTGCAGTGAGCTGAGATCCGGCCACTGCACTCCAGCCCGGGCTACAGAGCAAGACTCCGTCTCAAAAAATAAAAAAAAGAATTACTTAAATACCTGACTGGGTGCAGTGGCTCATGCTTGTAATCCCAGCACTTTGGAAGGCTGAGGCAGGCGGATCACCTGAGGTCGGAGGTTCCAGGCCAGCCTGACCAACATGGAGAAACCCTGTCTCTACTAAAAACACAAAAATTAGCTGCACGTGGTGGCGCACGCCTGTAATCAGAGCTACTTGGGAGGTTTAGGTGGAAGAATCGCTTGAAGTCAGGAGGCGGAAGTTGTGGTGAGCCGAGATCAGCCATTGCACTCCAGCCTGGGCAACAGGAGTGAAACTCCGTCTCAAAAAAAAAAAAACAAAAAACAAAAAAACGTAAATATCTTTTTGTTTTCCTCTCAAAGACAGGGTCTCACTCTGGCACCCAGGCTGGAGTGCAGTGGCATGATGGGCGCTCACTACAGCCTCAAACTCCTGGGCTCAAGCGATCTTCCCATCTCAGCCTCCCCAGCAGCCAGGACTGACAGGCTATGCAATTTAACAAAGCTGCTTTTAACCTCAGATCTTATTACCTTACCCGTAACATTGGTATGATTAGCTCAAAGGTTCCAACAATCAAATTCTCAAATAAGAACAATTACCTAATACTTAAAAGAACTATAAACTTAAAACTACATTTTATGCTTACTAAATTACATATTATTTAAAGTTCCTAATACCCAAAGTTCCTGAAATTTCACTAAAGCTTATACATCTGTACACTGGCATGATCATATCTTTCTAGGGGAAAAAACTGTAAAAAGCATGTAACTAGAGATGTCTTTATCTTTTGATCCGGGAAATTACACTCAGGAATTTTTCTTAATAAAATAAAACAAAGCCATCCACAGACATGAAGGCATCATCTACAGTATTACTTATTACTTACTAAACCAAATAACACTTTGAAATGCTTTCCTGGCTGGGCACAGTGGCTTACCAAAGTGGGAGGCTGCCTCGGCCTCCGAACCCAGGAGGCGGAGGTTGCAGTGAGACGTTATCGCACCATTGCACTCCAGTCTGGGCAACAGAGCAAGACTCCATCTCAAATATATATATATATATTCTTGCCAATTACTAACTTTTCCTAAATCCCTATATCCATCTGTACACACGAATCTTTTCTCTACCAGATTATCCATCTGTACTCTTTCAAACATGTAATAATAATCTTAAAAAGCCAGCATTTGTCCCAATTCTTCTTCTCATCAAACAAAAAATCCCATATGTGCCATGTCTACCTACCAAATTTCGCCCGCTATGCACTTTGGGAGGCCGAGGCGGGTGGATCACTTGAGACCAGCCTGGCCAACATGGCAAAACACTGTCTCTACTAAAACTACAAAAAGAAGTCGGGCGTGGTGGCACACGCCTGTAGTCCCAGCTAGTCAAAGAGGCTGAGGCAGAAGAATCGCTTGAACCGGGGAGGCAGAGGTTGCAGTGAGCAGAGATTGTGCCAACGCAATCCAGCCTGGGTGACA
>NW_012105442.1:270460-284681 GCF_000951045.1 Mandrillus leucophaeus
AAGACTGAAACTCCATCTCAAAAAAAAAAAAAAAAAGAAAAAAGGATAGATATGAATTACAATCAATGCTAATGCTAATGCTTCCTCCCTGAAATACTCTCCTCCCTTGCTTCCAGGACACCGTGTGATGGTTCTTGCCCCTATTCCAATGAATGAATGCTCCCTTCTCAGTTGTTAATTGAGTTCTTCTGATCTTCCCAATCTCTACGCACTAGAGAACTCTAGGGTTCAAGGTTTGGTCCTTTGACTTTAAAATATCATGTTAATAAATCCAGCCAGGACAGTTGCTCTAAATCCTAGGTATAAATCCAACTACCTGCTTGACTACACTG
Organism: Mandrillus leucophaeus; assembly: GCF_000951045.1. Classification (NCBI taxonomy): domain Eukaryota; kingdom Metazoa; phylum Chordata; class Mammalia; order Primates; family Cercopithecidae; genus Mandrillus; species Mandrillus leucophaeus. The sequence goes on from NW_012105442.1 coordinate 270,793, forward strand.
CCAGCACCTAGAACAGTGGCTATCACAAGGCACTCCATTTTTATTTATGTAATAAACAAGTGGGCCGGGCACAGTGGCTCACACCTTTAATCCCAGCACCTTGGGAGGCCTAGGCAGGTGGATCACCTGAGGTCAGGAGTTCGAGACCAGCCTGGCCAATATGGTAAAACCCCGTCTCTGTGACGGACCGTATGTTAGGCCATAGTAAAGGGCTCTACAAATTTTAAAACCTCAAAGTCGTATAGAGTAGCTTCTCAGACCACAAGAGAATTATAGATATCAACAACAAGAGCAACTTTAGAAACTGTACAGTTACATGGAAATTAAACATTTTCATGAATCAATACTCGTTCAATGAAGAAATTAAGAAGAAAATCAAAAAATGTCTTCAATGCAAGCAAATAAAAATGAAACACAAAATACCAAAACCTATGGGATACAGCAAGAGCAGTGTTAAGAGGAAAATTTATATCAACAAACACCTATATCAAAAAGCTAAAAAGACTCCAAATAAACAACCTAATGATTCACCTAAAGAAACTAGAAAAGCCTCATGCCTGTAATCCTAGCACTTTGGGATGCCGAGGCGGGCGGATCACCTGAGGTTGGGAGTATGAGACCAGCTTGACCAACATGGAGAAACCCTGTCTCTACTAAAACTACAAAATTAGCTGGGCGTGGTGGTCCATGCCTGTAATCCCAGCTACTTGGGAAGCTGAGGCAGGAGAATCACTTGAACACGGGAGGCAGAGGTTGCAGTGAGCTGAGATCGTGCCATTGTACTCCAGCCTGGGCAACAAGAGCGAAACTCTGTCTCAAAAAAAAAAAAAAAAAAAGAATAAAAAGAAAAAAAAAAGAAAAGCAAGAACAAAGCGAATTCAAAGTTTGTAGAAGGAAAGACATAGTAAAGATAAGAGCAGAACAGAATGAAATAGAGGCAAACAAAAAATACAAAGGATCAACCAAATGAATGGTTTTTCAAAAGATAAAGAAAACTAGTAAACTGCTACTTACACTAAACAAGAAAAACAGAGAAGAGACCCAGGTAAATAAAACCAGAAACAAAACAGGAGATTTTGCAACTGGTACCATAGAAATAGAAATGATTATTAGAGACATTTATGAAAAACTATATGACAACAAATTGGAAAACCTAGAGGAAACTGATAAATTCCTGGGCACATGTAACTTACAGGATTTGACAAGGAAAATCTAAAAAACCTGGACAGAGTAATAACAGGTAACAAGCTTGAACCAGTAATAAGTTCACAAAAAAGTCCCAAACCAGATGTCTTTACTGCCAAATTCTACTAATTACTTACATTGAAAACTAATACCAATTCTTCTCAAAGTATTCCAAAATCTTCCTAGTTTATTCTGTAAGGTCAGCTTTACCCTGACGCTAAGACTAGACAAGAACACATAAAAAATAAAAATTAAAAAAAAAAGAAAGAAAACTACAGGCCAATATCCCTGGTGAACACAGATGTAAAAACCCTCCACAAAATACTAGCAAACCGAATCCAGTAACACAAAAAAATTAATATACCATGATAAGTTGGGACTTCTTCCTGGGATGTAAGGATGGCTCAATATATTCAAATCAATACATCTGCTAAATCTCATTAACAGAATAAAAGGGAAAACACATAGAAGTATCTCAACAAATGCAGAAAAGCATGTGATGAGATGCAACATACTCTCATGAGAAAAACTCTCACAAATCAGGCATACAAGGGAACATCCCTCAACATAATAAAGGTCTTGTATGACAAAGCCACAGCTTACATCATACTGAATAGAGAAAAGCTGAAAGCCTTTCTTCTAAGAACTGGAACAAGACAAGGATACCCACTTTCACCATTCGTATTCAACACAGTACTAGAAGTCCTAGCCAGAGCAAGTAGGCGAGAGAAAGAAATAAAGCGCATCCACATTGGAAAAAAAGGAAGTCAAATGGTCCCTCTTCGTAGATGACCTCATCTTACAGAAAAATAAACCTAAGGATGCTTCCAAAAAAGATTTAGAACAGATATACAAATCAGCAAAGTTGCAGAATACTAAATCAGCATACAAAAATCAATAGTGTTTCTATACGCCAATAATGAACTAGCCAAACTACCAAGAAAGCACTCCCACTTAAAATACCAACAAATAGATCAAATAGCTAGTAATAAATTTAACCAAGGAGGAGAAAGACCTCTACGGGGACCACTAAACAATACTAATAAAAGAAATTGGAAAAGATACAAACAAATGGACAGACATCCCATGGCCATGAATTGGAAGAAATCATATTGTTAAAATAACCATACAACCCAAAGCAATCTACAGATTCGATGCAATCCTTATCAGAATAATGTTGTTTTTCTCAGGAATGGAAAAAAACATCCTAAAATTTGCATGGAACCTAAAAATGATTCTGAATAGCCAAACCGCTCCTGAGCAAAAAGAAAGAAGCTGAAGAAATCACATTACCTGACTTTGAAATATGTTAAGAGGCCATATACTCAAAATAGCATAGTGTTGATATGAAAACAGATACATCAGTGAAACAGAACTGAAAACTAAGAAATAAATCCACATATTTACAGCCAACTGATTTTCAACAAAGGCACCAAGAAGATATACTGAGGAAAGAACACCATTTTCAATAAATGGTGCTGGGAAAACTGGATATCCATAGGCAGAATAATGAAACTGGGTCCTTACCTCTCACCATATACAAAATGCACTCCGAATGGGTGCATTCAACATTATAAAATTACTAGAAGAAAACTCAGGATAAATGCTTCACAACATTGGTCTAGGCAATGGTTTTATGGCTAAGACTTCAAAAGCATAGGCAAAACCCCCCAAATAGACCATTGAGACTACAGTGAAATAAAAACCTGCAAACAAAGGAAGCAACCAACAGAGTGAAGAGGCAATCTGAGGAATAGGTGTAAGTGTTTTTGAATGAGTCATCCAACAAGGGACTAATATCCAGAATATACAAGAATCTCAAACAATAATACAAAACAAATAATCTAATTAAAGATTAAATCAAGGATCCAAAGAGACATTTGTCGAAAGAACATGCACAAATGGCTAACAAATGGATGAAAAAATATTCAACATCACTAATTATCAGGGAAATGCATATCAAAACCACTGTGAGATACCATCTCACATGTGTCAGAATGGCTATCATTGAAAAGTAGAAAATGTAACAGGTTCTGGTGAGGCTACAGAAAAAAAGGGAATGCTTATATACTACTTGTGAGAATGTAAGTTAGTTCAGCCACAGTGAAAAGCAGTTTGGTGATTTCTCAAAGAACTTAGAACTACCATTTGGCCCAGCAATCTCATTACTAGGTATATACCCAAAAGAAAATAAATTGTTCTACCATAAAGACACATGTATGTGTATATTCCTTGCAGCACTATTCACAATAGCAAAGACAGAAAATCAATCTAAATGCCCATCAGTGGCAGAGTAGATAAAGAAAATGTGGTACACATACACCACGAAATCCTTCCAGCCATTACAAAGAATGAGCTAATGCTCTTCACAGCAACATGGATGAAGATGGAGACCATTATTCTCAGTGAACTAACACAGGAGAAGAAAACCAAACATTGCATGTTCTTACCTCTAAGTGGGGGCTAAACACTTAGTACACATGGACAAAAAGAAAGGAACAACAGACACCAGGGCCTACTTGAGGCTGGAGGCTGACATGAGGATAAGGATTGAAAATCTACCTATCAAATTCTATGCTTATTACCTAGGTGACAAAATAATTTGTACATCAAATCCCTCAACACAGAATTTATCTTAGAAGCAACCTGCACATGTACCACTGAACGGAAAATAAAAGATAAAAGATTATATTTTAAAAAGAGGCCCCAGGAACCTAGCTCCCCAGGTATATTCTATCTGGGTGGTCTTCAGGTCTGTCTGTAGGTTTGTGTAGATTTGGCTACAAATGGCCAGAACAGGCTTACTCAAGACTGGGTAGACATCAGCATCTGGGCCCATTTTTCTGACCCTAAAGGCCCCAGTAACCCTCAGTGCCAATCTCCATGGCCTGGCTGGCCTACCTTCCCAGTATCAGGTTCTGTCTCCCACACTTGCAATGTCCCCAACATACCCCGAGGACTCAGACCAAGCCTTGCTGCCTCTCCACTGTCTGCCCCACCATTGGTGTCCAGTAGAAAACCCCCTCTCCTGACTTACAGGTTGAGGATAGGTGGACAGCTTTCCCACCGAGGAATGTTAGCCCTTTGGCTTGGTCTGTTTGAAATTGCTGGCCTGCTCTTTGCCAGGGGAATACGGTCACACAGAACTTGCCGGGAAGAACTCCAGCGGCCTTTTGTTCTCACTTCAGTTACAGGAGGGGACCCAAAGCCTGGCCAGAAAGCTTGCAGAGGTCCAGGCCTCAGGCCAGATGTTTGGCCCGTGGCCTCAGGGCTCTTTGTATCTCTAAGGCTTTCATGTGCACAACACACATGCATCGTGCTGAAGCCACCTCACCACACAAGGTAGGCACTAGTTTTCACACTGGGATCGTCCATCCACCTGGGCAGGCAGTGTCCAACAGTCCACTTTAGACATGGGGTTCATGCATTTATTTATTTAATTTTATCTAATTTTATGTATTCTTTTGCCTGTCATCTTCTTTGGAGTCCAGAAGTGTTCATCAAGCCAGCTTCCTTTTTTTCCCATACTTCTCGTACTTATCAAGGAGACCACAGGGAAAATATTTTTTAAAGTATGTTTTTAATTCAGGCATTCTTCAGATGTGTGAATGTTTTCTTTGTTTGTTTGTTTGTTTTTTGGATTTAGTTGTGAACAGCCAGCATAGACTTACTCAAGACTCAGTAGCCTTCAACACCTGTGACCATTTTTCTGGCCTCCAAAAGGCCCCGATGGCCCTCACTGCAGCCCTGCGATGGCCTGGCTGTTCTTCCATACTGGGACCACATTCTGCCATCCACACTCTTGATGCCTGCAAACTATCCTCAGGACTCAGACCTAGCTTTGTTCCTGTCCACGGAAAGCCTGTTTTCCACCCAGAGAAACTGAAACACATCTATCTGCACACACCTCAGATGTTCAAAAGAAGAGTACCTGTCCTGACTGAAAGGGAGAAGTGAACGGCTTTTCCACTGTGGGATGATAGCACTTTAAATGAGTCTGGTAGTTTTACTAATTTGTGTTTTCCTGTTGATTGTAAACGTCCACTAGTTCAAGACCCCATCTTTTTTTTTTTTTTTTTTTTTTTTTTGAGACAGAGTCTTACTCTGTCGCCCAGGCTGGAGTACGGCGGCATGATCTCGGCTCACTGTAAGCTCTGCCTCCCAAGCTCATGCAATTCTCGTGCCTCAGCCTCCTGAATAGCTGGGATGACTGGCTTGCGCCACCACACTTGGCTAATTTTTTGTATTTTTAGTAGAGACGGGGTTTCACCATGTTGGCCAGGCTGGTCTCGAACTCTTGACCTCAAGGGATCTACCCGTCTTGGCCTCCCAAAGTGTTGGGATTACAGGTGTGAGCCACCATGCCGGGCCCATCCCCATCTTAATGAATGCCATACAGAGCAGATCTTTGCTGTCTTTATATCATGGTCACTTCTCTATGATATATTACATAGAATGTAAAGTCAAGGGAGTTTAGACATCACCTATTTCCATGGCTGTGGAAGCTAAGAGACACTGGTCATTTCAAGCCTTCTGTGCCCAGAATGCAGGGCTGTTCCCTGTGTTCTGGGCCACTGAGCTCCCTGGAGAAGAAGCTGCATCTGGCTAACAGGCTACAACCCCTCTGGACCAGTGTTGCAAAGGGAGGGACGCCCAGCTGCCACGCCAGCACAGGAACTCATACCATAGTCTTCTCAGTGCTCTGAGAGTGGGGGCTTCTCCCGTGCTTGCGCTCAGGCCACAGATCTCAGCCCAATACCCCTACACAGTGTGCTTGACTCCTGGGGCATTGAGACAAAGCCTGCAGTTTTGTGTTTGGCCCCTTGGGGTTGAACAACGACCCTCCAAGGGTCCAAACTGCTCCCAGGCCTTTGGTAAAATGCTCAGGCTGGGCAGTGGAGGCTGTGCTGTGGGGTGAAGATGTGGAGAAAATGGAATCCTCATACACTGTTAGTGGGAATGTAGATGAGTACAACTACCATGGATAATAGTGTGGAGGTTCCTAAAAAAAACCCTAAGACTAGAACTACCATATGATTCAGCAATCACACTGCTAGGTGTATACCCCAAAGAAAAGAAATCAGTATATCAAAGAGAAATGTGCACATTTATGTTTATTGCAGCATTATTCACAATAGCTAAGATGTGGAAGCAATCTAAGTGCCCATCAACAGACGAATGGGTTTTTGAAATGTGGTACACACAAACTAATGAACTACTATTCAGCCATAAGAAGAATGAGATTCTGTGATTTGCAACAATACAGATGGAACTGAAGGACATTATGTTAAATGAAATAAGCCAGGCACAGAAAGACACATTTATCATGCTGTCATTCATTTGTGAGAGCTAAACATTAAAACACTTGTACTCGTGGAGGTAGAGCGTAGAATGATGGTTATCAGAGGCTGGGAAGGGGATTGGGGGTCAGGGAGAAGTGAGGATGGTTAATGGGTGTAAAAATATAGTTACATAGAATAAGATCTGCTTTATAGCACAACAGGATAACTATAGTCAACAATGATTTATAGTACATTTAAAAATAACTGAAAGAGTGTAATTGGAATGTTTATAACACAAAGAAATGATAAATGCTTGAGGTGATGAATTTAGCCTGATGTGATTACAATGCATTGTATGCTTCTATCAACGTATCTCCTGCAGTCCATAAATACATACACCTACTATGTACCCACAAAAACTAAATTAAGAAAAAGAAATAGGGTACAAGAGATAGAGGTTACAAGTTAGACTACTTGGAACATACTTGTTCTACAGGTTGATTTTGACATTATGTAAATATTCCGCATAATCACAAGACAAAATTAAATCTAAAAGAGTAATCTCTAAAACTTGAAAATAAAATAAACTCATATCCACTTGGTGTCATAAGTTCTCACAGAGGGGCTATTCCTTGTGCTTTTATTTAAACACAAAACAATTTGGAGAAAATGTCTAAACTGTTCATAGTAATTATATGTAGTAGTATTGATATTTTGAGACTCATGCATGTATTGTGGATAAATCAAAATATTAGGATGATATCACTAAACCAAAAGTCAAAATATTAGGATGATATCACTAAAACAAAAACAAAAATCTCAACAGAATTAAACTAGAAATCGATAAAAGGAAGGTAGCTGAAAATCCCCAAATACTTGGGAATTAAGGAGCACACTTCTGACAACACATGGGTGAAAGAAGAAATCTCAAAAGAAAATTTAATGAAAATGAAAACACAACTTTTCAAAAATTGTAGGAGGTAGAAAAAGCAGTACCTCATGAGAAATGTATACCAATGAATGCATATATTAAAGAAGAAAGTTTTAACACCAATAATCTAAACTTCCACAGCACAAAAAGGGAAAAGAAGAGCAAATAAAATTTAAAGCAAGCAGAAGAAAAGAAATAATTAAATTTAGAAGAGACTCATTACAATTCAAAGCAGGAAATCAAGAGAGAAAACCAAAGCTAGGTATTTGAAAAGGTCAAAAAAACCAATGAGCTAACTTAGAAACAAAGAGAGAGGACACGGATTACTATTGTCAGAAACGAAACATCACTACATCACCTGTTCACGTTCTCTGGACATTAGGGGCAGTTTCTGGAGATTCATTCCCCGCCTTCATACGGGGCAGAATTGCACCAATGGGCCTTGCTAGATATTCTGGGGGCCTCTCTAACCTTTGTGGGAACACATCTTCTCTGGTCTTGTGCATGTCATTTTCTAGTTCCAGAGGTTTGCCACTTTTTCAGATTCTCATAATCTCTTGCTCCTTCTGGTGCCTGCCTGCACTACTGCAGGCTCTCTGGTACCGCGACAAGATACTGAACTCGCCTTTGTTCTCCATGGCCCTCAGTTATTAAAAGTAGGGGGATTTTCGGTCAGCACTCCACGTCATACAACACGCAGTTCGGTCCCTCACGTAGCCCCCTGAAAAGCCAGAATGTTAGCCTTAGGTTCCCTTCTTAACTTCTATTCCTGAGGGAGAAGCCAAGAGTTAAACATTTTCTCCTGATCAAACCAAACTATGCCCAGTTGAGAAAAGGGCTATATCATGGGTAAAATACAACATCTTTTCTCATCCATTCGAATGCAGCTGTTCTTGGTTTGGCACTTGCCTGGGTTACTGCTGGTTTCTGGAGCCCTCCTAAAGGCTTGCAGGTTGCAGTCAAGATGTCAGCCAGGACTAGAGTCATCTCATAGGTGGAAGGTTCACTTCCAAGATGACTCAGTCATGTGCCTTTGGCTGAAAGCCTGTCAGTTCCTTGCCACATGTAGCTCCCCACAAAGCTGCCTGAAAGTCCTCACCACACAGCAGGTGGCTTTTGCTAGAGCTGTTGATCAGAGAGAGAGAGGGAGAGTTAGTTAAAGAGGTGGAGGAGGAGGAGGAAGAGGAGGAAACAATGGTGCCTTGTATTACCTAGCTTTCTTCTTTTATTTTTTTCACCATCACGTTCATCTCTGATATTATCTAGTCTTCCAAGACACACACTGTCACATCCACTTTCTCTGTTCATTAGAAATGTGCTCATAAGTCTAGCCCATATTCAAGGGGAGAAGCATTAGGCTTTACCTCTCAAAGGGGAAAAAATGAAATAATTGAAATAATTTTAACATATTAAACAGTATATTTTAACATAACTACAAATATAAAACTTTAGTCATAAACACATTTCAATTTTTTCCTATTCTTATGCATTATCAAATGATTTACATATTAGCAGAATGTCCAAAGTTTTGGCTGATTTTTAATACATATTTGTTTTGTTATCTTAACATCAGTAAGGTAATCTAAAGTGTGTACTTGTAAAATATCATCTAGGCAGTCCTTGGATTCCTGTCTTCTTTCAAGTTTTCTCCGTGTCTCAAGAAAACAAAAAATAGCTAACAAGAGTTAGCTATTTTAAATAAAGGTGGTAATACAGAAATAATTAAGACTATAGTTGTATACTAATTACAAAACTTTAATATGTAAACAGTCAAAGGTAATGGTAAGAGAAGATGGTTTACTAAAGGGAGTAATTTAAACATAACAATGTATTTTTACTTAAATTCAGGTAAGATGAATCATATCTTAAAATTAAAGTTCAACTTTTAAATTCATTATCCACTTACATTCTTATGAGTTTATATATGTCTGAACACATATAATAGTCTATTAAAATAAATTTTGTAATGCCTGTGTAGATGAAGAAGAAATATTATGGTAAACTCAATGTTAGTGATTTTTATTCATTTCTAATAGGCTGATTTATAAAACCTTAACTAAAAATTATTATATCGAGTATACATAAAATGAGTAGATGTAGACTTGGGGTTTTCTTTAGTGACCAAACTATTATGTGCTCAAAGAGTTTCCCATTTAACAACAAAATAGTATGGCAACTCTCTTGATTTATGATAAACTCTTACATGGTTTTGACAAATATTTCTTTTTACTTTACTTTTACTTTCTAAAATGAATAGAGAAAGATCACTGCTACTGATTATTTTGAAATATTACTTATAATAACTGTATTTTGTTTATGCAACTATGACTTACATCATGACTGCTTCACCTAACAATTATTCTTAACTTTGTGTTTCCTGTATTTGGCCCTAAATTTTCAATAATAAAATCACCCAAATGTCTTTTATGCTTAGATTATCATTGGATTTGCTGAAATGACCACCAGGTGGCACAAAATTTTGCCCTTTTGCCTTATAAATTGAACGAATAAGAAAATAATTAGATGTGTTTTGGCATTTTCCAAATTTAATAAGCTTAAAAGTATCATAAAAACTCTTCTTTTTACTTTTAAAAATTTAAGATGTATCCTAAAAAGGAACTTCAAGTAATCCATTTTATTCGTGAGTTCTACCAGAGTTCAAGAAAGAAATCATATGTTACTTTAATTTTAAGAGCATAGAAAAAGATGGAGCATTTTTAAACTCATACAAAAAGACTAACATGACCATGACTGCAGATAAAGTAAGTATTCAAAGTGTCAATAGCTTTCCTTACTTTGCCATAACAAATCACAAAAGAAAAGTAGATTACAATCACAATAGGAAAAAGTAGTTATTAAATTTATAGAAATGGACTAAAAATAAATAAGATGCACTCATTTGAGCAAACTGCAAATCTTTTATGAAAAATCTAAATCTAAATCCTGAGTGTGAAACATCAAAAAAAAAAAAAAAAGAAAAAAAAGGAGATAATCTTAGTCCCGAAATTTCTATCTAAAAAGACGGAAATTTCAGGGAGTCAGAGGAAAAGGGTGGACTGGAGACAGGACCAACCTGCAGCTTCCACCTGGATGGACAGAACAGTGTGTGCAGAATCACACTGTGAACTTTGGCTCAAGAACAACTCCAGAAAAGAATGCACAGACCCTTTGAAAGCAGCATCTTGCTGCCTCAAACTCCAAGAGACAGCTGAGAACCTGTGAGCTCCCAAAGTGTGAGATGGGGAAAAGTCAGCCTCTGAACACACATCCCCATGGGGGAACCTGAAAATCCAGGTCATGAGAGAAGGATCTGACCCTACCTATAGCTGAAATGGATTTAGGTAGCTAAGTGAAATATACAAGTAGAAGAAGCAGCAGGGAGAGCCCTGTAGGCACTCACTGTCCCCAGCTCAAGACCAGGGAAGCCATTCCTGGCCATGTCTCACAGGGGTCCTTGGGGACGGCAGCCAGCAAAACTAGGGAGGGGCACAGAGTGAAGGACACTCCTAGTTGAACCTGATAATAATTTCCACTGAGCAAAAATTTTCTTGAGCAGAATTGGGGTGGGGGAGCCAATGGGAAGTGCAGATACCAGCACAGAAGTTGCAGCCAAAGGTGCAGGCAGATGGGGAGAGGTGAGGCCTGGGAGCCATGCTTTCTTTCTCAGTGAGGAGGCTTATAGCCTGGGGCAGGATTTCAGCCCTGCTTGCCGGCTGCCTGGATGTAAACTCAGTGCTGTGACTGGGGCACAGCGAGAGTGAGATGGCCTTGCTGGCTGTGTGGGAGCTGGGCGAACCAGCTTTCCTCCACTTCCAGGCAACCTTTATCATGTAGTAGAAGCAGCCATAATCCACCTAATAACATAACTCCACTGGCCTGGGAACCACTACCCCATATGCCACAGTGGCTGCAGCAAGCACCATCCAAGGAGAGTCTGAGCTCAGACCCACCTACCTGTGTCCTCACCTGATGGTTTTTCTCTACCCATCCCGATAGCCAAAGACAAATGACATAAACTCTTGGGAGCTCAATGGCCCCACCCATCACCTGAGAAACCCAAGTATTTATCCTGGCCAATCTAGGGCAAGCTTACATCCCCCTTCTCCTACCGCAGCTGGTGCTGTCTTGCAAGTGCCACCTGCCGGCTGAAGGCCAACCAACTCAAGCTATTACAGCAACTCATACCAGAACAATCCTGCTCCAAAGAAGATAACCAGAGCTGTGTCCCCAATCAGCTTCACTCCTAGCACAACTAGCATTCAAGAAAGCCAGTGCACTAAACAAAACTACAACCAAGGACTCCCACAGAGTCCACTTCACTTCCCTGCCACCTCCACTGAAGCAGGTGCTGGTATCCACGGGTGGGAGACCCGAAGACAAAGCACATCACAGGACTCTTTGCAGACATCCCCAGTGCCACTCTGGAGGATGGTAGCACTGCTGGGTAGCTAGACCCAGAAGGGCAATAACAATCACTGAAGTCTGGCTCTCAGGAAGCTCCATCCCTAGAAAAAAGAGAACACCACATCAAGGGATCACCTCGTGGGGAAAAAACCCTGAACAACTGCCCTTGAGTTCCAGATCTTTTCACTGAAACAGTCCACCCAAATAAAAAGAAATCAGAAAAGTAATTCTGGTAATATGACAAATCAAGGTTCTGTAACACCCCAAAAACATCACAGTAGCTCTCCAGCAATGGACGCAAACCAAGACGAAATCTCTGAATTACCAGAAAAAGAATTCAGAAAGTTAATTATTAAGCTACTCAAGGAGGCACCAGAGAAAGGTGAAAACCAATTTAAATTTTAAAAACAAGTTCTGAGGGGAAAAATGGCAGATGGGAAGCAGGACTAGATTCCAGCTCCCACTCAGACGAAGACAGCAGTGTGTGGAGACATCATGAATTTTTGCTCCAGAACTACTGCAGGAATAATTCACGAAAGTCAAGAAAACCCACAGACCTTCTGAAGAAGTGGATTGCTCCTACAGGACCAGGGAAACAGCCCAAATACTGTGAGTGCCCAAGTTGTGAAAGTGAGAAACGGGGAGCATCTGCCCCTGAACGCATACCCTCATTGGGAAACCTGAAGGTCTAGATCACAGGAGAAGGATCCAATCTTACTTGAAGCTGAGTCAATTTAGAGATCTGAGCAAAACACAGGGGTAAAGGAAGCAGCAGAAAAAGCCCTGTGGGCTCTCTGGGTCCCCTGGGAAGCTATTTAATACCTGTCTCACAGGTGTCCTTGGGGACAGCTGCCAGAGGTACTGGGAAAATACCACAGTGAGAAGGAAAGCTCCAGCTGAACGTTGTAACAATTCCAACTGAATGTGAAGTCTCCTAGCCAAAACCTGGGGGAGGGCATGAATCCTGTGTGTAGACTCAACAGGTGGGGAAGCATGAAAGCCCTGCTTGCTTTTGCACCTGGGAGGCTGGTAGCCTGGGGCAAGTTCTCAGCCTTGCTCACTCACTTCCTGAAAACAGACTTAGAGCTGTTGGTGGGGGTGCACAGTGGGAGTGAAACCTTTTGGGTTGCATGGGAGATGGGTGAGGCCTGTGACTGCCAGCTTTCCCCAGCTTCCCTGACAACCTGCATGACACAGCAGAGGCAGCAATCCTCCTAGGAACATAACTCCATTGACCTGGGAACCACATCTTCATCTCCCAGAGCAGCTGCAGCAAGACCTGCCCAAGGAGAATCTGAGCTCAGACATGCCTAGCCCTGCCCCCACCCGATTGTCCTTCCCTACCTACCCTGGTAGCTGAAGACAAAAGACATGTACTTGGGAGTTCTAGGGCCCCACCTGCTGTCTATTCTCCTTATACTATCACAACTGTTGCTCTCTTGAAAGCGTCACCTACTGGCAAGAGGCCAACCAGCACAAAAATAGTGCATTAAACAACTAAAACTAAGGACCCTCACAGAGTCCATTTCACTCCCCTGCCACCTTCACCAGAGCAGGTGCTGGTATCCATGGCTGAGACACCTGCAGACAGTCTACATCACAGGACTCCGTGCAGACACCCCCCAGTACTAGCCTGGAGCCTGGCAGCCCTGTTGGGTGGCTAGATCCAGAAGAGAGATAACAATCACCACAGCTCCACTCTCAGGAAGCCACATCCCTAGGAAAAAAGAGAGAGTACTACATCACAGGAATAGCCTGTGAGACAAAAGAATCTGAACAGCAGCCTTGAGCCCTAGATCTTCCCTCTGACATAGCCTACCCAAATGAGAAGCAAACAGATAAACAATTCTGGTAATATGACAAAACAAGGTTCTTTAACACCTCCAAAAAATCACACTAGCTCAACAGCAATGGATCCAAACCAAGAAGAAATCCCTGATTTAACTGAAAAAGAATTCAGAAGTTCAGTTATTAAGCTAATTAAGGAGGCACCAGAGAAAGGTGAAGTCCAATTTAAGGATATCCAAAAAATGATACAAGAAATGAGGGGAGATATCTTCAGTGAAATAGATAGCATAAATAAAAAA
>NW_012105442.1:284731-287771 GCF_000951045.1 Mandrillus leucophaeus
AAGCATGAAAGCCCTGCTTGCTTTTGCACCTGGGAGGCTGGTAGCCTGGGGCAAGTTCTCAGCCTTGCTCACTCACTTCCTGAAAACAGACTTAGAGCTGTTGGTGGGGGTGCACAGTGGGAGTGAAACCTTTTGGGTTGCATGGGAGATGGGTGAGGCCTGTGACTGCCAGCTTTCCCCAGCTTCCCTGACAACCTGCATGACACAGCAGAGGCAGCAATCCTCCTAGGAACATAACTCCATTGACCTGGGAACCACATCTTCATCTCCCAGAGCAGCTGCAGCAAGACCTGCCCAAGGAGAATCTGAGCTCAGACATGCCTAGCCCTGCCCCCACCCGATTGTCCTTCCCTACCTACCCTGGTAGCTGAAGACAAAAGACATGTACTTGGGAGTTCTAGGGCCCCACCTGCTGTCTATTCTCCTTATACTATCACAACTGTTGCTCTCTTGAAAGCGTCACCTACTGGCAAGAGGCCAACCAGCACAAAAATAGTGCATTAAACAACTAAAACTAAGGACCCTCACAGAGTCCATTTCACTCCCCTGCCACCTTCACCAGAGCAGGTGCTGGTATCCATGGCTGAGACACCTGCAGACAGTCTACATCACAGGACTCCGTGCAGACACCCCCCAGTACTAGCCTGGAGCCTGGCAGCCCTGTTGGGTGGCTAGATCCAGAAGAGAGATAACAATCACCACAGCTCCACTCTCAGGAAGCCACATCCCTAGGAAAAAAGAGAGAGTACTACATCACAGGAATAGCCTGTGAGACAAAAGAATCTGAACAGCAGCCTTGAGCCCTAGATCTTCCCTCTGACATAGCCTACCCAAATGAGAAGGAAACAGATAAACAATTCTGGTAATATGACAAAACAAGGTTCTTTAACACCTCCAAAAAATCACACTAGCTCAACAGCAATGGATCCAAACCAAGAAGAAATCCCTGATTTAACTGAAAAAGAATTCAGAAGTTCAGTTATTAAGCTAATTAAGGAGGCACCAGAGAAAGGTGAAGTCCAATTTAAGGATATCCAAAAAATGATACAAGAAATGAGGGGAGATATCTTCAGTGAAATAGATAGCATAAATAAAAAACAATCACAGCTTCAGGAAATAAAGGATACACTTTGAGAAATGAAAAATGTTCTGGAAACTCTCAGCAATAGAATCAAACAAGCAGAAGAAAGAATTTCAGAGCTCAAAGACAAAGTTATTGAATTAACTCAACCCAACCAAGACAATGAAAAAAGAATAAGAAAAACTGATCAAAGCCTCCAAGAAGTTTGGGATTATGTTAAGTGACCAAACCTAAGAATGATTGGCGTTCCTGAGAAAGAACAGAAACCTACAAGTTTGGAAAACATATTCTGGGAAATAATCAAAGAACACTTCTCCAGCCTTGCTAGAGGCCTATACATTCAAATAAAATAAGCCAAAAGGACATCTGGGAAATTCATCACAAAAAGATCATCACCTAAGCACACTGTCATCAGGTTATCTAAAGTCAAGATGAAGGAAATAATCCTAAGAGCTGTAAGGCAAAAGCGCCAGGTAACCTATAAAGAAAAATCTATCAGATTAACAGATTTCTCAGCAGAAACCCTACAAGCCAGAAGTCACTGGGGCCCTATCTTCAGCTTCCTTAAACAAAACAATTATCAGCCAAGAATTTTGTATGAGGTGGACCAGATGACTCTTGCCTTGCCATGTCTAAGGTGGACAAGATGGCTATTACCTTGCCATGTCTAAGTGGGATCAGATGCCTTCACCTTGTAGCTTCATAAATGAAGGAAAGATATAGTCTTTTTCAGACAAACAAATGCTGAGAAAATTCACCACTACCAAGCCAGCACTACAAGAACTGCAAAACACACAAAACCACACCCAACATTATACTGAATGGGGAAAAGCTGAAAGCATTCCCTCTGAGAACTGGAACAAGACAAGGATGCCCACTCTTACTATTCAGCATAGTACTGGAAGTCCTATCCAGAGCAATCAGACAAAAGAAAGAAACAAAGGGTATCCATTATCAGTAAAGAGGAAGCCAAAGTGTTGTTGCTTGCCAAAGATATAATTGTATACCTAGAAAACCCTGAAGACTCCTCCAAAAAGCTTCTAGAACTGATAAATGAATTCAGCAAAGCTTCAGGATACAAAATCAATGTACACAAATCAGTACAAACTTTGCCGAGTTCATTTATCAGTTGTAGGAGCTTTTTGGAAGAGTCTTTACAGTCTTCTAGGTATATGATCATATCACCATGGCAAGGCGAGTGCCAACTGGTTGACAGATATGGGAAGGTGAAAGCCATTTGGTCAACCTTAGACATGGGAAAGCAAGAACCATCTGGTCGGCCTTAGACATGGCAAGGTGAGAGCTTTCTGGTCAACTTTAGACATGTGAAGGCGAGAGCCATCTTGTCAACCTTAGACATGGCAAGGCGAGAGCCACATGGTCAACCTTAGATATGGGAAGGCAAGAGCCATCTGGTTGACCTTAGACATGGCAAGGCAAGAGCTATCTGGTCGACCTTAGACATGGCAAGGCAAAGGCGATCTGGTTGACCTTAGACATGGCAAGGCAAAGGCGATCTGGTTGACCTTAGACATGGCAAGGCAAGAGTCATCTGGTCAACCTTAGACATGGGAAGGGAAGAGCCATCTGGTTGACCTTAGACATGGGAAGGTGACAGCCACCTCATTGACCTTAGACATGGCAAGTCGAGAGCCATCTGGTCGACCTCAGATATGGGAAGGTGACAGCCATCTGGTCCACCTTAGACATGGGAAGGCGAGAGCCATCTCATCGATCTTAGACATGGGAAGGCAATAGCCATCTGGTTAACCTTAGACATGGCAAAGTAAGAGCCATCTGGTCCATCCTAGACATGGCAAGGGGAGAGCCATCTGGTCAGCCTTAGACTTAGAAAGGCAAGAGCCATCTGATCTATCTTACTCAGAACAAAGCAACGTCATCTGGTTGACCTTAGACATAGGAAGGCAAGAGCCATCTGGTTGCCTTAGACATGGCAAG
>NW_012105442.1:289586-293319 GCF_000951045.1 Mandrillus leucophaeus
AGCAGAAACCCTACAAGCCAGAAGTCACTGGGGCCCTATCTTCAGCTTCCTTAAACAAAACAATTATCAGCCAAGAATTTTGTATGAGGTGGACCAGATGACTCTTGCCTTGCCATGTCTAAGGTGGACAAGATGGCTATTACCTTGCCATGTCTAAGTGGGATCAGATGCCTTCACCTTGTAGCTTCATAAATGAAGGAAAGATATAGTCTTTTTCAGACAAACAAATGCTGAGAAAATTCACCACTACCAAGCCAGCACTACAAGAACTGCAAAACACACAAAACCACACCCAACATTATACTGAATGGGGAAAAGCTGAAAGCATTCCCTCTGAGAACTGGAACAAGACAAGGATGCCCACTCTTACTATTCAGCATAGTACTGGAAGTCCTATCCAGAGCAATCAGACAAAAGAAAGAAACAAAGGGTATCCATTATCAGTAAAGAGGAAGCCAAAGTGTTGTTGCTTGCCAAAGATATAATTGTATACCTAGAAAACCCTGAAGACTCCTCCAAAAAGCTTCTAGAACTGATAAATGAATTCAGCAAAGCTTCAGGATACAAAATCAATGTACACAAATCAGTACAAACTTTGCCGAGTTCATTTATCAGTTGTAGGAGCTTTTTGGAAGAGTCTTTACAGTCTTCTAGGTATATGATCATATCACCATGGCAAGGCGAGTGCCAACTGGTTGACAGATATGGGAAGGTGAAAGCCATTTGGTCAACCTTAGACATGGGAAAGCAAGAACCATCTGGTCGGCCTTAGACATGGCAAGGTGAGAGCTTTCTGGTCAACTTTAGACATGTGAAGGCGAGAGCCATCTTGTCAACCTTAGACATGGCAAGGCGAGAGCCACATGGTCAACCTTAGATATGGGAAGGCAAGAGCCATCTGGTTGACCTTAGACATGGCAAGGCAAGAGCTATCTGGTCGACCTTAGACATGGCAAGGCAAAGGCGATCTGGTTGACCTTAGACATGGCAAGGCAAAGGCGATCTGGTTGACCTTAGACATGGCAAGGCAAGAGTCATCTGGTCAACCTTAGACATGGGAAGGGAAGAGCCATCTGGTTGACCTTAGACATGGGAAGGTGACAGCCACCTCATTGACCTTAGACATGGCAAGTCGAGAGCCATCTGGTCGACCTCAGATATGGGAAGGTGACAGCCATCTGGTCCACCTTAGACATGGGAAGGCGAGAGCCATCTCATCGATCTTAGACATGGGAAGGCAATAGCCATCTGGTTAACCTTAGACATGGCAAAGTAAGAGCCATCTGGTCCATCCTAGACATGGCAAGGGGAGAGCCATCTGGTCAGCCTTAGACTTAGAAAGGCAAGAGCCATCTGATCTATCTTACTCAGAACAAAGCAACGTCATCTGGTTGACCTTAGACATAGGAAGGCAAGAGCCATCTGGTTGCCTTAGACATGGCAAGACAATAGCCATCTGGTCAACCTTAGACATGTGAAGATGAGAGCCATATGGTCGACCTCAGACATGGCAAATTCAGCAAAGCTTCAGGATATAAAATCAATGTGCACAAGTCAGTAGCTCTACTATACACCAACAGTGACCAAGCTGAGAATCAAATAAAGAACTCAACCCCTTTCACAGAAGCTGCAAAGCAAAACAAAACAAAACAAAACAAAACAAAAAACAATACTTAGAAATACATCTAACCAAGGGGTGAAAGGCCTCTACAAGGAAAACCACAAAACACTGTTGAAATAAATCATAGATGACACAAACAAATGGAAACACATCCCATGTGCATGGATGGGTAGAATTAATATTGTGAAAATGACCATACTGCCAAAAGCCATCTGTGAATTCTGTGCAATTCCCTTCAAAATACCACCATCATTTTTCAGAGAACCAGAATAAACAATCCTAAAGTTTGTATGGGACAAAAAAAACAAAAAACCCATACAGCCAAAGCAAGACTAAGCAAAAAGAACAAATTGGGAGACATCACATTACCTGATTTCAAACTACACTAAAGGCCATAGTCACCAAAACAGCATGGTATGCATACAAAAATAGGTATATAGAACAATGGAACAAATAAAGAACCCAGAAATAAAGCAAAATACTTACCGCCAACTGATCTTTGACAAAGCAAACAAAAACATAAAGTGGGGAAAGGATACCTTATTCAACAAACAGTGCTGGGATAATTGGCAAGCCACACGTAGGAGAGTGCACCTGGATCCCCACCTCTCACCTTATACAAAAATCAACTCAAGATGTATCAAGGACTTAACTCTAAAACCTGAAACTGTAAAAATTCTAGAAGATAACATCTGAAAACTCTTTCTAGACATTGGCTTAGGCAAGGATTTTGTGACCAATAACCCAAAATCAAATGGAATAAAAACAAAGATAAATAGGTAGGACTTAATTAAACTAAAGAGTATTTGCCCAGCAAAAGGAACAGTCAGCAGAGTAAACAGACAACCCACAGAGTGGGAGAAAATCTTCACAATCTACCCATCTGACAAAGGACTAATATCCAGAATCCTGTATGAACTCAAAGAAATTAACAAGATAAAACCAAACAATCCCATCAAACAGTGGGCTAAGGACATGAACAGGCAATTTTCAAAAGATATACAAATGGCAACAAACATATGAAAAAATGCTCAGCATCACTAATGATCAGGGAAATGCAAATCAAAACCACAATGTGATACCACCTTACTCCTGCAAGAATGGCCATAATAGAAAAATTAAATAATAGTAGGTGTTGGCATGCATGCAGTAAAAAGGGAATACTTCTATACTACTGGTGAGAATCTAAACTAGTACAACCACTATGGAAAACAGTGTAGAGATTTCTTAAAGAACTAAAAGTAGAACTATCATTTGATCCAGCAATCCCATTACTGGATATCTACCTAGAGGAAAAGAAGTCATTTATGAAAAAGATTTTGCACACACATGTTGATAGCAGCACAATTTGCAATTGCAAAAATATGGAACCAACCGAAATGCCCAGCAATCAATGAATGGATAAATAAACTGTGGTATACAGATATGATAGAATACTACTTAGTCACAAAAAGGAACGAAGTAATGGCATTTGCAGCAACCTGGATTGGATTGGAGACTATTATTCTAAGTGAAGTAATTCAGAAATGGAAAACCAAACATCTATGCTGTCACTTATAAGTGGGAATTAAGCTATGAGGATACAAAGGCATAAGAATGACACAGTGAACTTTGGGGACTCGGGGGAAATGGTGAGAAGGTAAGGGATAAAAGACTACAAATTGGGTTCAGTATACTACTCAGGTGATGGGTGCAACAAAACCTCCCAAATCACCACTAAAGAACTTATGTAACCAAATACCACCTGTTCCCCAAAAACCTATGACAACAAAAAATTAAAAAATAAAGCAACTATAAACAGTACAGCATGTGGTTGAAAGACTCTCCAGAGAAATAGGTATCAGGTAGAAAAGACAATCACAACTTTTGGAAATGAAAGACACACTTACGGAAAAGCAAAATACAGTGGAAAGTTTCAAGAAGAGAATTCAAACAAATAAAAGAAAGAAACTCAGAGTTTGAAGAAAAGGTTTCCAAATTACCCTAATCTGACAAAGACAAAGAAAAAAAGAATTAAAATAAATAAACAAACCTCCAAGAAATGTGAAATTATGTTAAACAACCAAACATAAGAATGTTTGTGTTCCTGAGGAAGGAGAGAAATTTAAAAGT
>NW_012105442.1:296074-298617 GCF_000951045.1 Mandrillus leucophaeus
CTAAAAAGCTTCTGCACAGCAAAATAAATATTCAGTACAGTAAGCAGACAACCCACAGAGTGGGCAAAAATATTCACAAACTATGCATTCAACAAAGGACCTAATATCCAGAATCTACAAGGAACTCAAACACATCAGCAAGAAAAAAACAAATAATCCCATTAAAATGCGGGCTGAGGACATGAATAGAAAATACTCAAAAGAAAATATATAAATGGCCAACAAACATATGAAAAAATGCTCAACATCATTAATTATCAGGGAAATGCAAATCAAAACCACACTGAGATACCACTTTACTCCTGCAAGAATGGCCATAATTTAAAAAGAAAAAAACAGTAGATATTGGCGTGGATGTGGTGAAAAGGGAACACGTTTACACTGCTGGCGGGAATGTAAACTAGGACAACCGCTATAGAAAACAGTGTAGCGATTCCTTAAAGAACTAAAATTAGAACTACCATTTGATCCAGCAATCCCACTACTGAATATCTACCCAGAAGAAAAGAATTTAAGAAGACACTTGCACGTACATGTTTATAGAAGCGCAATTCGCAATTGCAGAAATATAGAACCAGCCTAAACACTCATCAATCACCGAGTGGATAAAGAAAATGTGGTATATAGGTATACCATGGAAGAGTACTTAGTCATAAAAAGATATGAAATAATGGCATTCATAGCAACCTGAATGAGATTGGAGTCTATCGTTGTAAGTGAAGTAGCTAAAGTCTGGAAACCAAACATCGTATGTTCTCATTCATAAATGGGAGATAAGCTATGAGGATGCAAAGGCATAAGAATGACGCAATGGACTTTCGGGACTCAAAAGGAAAGGGTGGAGGGGTGATAGATAAGAGACTAACATTGGGTGCAGTGTACACTGCTTGGGTGATGGGTACACCAAAATCTCAGAAATCAACACCAAAGAGCTTATTCATCAACCAGACACCACCCATTCCTCCAAAACTATTGAAATTATAAAAAAAAAATTTAAAGATGGAAATTTCAGATGTCAGTGTGTATGTGAATTAATAAAGTAGTTTTAAAGTTCATAAAGCAAAGATGCCATCTAATAGTAGCTTCTTTTTTCTCCAATAGTGAGTGGAGGTCAGCTCCCACTGGACATCGGGACATATTATAATCCTAGACTACTGTGCTGATACAAAACACACCCATGGCATCAGCATGATAGTCAGTCATGACTTACATTACATATAAGAATTTAAGACATGAGAAATGCAGCCTTTGAAATCAGTAGAGAACAGAATTGTTTTGAGAAAGTTGTATATTATTTAGAACTTGAAAAAACCAAAAGTATAAATTTCAAAAAACATCAAGACATCAATAGAAAAATAAAATTAATAATATAACTTTTTACATTCTTGCAGTAAATTATTCCTTTTACACTTGACATGAAATGCAAATATTATGAAGTAAAAGATAGACAAATGTTACTAACCAAAATGATCAAATCATTTTGTTAGCAATGTATTGGTAAATAACGTTAAAAAAATAAGTGAAAGATTGAAAGAAAATGTTTACTATATATATATAATAAAAAGATACTATTCAGAATATACAAAGAGTTCATTCCAATAAGTAAGAACTTGCAAAACCCAATGAGAAAATGGGCAAAGAATATTAAGAGGAATTGCACAGAAGAAAAAGACAAATTGTGTATAAACAAATGAAAAGCTGCTTCATCTGTCTAATGGCCAAACTGTCTATTAAAATATGATAGTATTTCCCCTATCTCATGGATAAAATTAAAAAGTACACATCCATTACAGAAATTACCTGTAATATCCATTACCTCACAAAACAATGGAAAGGTATTTATTTGTAGTGGAATTCTGAACAGATTCCCCAGATAAAAAAATCAATAATGACCAAACTAATTGAGAGAGTGATAAATTTAACAAACCTTATTTTTTGATCAGTGAAGACTAATTTTTTATTTATTTAAAGATTTTTTGATTTAGCCTTGGATAATAAAGTCAGCTAATATAGGGAATGTTCACTAACATATATAAATTCAAATGAATTGTTAATTTAGAATGATGATTTAATATCAATAAAAGTTGTCTAAATTTTTTCAGGAAAAACAATATATATTATATATATATATATAAAAAACA
This sequence comes from Mandrillus leucophaeus, assembly GCF_000951045.1. Classification (NCBI taxonomy): domain Eukaryota; kingdom Metazoa; phylum Chordata; class Mammalia; order Primates; family Cercopithecidae; genus Mandrillus; species Mandrillus leucophaeus. The sequence goes on from NW_012105442.1 coordinate 298,216, forward strand.
TCAGGTAAGTTTAAAAGAAGGCAGACTGTATCCTGTTTATCATCTTGTGCCTGTTTTTATTCTGATTCAGCATACTGCATGAATTTTTTTAAAAAGCTTTATGTGGTTGTGGCCGTTCCGCTCCTCTCAGGTAATATTTGATTGTTCTGTCAGAAACAATTTTAAGGTTTGCAGAGTTGTATCTCTGTCAAGCAGTCTGATTAGAGGAACTTGAACCTTTAGATCATGAAAGAGCTTACTTTTGACTTGTCATAGTTGGCATGGAGTCTATGCCTTATGATGTAAGCAATGTGAACATCATAACGTCTTCAAGGTTTCTATCCACGAAGACATTAGCCAAAGAAGTGAGGTACTCATCTGATGATATCCGAGATGAAGAATAAGTAAAAGTCATGTAAGAAT
>NW_012105442.1:300877-303462 GCF_000951045.1 Mandrillus leucophaeus
ACAAACTAGAGAACCTAGGGGAGATGGATAGATTCCTGGAAATATACAACACTCCCAGATTAAACCAGGAGGAAATAAAAACTCTGAACAGACCAATAACAAGTAGCAAGATTGAAACAGAAATAAAAAATTGCCAACAAAAAAAGCCCAGGACCAGATGGATTCACAGCTGAATTTTATCAGACATTCAATGAAGAAGAGATACCAATCCTATTGAAAGTATTCCAAAAGAGAGAGAAAGAGGGAATCCTCCCTAAATCATTCTAGGAGGCTAGTATCACCCTAATACCAAAAACAGGAAGGGACATAACAAAAAAAGGAAAATACATAATGAAATACCTGATGAACATAGATGCAAAAATCCCTAACAAAATACTAGCTAACTGAATTCATTAGCGTATCAGAAATAATACACCATGATCAAGTGGGTTTTATATCAGGGGTGCAGAATTGGTTTACCTTATGCAAGTCAAAAAATGTAGTACACCACATAAAGAGAATTAAAAACAAAAATCACATGATCACCTCAATAGAGGCAGAAAAAACATTTGACAAAATCCAGCATACCTTTATGATTAAAACCCTTAGCAAAATCAGCATAGAAGAGACATACTTTAAGGTAATAAGTGCCATCTATGACAAACCCATAGTCAACATTATAGTGAGTAGGGAAATGTTGAAATCATTCCCCCTGAGAATTGGAACAAGATAACAATGCCAATTTTCACCACTTCTATTCAACGTAGTACTGGAAGTCCTAGCCAGAAATATCAGACACGAAAAAGAAACAAAGGGCATCCATACCAGTAAAGAGGAAGTCAAACTGTTGCCGTTCACCAATGATATGATCATATACCTAGAAAACCCTAAAGACTCATCCAAAAATCTCCTAGAACTGATAAATGAATACAGTAAAGTTTCAGGATACAAAACCAATGTACACAAATCAGTAACACTGCTATACACCAACAGTGACCAAGCTGAGAATCAAATAAAGAACTCAACCACTTTTAAAACAGCTGCAAATAAATAAATAAATAAATAAATAAATAAAATACTTGGGACTATACCTAACCAAGATGAACGACCTCTACAAGGAAAACTACAAAACACTGCCAAAAGAAATTATAGATGACATCAAAAAATGGAAACACATCCCATGTCCATGGATGGATATAATCAATATTGTGAAAATAACCATACTGCCAAAAACCATCAATAAATTCAGTGAAATCCCATCAAAATGCCATCATCATTCTTCACAGAACTAAAAAAAAATCTTAAAAATCATACAGAACCAAAAAAGAGCCCACATAGCTAAAGCTAGACTAAGTAAAAACAACAAATCTGAAGGCATCACATTACCCAACTTTACGCTTCAAGGTTATAGTTACAAAAACAGCATGGTACTGGTGTAAAAACAGGCACATAGACCAAAGGAATAGAATAAAGAACCCAGAAATAAAGCCAGTTACTTACAGCCAACTGATCTTCTACAAGGCAAACTAAAATATAAAGTGGGGAAGAGACACCCTATTCAACAAATGGTGCTGGGATAATCGGCAAGCCATATGTAGAAGAATGAAACTGGATCCTCATCTCTCACCTTATACAAAACTCAACTCAAGATGGATCAAATACTTAAAACTAAGACCTGAAACCATAAAATTTCTAGAAGATAACATTGGAAAAATTCTTCTAGACATTGGCTTAGGCAGAGTTCAGACCAAGCATCTGAAAGCAAATGCAACAAAAACAGAGGTAAATAGATGGGACTTAATTAAGCTAAAAAGCTTCTGCACAGCAAAATAAATATTCAGTACAGTAAGCAGACAACCCACAGAGTGGGCAAAAATATTCACAAACTATGCATTCAACAAAGGACCTAATATCCAGAATCTACAAGGAACTCAAACACATCAGCAAGAAAAAAACAAATAATCCCATTAAAATGCGGGCTGAGGACATGAATAGAAAATACTCAAAAGAAAATATATAAATGGCCAACAAACATATGAAAAAATGCTCAACATCATTAATTATCAGGGAAATGCAAATCAAAACCACACTGAGATACCACTTTACTCCTGCAAGAATGGCCATAATTTAAAAAGAAAAAAACAGTAGATATTGGCGTGGATGTGGTGAAAAGGGAACAGGTTTACACTGCTGGCGGGAATGTAAACTAGGACAACCGCTATAGAAAACAGTGTAGCGATTCCTTAAAGAACTAAAATTAGAACTACCATTTGATCCAGCAATCCCACTACTGAATATCTACCCAGAAGAAAAGAATTTAAGAAGACACTTGCACGTACATGTTTATAGAAGCGCAATTCGCAATTGCAGAAATATAGAACCAGCCTAAACACTCATCAATCACCGAGTGGATAAAGAAAATGTGGTATATAGGTATACCATGGAAGAGTACTTAGTCATAAAAAGATATGAAATAATGGCATTCATAGCAACCTGAAGGAGATTGGAGTCTATCGTTGTAAGTGAAGTAGCTAAAGTCTGGAAACCAAACATCGTATGTTCTCATTCATAAATGGGAGATAAGCTATGAGGATGCAAAGGCATAA
>NW_012105442.1:308742-329962 GCF_000951045.1 Mandrillus leucophaeus
TTCCAGAAAACTGAATTCATCTTGGATTCTTTGGGGAAATGAATTCTGACATGGAACTTGGGGAAGGTTTTCTGTATTTACCTGAATTACATCTGACTATAGTTTGTTGAGAATTATTCAGAATTAAGCATGTTTAGAGATATTCACAGATTTTGGATATTTGAATAGCATTTCTCTGATGGCTAAAACACTTGGAAGATGGTGTTTGTTTAGCAGTAATTCAAGAGTCAAGGCTCCGCAATTAATTGACTGTACAGCAGAAACCCAATTCCTGAGATAGGGGCAGAAGATGTCCAGGAAAGAGTTAGCAGCAGTATCAGGGGCTTGCACTTACACTATACTTGCACTTATATAAGAGGCTCTTGTCATGTCAGAACAAATCCTGGATTGAGATGATCCACATTTCTTATTGTTCTGTAGGTGAACACTGTCACACACCAATCAGCATTTTAGTCTTTTAAATGCAAAATAAATTGATGCAATGCCTCATAGCACTTTGTCAGTTATTGAAGAAGTGTTCCTGGGATGTCTTTATTTAGATTTTGAATTTTGCACATTAATAAAACATAATGGAAGTCCTGGATTTCAGGACTTTTCATCTTATCACATACTCTCGTCTCAAAATCTCATTGTCCATTTCTGAAACCCAACACGCTTGGAGTCGTAAAGCAAAGAATTTTTAAGCTGTTGGGCTAATGTAATGTGTCAGCCAGAACAAGTAACAGCTACTTCACTGGGGTTCCCAAGCATTTGAAGCTGATATCTGTTTCTGCATGTTTTCAAGGAGAAAGTTATCATCAGATTATGTTTGTCTACTATACATGAACACAGTGTCTTCTAGTCTTGCTAAAATTGAACTATATTTGTTTGTAAAGAACCTACACACTTCAAAGTAGTTTTCTGTACATTTGATGGCCTTTATATATACATTCACCACCACTTTCTGATTTCTGAAAACTCAATTTGTCTATCTCTGATGGAAAACCAGCTTTTCCTCCAATCTTTCTGTCTCTTATGGTCATGACAAATGCCATTTGCAAGAAACAATCTAATGGCACCAGATGGACATGATATTCACAGATGTCTCTCTGAAGATCCTCACTGACTTTGTTTTTCTGCTTTCCTTTAGTTCATCACAAAATGAAATGTCTTTTAACTGTTTTAAAATGGTACAATATTGGAAACCAACATGAAAGAGTTATTCAGCAACCTCATCACTGGTCAAAGTCAACTTGTACCTTTGAAAAATGCTCCCAAGAAAAGTGTGTTGTTTCACTCAAAGATTTTAAAAAATGTTTTTAACTTCTTGCATTGCATGAACTACTAATGAGAAAATATTTTAAATTTCCTTTCTGTTTCTCCGGATTCCAACTGCGTCTTTAGAGATTATCTAAAAACTTTTGATTCACCACACAGGAAGCTAAAAAAGCAACTCTTACCTGATATGTACTCAGAGGTGCTCTGGGTTTTATACTATCCATCACACAAGCCAAACCAGGCTCCACAAAACAGGAACCAGGAACCTAAGTAGTTTCATTGTTTTTGTGCTCAAAAACATAGGGTGCTGTATCCCAAGTTCTGAAGCAACTGAAATCTATGTTGTCACTTGTAATACTAATGATAGGATGACTGGAATAACCTATTTTTTTCTGCAACTAACGACTCTTTAAATAAGTCTTAAGATTCTTGTGATCAAGTTGATACCTCAGGTAACCTGTTGTTTACAAACCTTCACAAAAGCATGGCCAGTTAAGGTTGTGTCCATATTCAAAGACAGTTTATACCAAATCAAAAACAGTCTCATACTCTTTATTTGTTTGTAGAAAAGAGAAAATGTAGATTTCTTCACCTGTGATTTACCTGATGTTTCTTTGGAGGGCTCTCTTAGGGGCTATTTCAACAAACATGACATTTTCCCGTCATTTGGCTGCAGTTGTGAGAGCCTGGATGAAAGCAACTGGCTCTGGAATGTTCCTGTATCAATATTTGCCAGGAGTCAAATCTTCATAAGCTGTTTTTCCTGTTGTTATTGAAATCAGTTCCATTTCTGGCTTTATCCTCCCCAAATTCCCAATGCTCTCTTTAATATCTTTGCACACTGGATCCCTCATATAATTGTAATTAGCAGCTGGAACTGACAGGATATATGAAATATCCTGCTTTTCTCAAACTGTTGAACCACCTCTTCAGGACACTTGGCTATAGCTTCTCCCTCTTCTGACAGGGTACAGGAGCAAGGACTGTTAAAGGTGCCTTGCTCATTCTTTTGGAGGACACTAGAGCCTTTGAATTTCTGTTCTGAGAACCTAAAAAAGCTCTAAAAATTAAAGTCCCTTATTAAAAAATAAAATATAAATCATAACTACATACAATTAAATGTATTGCATGCTTTACTACTATATCCATTTCATAGTCACCTCCTGTTGCTATTGCAGTCAGCTCCAGTGTTGCAGGTATCCACTTAAAACACCGGGTGATGCTCGTCATCTCCACAGGAGCAGTTGGACTCGCTGGTAAATCATGTTTCACAGTGAAAAGTGATCTCTCGGGGTATTTTTTAAAATTATTTTTATGGGTGCATAGTAGATACATATATATATACATGAGATATTACGCTCAAGGCATACAAAGCATAATAATCACATCAGAGTAAATAGTATATACATCACCTCAAGCATGTATCATTTCTCTGCGTTACAGACATTCCATGTATACTTTTTTAGTTTTAGGGGTTTTTTTTTCTTTTTTTTTGAGACTGTTTCGCTCTTGTCGCCCAGGCTGGAGGGCAGTGGCACAATCGATCTCGGTTCACCACAACCTCCACCTCCCGGGTTCAAGCAATTCTCCTGCCTCAGCCTCCTGAGCAGCTGGAATTACAGGCATGTGCCACCACGCCTGGCTAATTTTGTATTTTTAGTAGAGACAGGGTTTCTCCATGTTGGTCAAGTTGGTCTCAAACTCCCGACCTCAGGTGATCCACCCGCCTCAGCCTCCCAAAGTGCTGGGATTACAGGTGTGAGCTACCACTCCTGGCCTGTATCTTTTACTTGTTATAATCATGTATTCTGTTAAAACTTAAGATTGTAAGACATGTTGTCCTCTGTTGCCACATAGTGTTAATTATACTTTTATTGAGTGTAATAATATATTGCCTGGATATACCAGTTCACATAATCATCTTCCCGTCTGTGAAGAATATCACTGGTATGTTGATAGAGACTGCATTGACTCTGTGGATTGCTCTGGGTAGTACAGACATTTTAACAATATGAATTCTTCCAATCCATGAAAATGGAATGTGTTTCCAATTTTGTCTCCTCTTCACTTTCTTGCAGCAATGTTTTATAGTTTTCATTGTAGAGATCTTTCACTTCTTAGGTTAAGTGCATTCCTAGGTATCTTATTTTATTTGTAGCTATTGTAAATGGCATTAGTTTCTTGATTTCTTTTTCAGATTGTTCACTGTTGATTTTGTATGTTGATTGTTTTCATCCTGCAACTTTACTGAATGTGTGTATCAGTTCTTAGAAGGAGTCTTTAGGTTTCTCAAATATAGGATCACATCAACTTCAAACAAAAATAATTTGACTTCTTTCTTCCCAGTTGGACACCCCTTATTTCTTTCTCTTATCTGAAAGCTCTAGCTAGAACTTCTTGTATTTTTCATGTTTAGTGAAATAGTGTGAACCACAGAACCCAAAGAAAGTACCACTAGTGATGCATAAAGTGCTCCCAAGAAGCAGAGAAATACCATAACCTTGTAAGAGAAAGCTGTGATACTTGATATGTATCATAGATTGAGGTCTGCATCTTTGTTTGCTTGCCATTTCAGATAGATGATTCATCTCAGAAACATATGAAGTAAATTTATGTTACCAATGAATTCAGTACAGTACTGAAAATACACTTTATCTTCCTCATAATTTTCTTAGTGACATTTTCTTTTGTCCACCTTATTTTTGTAAGAATATAGTATACAACAAAAAATTAGCCAGCTGTGGTGGCACACGCCTATAGTCCCAGCTACTCAGGAGGCTGAGGCAGAAGAATGGCTTGAACCCAGGAGGCAGAGGTTGCAGGGAGCTGAGATTGCACCATTGTACACCAGCTTGGGCAACAAGATTGAGACTCCATCTCAAAAAAAAAAAAAAAAAAGATTATAGTATATAATACACTGAACCTACAAAATATGTGTTCATTGACTGTTTATGTTATGAATAAGGCTTCTGGTCAACAGTTGGCTATTAGTAGTTAAGTTTTGTGGGAGTCCAAATTTATATGTGAATTTTCTACTATGCCCCTACACCCCACATTGTTCAAGAGAAAAGGAAAGGAAAACGTTAGAATGAACCATGTGGGATTGGACTGAAATGGAGAGTGTCAGTAAGAACTTGGGATTTTCCACATATTTTGATACTGAAATTTGGATTAATGTAAGCATGTATGTATGTGTATTTATGTATATGCATATATTTCTCTGCTGTGTTCCAGGAGGAAGCCTGTGAGCAATGAGAACCCCCACAGCCATATACACATCTGCTTCAACTAGTGGCCAGATCTTGGTTTCTAAATATCATTCTCCCCTAAAAAAAATCTGGTCTGCCAGAAAAATGGCTGATTTCAGGGCTGGGGAAGAGAAAGCAGATGATAAGCTTGGAAGACTGTGTGGCATAAAATAAAGAAACGCTTAAAGAATAATGGCAAAACATCAAAAAGACATGAAGTCAGCCTGAAATGGCTATCACTGGCCAAGTCTGGGGGTATTTGAACACCAAAATAATGTTTTCCCTTCTCCCCTGTTTGTTTGTTTTTTTGTGTTTTGTTTCATTTTTTAATCCATGTAGAAGGTATGAAAGAATAAGAAATCATCATGCAGCCACCATCAGGCCAGCATCACTCATCATAATTAAATTCAAGCAAGAACCATCAATGCAGCCAGGTGTGGTGGCTCATGCCTGTAATTCCAGAACTTTGGGAAGCTGAGGCTGGGCGGATCCCTTGAGCCCAGGAGCTTGAGACCGGCCTAGGCAAATAGCAACACCCTAGCTGTTTGGGAGGCTGAATAAGCAGATCGCTTGGGCCCAGGAGGGAGTCTGAGGCTGCAGTGAGCTGAGCTTGTGCCACTGCACTCTAACCTAGGGTACAGAGCATGACCCTGTCTCAAAAAAAAAAAGAAAAAGAAAAAAAAATCATCAATGCAATACTAAATCTAGTGGGTGAAATTTTGAGGTGTAACTAGATATTTATAGAGCCACAAAGTATTGTCACACAAGATATCAGTGAAATACAAAAGGTAAACAGTAACTTTACCATGGACAAACCTGACAGATATTCCTTAACCAAAGAAGCAAAGTCAACACTGTCCAGCAATGAAACCAACTGACAGCCTCCAGATATGCTCCATAAGTCTCCAGATAAGTTGTATTGGGAAGAAGTCAGCATCACCTGTGTGACATTCCTGCCTGAATGATATAATCTTAATCTAATAATGAGGAAACATCACATGAACACAGAGAGAAAAGCCGTAAATAATTGACCCATACTCTTCAAAAGCATGAATGTTACGAAAATCAAAGAAAGGCTCAAAAACAGTCCCAGATTAAAGGAGAACAAAGAAAGAGGACAATTGGACCCAGCACATCATTGAATGTGAAAATCCCCCATCTTGGATTTTCTTTGGCTATAAAGGATATTATGGGGGAAACTGGCAAAATCTTAATAAGGTCTGTCAATTAGATATTAATATTGAATCAATTTCAATTTTCTGATTTTGATAATGATAATCATAGTTATGTAAGAAAATTTCTTCTTTTTAGGAAATAGTAAAGTATTTAGAAATAAAGAGGCATCATGTCTGTGACTAACAAATGGTTCAGGAAGAGAAATATATATTATGTACCTAAATTTATATTTATTTAGAAAGAGAAGAAGAAAAGTGGGTGAATAAGTAAAGCAAATGCAGTAAAATGTTAACATTTGGGGAATGAGACCCAAGGATTCTTTGTACTATTTTTATAATTTTTCCTTAAGTCTGAAATTGTCAAAACAAAACATGTCTAAGAAGAAAAACAAATTTTTAAAAATATCAACAAATTATATCCCATTGCATGAAATAAACCATGCAACCATGTTGATCTAAGTAAATGAATAAACTGAAGATTTTATGAGGAAGAGATATTTACATAGTCTTAAATTACCTCCCCACAATATATCAATTAATTACAAGATGAAAAAGTAACACTGCAGAAAAGAAATCCAGCAGATACCATCATTAATTGTCAAAGCTAATGTCACCAGTAATAAGACAAATGAAAATTATAGGTTATATGGTAGGATGCAATGAGAAGATCCCAGGATCATCGCTGAGGTACTCTTACCAAAAATAATACAATCTAAATCTCATCATAATGAAACACCAGGAAAAGACAACTGAGAGATATTCTATACTCTGAAATTTACTCTTCAAAAGATTCAAAGTCATGAAGTCAAGGAAACCTGAGGAACTGTTCCAGACTGAAGGAGTGTAAGAGACACACATCTAAATGCAATCCATGGGTCTGAATGGGATACGTCTGCTATAAAGGACATGACAGACAATCAAAGCTCAAAAGAAGCTGAAGATTGAATGATACGATGTAGTAAAGTTAACTTACTGATTATTAAGATTGTATTGTAGTTATGTAGAGTGTCCTGACTTGTGGGAATACCTACTAAAGGAATCAGGAGTGCTGGCCTAATGCCAGTAATTTACTCTCACATGGTTCAGAGGGATAATTATTTGTAGTATAACTTGGAACTTTTCTATAATTTTAAGAGTGTTTCCCAAAAGTTCACAAATAAAAATAAAAATAAATAGATAGAAAAGATGAAAAACCTAAAGCAATTCATATATTTCCAGGAGAAAAGATCTACATACACCAGTGCTTAAAATCAAGAATACGGCCGGGCGCGGTGGCTCAAGCCTGTAATCCCAGCACTTTGGGAGGCCGAGACAGGCGGATCACGAGGTCAGGAGATCGAGACCATCCTGGCTAACACGGTGAAACCCCGTCTCTACTGAAAAATACAAAAAAACTAGCCGGGCGAGGCGGGGCGCCTGTAGTCCCAGCTACTCGGGAGGCTGAGGCAGGAGAATGGCGTAAACCCGGGAGGCGGAGCTTGCAGTGAGCTGAGATCCGGCCACTGCACTCCTGCCTGGGCGACAGAGCGAGACTCTGTCTCAAAAAAAAAAAAAAATCAAGAATACGTAAGTTTGATGGCACTACAACAATTGACATACATCCAAACGTTGACAATGACCACAGTACCAATATGTCAAAAGGATGTGTCTAAATCAAAATCTATCACCATATAAAAATTATAAAATAAGAATAAACCATCAATTAACTCCACTGAAGTATTAATGACAACTTAGCTGTTTGGCTGTTTAACCAGATGGCATTTTGAAAGTTTGAGTATGTAAAACTCAATAATACTAGTTTTCTTCTTCTTTCCTATTTTTTGTTTGGTTGGTTGTTTTTTTTTTTTTTCCGAGATGTAGTCTTGCTCTGTTGCCCAAGCTAGAGTGCAGTGGCATGATCCTGGCTCACTGCAACCTCTGCCTCCTGGCTTCAAGCAATTCTCCTGCCTCAGCCTCCTGAGTAGTTGGGATTACAGGCACGCGCCACCACACTCAGCTAATTTTTATATTTTTAGTAGAGACAGGGTTTCACCACGTTGGTCAGGCTGGTCTCAAACGCCTGACCTCATGATCCACCCACCTCGGCCTCCCAAGTGCTGGGATTACAGGCGTGAGCCACCATGCCTGGCCAATAACACTAATTTTCATTTGTAAGATCTACTTGAGAGTTAGTCAAGAGGACCAAGAAACACGATTTTAAATACTATATAAGTTTTCAACAGACATGCATGATACAAAAATATTTTCCTTTAATAAAGATTTTCACATGTCATATACATAATGGGAAGCAAAATGTCAGGTAAACAGACCAATAATGACATTTTGCTATCTTTCAGATATTTCTGGTTAAAATCAATACATATTTCTTAATATTTCCAAACTATATCTTAATTTATAGTTGACTCATTAGTAGGTCCTAGATGAGGAACCACATATGATTCCAATTCAAATTCACCAGCATCTGGAAAGAAAAAGAAAGAATTACTTATCTCAAATATTCCATAGTTAACGAAGTGTAAGTCAGTAACATGAGGCGAGAACTTTATCCATGTTAATAAGAATAAAAAATACATATGCAAAATCACAATACAAAATTACTATGAAATATAATTTGGTCATAGTCACAGATTGAATTATCATTGTGATTAAGTATCAGAGTTCCTGGTTTTCTCATTTTTTCATTCATTTATTTTCATTCATTTATTCAACAACCATATGTTCAGGAACTAGGACAAGCACCGAAATTACAAGATGAAGATGATATAGTCCACCCCTCAACATTGCATACTACAACCTGAAACACAAACAGACACACAGGCAATTTCCATAGACAGTCACGGACACCATGGCAGGTATTAAACATAGCACTGCTGGAACACACAGAAAAGACATGTATCTCAGTTTCATATCAATATTGTAGGCTGTTTGCTGGAGACAATATGTAGGTTAATAGCTGAAGGACAAGAAGGAAGAACAGCTGATGCAGGGAAGAACACGTGCAGAGAGCTGGAGCTGAGGAAGGTCCCTGTGTTCTGCGTAGCCGACTTTGGTGAGATGCTAGAGCGATGGGACAGAGTATGGCAAGTGATGAGAGATGAGGCTGAATAACTTGACAGGAGCCAAACTGATTTGGGTGTTTTTACTCCATGCTAGGAATCTGGAACCTTTCCTGGGGGCAAAAGTAAACCAATGACAAAGTAAATGACTGGAGATTTAAAATGTCACATGTCACATGGCTGCCTTTGAACTGGAGTAGCCTGACTGAGTGTTACTAGATGAGCCTGGAGTCTGTCTCTTGGCCTTAAATCACCACCATAAACCCAGGAAATCGATGATGCCTTTGTTTTCTGAGAACAGTTTCAGTGTGCTGGCTGGCAGGTCCCTAGAGATGGCAGAAGTGAAGGAAGTGTAAAGCCAGAGAAAAAAAGACAGATTTCTTGAGATTTCTCTGAAGTTATGGTACATGATGAATTAATGACGGGTTAAGTATACTTTTAATTATAAATGTTAATGCTTTCACATCTTTCATTAGTGGTGTGTATGAAAAAATATTTAACATATTACCTGTTAACCAAATTACGGAAAAGGATGCTATTTACTATTTGTAGTTTGTTTCAGAAATCAATGAATTAAGTTTAATTCATAAACTTTGGCAAAATACCTTTTTGTAGCTCTCCAGTTATACTGTCTTGAAACTCCTGCAGCATCTGAAATACGTCAAATATAATTTATAATGTTTAAGTTAAACAAGAGACATTATTATGAGAATGATACATCACTTACAAAAATGTAGCCTTTTATATAATAATTTCAAAGGCTAGGTCTAATTTGAGAATTGCTCAAATAAACAATAACCACATAAATAAAATTCCTACTTATTTTAAGTTTAGATAACAGAGAACATATATGTGTTATGCTGTTTAGATTAATCTGATAAAAAGTACAATTGATATATTAAAAATAACAACTATATCATGGTGATAAGAACTAAGCTCTGATTTTTATCTTATCCAAATTCCTACCTAGGAGTCTGGGGAGTCATGCCCTAGAAACCATACATTCTCATCAGATGGGTTTTATTTAACTCTATATATTGTGACTTAATTTTCAATCTGACTCTGGCATAACATTATGAGACAAGGAAAAAAAATTAACCCCAAAATATATTTCTTGCCATACCTTGAAATTGCCCTGCAAAATCTGTTATGGGAAAAATCCACATTCTATAGAGAATCCCCTTGCCTCTTTGTTCTTTCTTTCTTTCCTTCCTTCCTTCCCCTCCTCCCTCCCTTCCTTCCTTCCCTTCCTTCCTCCCTTCCCTTCCCCTTCCCCTCCCCCTCCCCCCTCTCCTTCCTTCTTTCCTTCCTTCTTTCCTTCCTTCCTTCCTTCCTTCCATCCTTCCTTCCTTCCTTTCCAGAACCAGGAGATAATCAACCAATAGCCAGGCACCCTTTTAAAAACAATTTATAACCTGCTGACTCTAAAGTGTGCTATCAAAGTGCTTCCTCTGCTCAATTAACACTTGGTCTCCACAATCCTGGTTATCTTTAGGTTATCTATCTAGGCCATCCACAATCTAGGTTATCTTTAACCCGACATTCCTTTCTATTGATCCCAGGTCTTTAGACAAACTCAACCAATTGTCAACCAGAAACGTTTAAATTTACCTATAGCCTGGAAGTCCCTGCTTTCAGTTGTCCTGCCTTCCTAAGCCAAACCCATGTATTTCTTAAATGTATTTGATTGATGTTTCATGCCTTCCTAAAATACATAAACCAAGCTGCATCCCAACCACTTTGGGCACATGTTCTCAGCAGCTCCTGAGGATGTGTCATGGGCCACAGTCACTCAAATTTGGCTCAGAATAAATCTCTTCAAATATTTTACAGAGTTTGACTCTTTTCCCCCACAGTGATAATGATAACATGATGGCCAATGCCTTCACAAATTTGGGGTGTAAAGACATTTTTCTGACTAACAAGTTTAGGAATAGTTTGAGAGACAGTTTTCTATAACTTTTTTTGTGAAAATAACATTATAGATAGACTATTTTTTCAAAAATTTTTTTATTATTATACTTTATGTTTTACGGTACATGTGCACAACATTATAGATAGACTTTATAAAATGGGTAACATGACAAAATCATTACTAGCCAGGCCTTGTAAAAGTAAAAACTCAATTCCAGATAAAGGGAGAAGCCTTTATCAAAGAAATCTTACATTATCATTCATTAACACTATGTAAAATGTGCAGTTTTACATGACTTCGGCTAACAACCTACTAATGTAATGTTATTATTTTCTTTTCTTCTAGAAGCTCTTCTCCTAAATACTTCCTTTGTGTAATATATTTTATTAGTTCATGATACCACAGTCACAAATACTTTCATAATACTTACGTGTTACTTAGATTACAAATCAAATACTTTTCTTGAAAGGCTTCTTACTTTTATCCTCAAGAAGTCTTAACTCTCTAGATAGAGGATGCTTTCTGTATAATAGATTTAAGTAAAGGTCATTCTTTTCCCTCCGAACTCTACAGGGTAGAAAAGAAGCTGCCTCTCCCTACATAAATCCTCTTCCAGCCTTTTGCTGACTTTTGAATGTTTTACCACACAAATGACGCTGAGGGCAACTGCCTTTGGGAAAGAGATACCAGCTCAGATTTGAAGGGTCAGAGGGAAAAGGGACAGACCAGAACACAGGGAGGGAACTGTTCTGAAAGGGGATTCCAAGAGCTGTCAGAAGGGTTGATGGCCCCAGTTTTATCCTGGCTGGTGGCAGGCAGGGGCAGTTCTGCCCATATTCACCAGTGAAAACTGGCAAATATGAAATGACTTTTCAAAATCTCTTTCATTTTATTCTTGCTTTACCATTAAATATTTTCCAAATAATTCTCTTAATAGAAATTCAGAACTGTTGTCACCCATTGAATGACTTAATACAATGCCTGGTACAGGTTATAGAAGGAAGATGGAGAGAAAAGCATCTTGGTGACATTAATCACGGTCCTATTCAGTTAGAGACAAAGGTGGCATCAATGGCTTTGGAAGTGTGTAGAGCAACAGCTTAGGAGAAACTGAACATCGTCAGAGGAAATAAAAAAAGCTTAGTAAACTGCTCATCTTCATTTTATGCAATATACCAACCAAATCAAAAGCTACATTAGCTCCTAATGAATTAAAATATATAAACTTTTCATTAAACACATTCTTCCTTTCTCCGTGGTCTTTCTGTTTATTTCCAGGTGGAGATTATGTTTCAGATGGTGGAGGTGGCTTCAAGTCCAACATTACTAAGGGGAACACATATGAAACTTCATCTGTACTTTTTCATTTAAAAAATCAGTAGGTGACAAAATTATACACAGGAGAACAATGTACCAGCAAATTTTAGCTAATTAGAAACATTCTCTCATAACCGGTAGTTTTCAAACTATGTCCCAAAGAAATCTAAGGTTCCACACAGGACACTGCAGGATTAAAAGATAAGGAAGTCACAGTTTAGAGCTCCCACCCTTCCCTTAGCCAGACAACTGAACTTCTGTTTTACAGAACACAGTTTCATAGACATTTTCTTAAAAAGGAAAGCGCTATTCTTCAATTTTTTAAGGTATGCCACCAGTGTAGTTAAAATCCCTAAGTTTTCATAGGAGGCAACACAGGCTCAGAGAGATTGTAGCTTGCCTGAGGTCACATAGTGAATTAGCTATATACAGGCCAGGAATGGGCTTCAGGTCTCCTTACTGAGCCTGGAGATCTATGCCAGCTGCTTCCTTCTTATTCAGAAAACGGACATAGATTTTAAAATATAACTCAGAAAATGCACATGTAAAACTGTCACATAGCTCAATAATGTTTAGGCACGATACAGAAAAGACTACTTCTCTAAATTGTAAGTTTGAAAGTTATGAAAAAAATTAGAAACAGCAATTAACGTCAGAACTTTTGTTAGCAGTGAATGTACTCAATGTATAAAGAACTTTTTTTTTTTTAAGTCACAGGACAGGGAACATGAAATAAAGAGCCTTTAGGTGAACTAAGCAAGCTGAAGCTGAGAAAAATTCTTCCTCAAAAGGACTATTAATTTTCTCCAAATAAAACATGGTTTACCACAATCAATCAATCAAGTCAATTATCCATGTTGTGGGTTATTTATAGCAAAATTGAAGAGGCAAAACAGATTTATCTTTTTCATCTAGCACACTTCTGTCCATCTCCTCATCATTACAAAGACATGGATTTAATTTCAATTACAATTTAAATTCAGGCAGAAGTGATAGGAGAACCTTGGCTTCCCTGACCTCACATTTCCACATGAGGACTTACACGCTCTCTACCTTCCTCGTGGGAAGATTTACCAAAAGGGTGAATTTGTGCTTGCTTGGTTCTGTGTCTCTCCTGTGAAATGATATGTCTGCCCACAGTGACATGAATTCAAGTCAGCTGTCATCTCTGCAGCAGGCAGCCTGCTTTGGGGATGAGTATCAAGCTTTCTCCACTTACAACTGTGTGTGTGAATGCCTAACCTGGGATGAAGCGTTCAGAAGCCCACTGTGCCCGCACATCTGAGCCACATCCCCCATTAGTTACTGGGAGTCAGTAATAAAAGCTAGTATGTTGATGCTCATCTGTCTGACTCCTATGTTCTCAACTTCAAAGGGGATTTGCTGCTTACCTCTCCACAGCCTTAGCAAGAAAGCTGACCTTACAACACGTATACCAATGCTTCCTTCTTCCTCAGTTACATGCTCTTACTGTACATTCTCCAACACACCCAACTTTTAAGAGGAGAAAAGCCGAAAGGAAAATTTTAGAAAAAGGAATATAGTGAAATCAATAGCAATGGGAAATCCCAGTAAATACAAATATATAGTTCATTCATTCAACAATAGTGTATAGTACAGGCTACTGTCAATTAACACTTGAGATCCACTGGCTGGAAAACACTGCAGCATTTTTCGAGACTGATTTAATAAATACATGCAGACCACACACACATTTTTATAGCTACTATATTTTCAGTAACTTTTGATGTTTTCAAATTAAACTGTGACAGCATTCTCTATTTTAAGGACCATTCAAGTGTAGTAAAAGTAAACATGCACTCAAGTGCATTAGAATCAAATATGTTTGCCCATTGAAACCACTGCAATTCAACATAAATTTAAATAGGCTAATGAATGGAAGAAATGATATTCGTCCATCTGTAATTATGAAATACATATATTTTGTCACAGAGAAAATAAGTGGGGAACAGTCTGCTGATTGAGGAGCTAAAGGATTCAGCACAGAGCCACACATGTATTTAAAGACCTTGTGAAAAAAGTGAAGAGAAAGTATGGGAAGAAGGTGAGAGATTGCCTGAAACTTTCAAAGGATAAAATGAGTACTGGACATTTGACTAAGAAAGTACAATAAAGTGCAGACAGAGGCTGAGTGTGGTGGCTCACGCCTGTAATCCCAGCACTGTGGGAGGCCGAGGCGGGCAGATCACGAGGTCAGGAGATCGAGATGGTGAAACCCCATGTCTACTAAAAATACAAAAAATTAGCTGGGCATGGTGGCGGGCACCTGTAGTCCCAGCTACTTGGGAGGCTAAGGCAGGAGAATGGCATGAACCCGGGAGGGGGAGCTTGCAGTGAGCCGAGAACGCCACATTGCCCCCCAGCCGGGGTTGGAGGGGGAGATTCCATTTCAAAAAAAAAAAAAAAAAAAAAGTGCAGGCAGAAGGAATTATATAGAACATATATAAATGACGTAACAAAAGGTTAATCAAACACTGCCTTTGTATCCAGAATGAACAGCATAACTATTATGATAGTTTCATTGGAGTTAAAATTCAGAGTAGACAGGCACTGCCTTCGTGATGCAAACAGGCCTCTTTTTAGTCAGGAAGAAACGCAACTCACTCAGTTGAGACACAATGCTCCACCATGAAAAAAAATCAAACATTTAGAAATGTTGTTTTAGCTTGGATGTACCCATATAACCACATTTAGCTAAATAGAAAGCATCTTTGAGAAATAGAGAAATAACTTAAATAAGCATTTCTGAATGTGTCCCCAGTGCACCCAAAATCTAAAACCAATCAATGTAAAAAAGAGTCTTCCTATTTAAAACATTAAAAGAAAACATTTACTCAGTGACTACTGTGGGCTTTGCATCTGAAATCTTATTAAACATAAACCTGAAACCTTATTAAACATAAACTCATCAATGTTCAAAAGTTTATTGAAGACCACAGATTCATGAAAGTAAAAACTAAACCTCTAGAGAACGTTTAAGAATCTCACAATAAGAGAAGTTTTTCCCTAAATTACAAAAAATTCAAAGGTATAACATAAAATATTAATAAATTTGAATCCATTAAAAAATTGGGTTTACGCTCTGATATCTAACCTGTACACCACCCCATAGCGAGAGCCTTAGCTCTGGGTATCTTTGGATAGATGAAATTTCCCCAAGTTCTTCAAGTGCATTTTCCTGAGAATATTCTATAGATATTCTATTTTTCTAACATTTAATATTCTATAGGTATTCTACTTTTCTATCATTTTTATAATGTTGTAATAGTTACATTTATTGATATATGATCCATCAAGTCATTGTACTAAGCACTTCTATATACATCAATAAACTCATTTACCACAACTCTAAAAAGGAGAGGTTACAAATAGAAGCAAGCTGCAAGATTTTCCCCAGGTCTTCTGATTCTACTTCTAGTGCTCCTCCCCCAAATCACAGATCCTTCTGTGGTGTAAATATGTAAATACAAAAGAAGCTTATTTCTCCAAGACGCCAAAGGTAAATAAGATGAAATGTACAGAGCTCTTCTTAGAAAATCATGAGATTACTTGCTGTTGCAATAACTTTTGTTTCCTTCACAATGTTGGAAACAGTATTAAATGTGAAATAGGAGAAAACACTAGACTATCTCACTAGGAACAAAAGTAAGTATACGTTATGGTATCGTATTGTTTCGAAAAGCTTTTTGTACTGAAATAAGATACCACTTGGAGAAAACTGTTACTCTCAAAAGTAAGGAGAATCACATTCAAAATATGGTCTCTGAATTGACTGTACTTTTTTGCAAATAATTAACTTCTCCAATAACAAATCAAGGGGATGAAATCACTTCCAAAAATTAGAACATCTATTGTTAGTAGCAAGGGTTTGGAGATAATGGGGAGATCATCGATTCCTATGGAAAATATTAAAAGCCTCTCCTTAGGATGAGGCCGTCATGAGAGTCACTGCTTAACCACTGCACTCAGATGGAGTTGAATTTAAAACATGACTTTATCCAACGGCCAGAAATGCCACCACTACCACCACCCGCAACAATACAGACACACATGAATGGTTTTAAGATATTCTCTATTTGCCAAGATACATATGGTTGGATTTTAAATATATATACACTTACAAATATGTATACGCACACATATTTGAAAATGACTGAAAGGAAATACCTGAGAATTCCTTTTCCTTCGAGCCAGTGCTATCTCCCTTTGTTTGCAAAGGTGATTGGTCAGGATTTCATCTTGTAATATTCTGGCATTCTTTTCTCGAGAAAGTTGCCTCTGGGTGTCACTCAGCTCTTGTACAACCTAGAGATACATTAGATTTTTGGTCTAACAAACATTGAAAAGTCTAAAACATTGAGAGCAGAACCTTTAAAAAAAAAAAAAACACAACTCTTTAATAAGTAGCCTATCAAAACACAAGAACCCGCCGGGCGCGGTGGCTCACGCCTGTAATCCCAGCACTTTGGGAGGCTGAGGTAGGCGAATCATTAGGTCAAGAGATCGAGACCATCTGGCTAACACGGTGAAACCCCACCTCTTCTTAAAAAAAAAAAAAACAAAAACAAAAACAAAAAATTAGCCGGGCGCGGTGGCGGCGCCTATAGTCCCAGCACTCGGGAGGCTGAGGCAGGGGAATAGCTTGAACCCGGGAGGCGGAGCTTGCAGTGAGCCGAGATGGCGCCACTGGACTCCAGCCTGGTAGACAGAGTGAGACTCGATCTCAAAAAACAAACAAACAAACAAAACACAAGAACCTTTTTCCTTGAAGAATTACACAAGCTTTAATAGTATAAGTAACACCTAAATTCATCAAAGAGCAAAAACAGTTTTTAAATACAAGCAGATACAGTGTGGTGAGGTAAAATTTCTTTGCAAAATATTTAACTAGTTTCAATACAGTTTTAAAGCTATTTAGCCTGTATTTTAACTTAAAAATGCCTAACGGAACATTTATGTTAATGATCAAACTCAACGCACCCTTCACTCAGAAAACATACTGAGCATCTATTTGATACCAAGGATATAATAAATAACTTTAGCTATAAATGTCATAGTTTATTTTTAATTTTTGATTTTTTAAGACTAAGTAAGTTATTAAAACAAGGGGATATTATAAGTAATACTGATGAAGTAAAATTAGAAATGGAAACTTTCTACCAAAGATGATTTTACCTGGTTCAAATTATTTCTTACTGTCCTCAATTCCGTATCTCGTGTTCTCAGAGTCAGTTGAAGTTGTTTGTTCGCTTCAACTTCTTTCATGTACTGCTCTTCTTTTCTTCTTAAGTGTCCCCTGATTTTTTCATACAATGTGTTGGCATTTTTTCTCTTCTCTTCTTCTTGTCTTAAGGCAGATCTGCAGTGAAATATGTTTATCTTAATATTAGTTTCATTAGAAAATAATAAGTTCATTTTGTGATCTGGCTCTGCATATGTTGGTTGCTTTCTTAGTAAAATGTCTACACTTGTGAATGTTTTTCCTTTCTAGTTCTTATATTTCCAATTTCTTACTTCCATCTCTTCCAAATGATGCATACTTGAAAGGTAAGGAGGAAAGAACATTCTGGTAATTGGGAAGTTTCTGTTCCTAGTAACTCTGGCAAATATTATAGAAAAGGATATTGGAAATTATTCACCAACACTACAGGTAGAAAAGTAATTTTTTCCCCTATACAGTTGTAATTGCTCCTCAATTAGAGAAAGTTATTTAGAGTTAGCTAATTAAAAAGAAGTTGCCGTTTATAAACATGTTTATAAATTCACTAGAAATAAATGTTCATCTTCATGAAATAGTGCAGATATCCCTAAAAATGATTTACAGTGTAAAAGAGGACCTTCATCTGTTTTTCACACATGTATCAGCAGATCGCTATAATGCAAGACTAGGCCAAGGAGTCTAACCGGTTACCCTACACTTTTGATGTTTCTTTTATGGGTGACAATTTGGACAGTATGTGTTTTTCACATAGAACTCTGAATTAATTTTATATGTGGAAAAGTGAGAGATGTTGAATAAACGAATCAGAAATCACTTTCCATTTCAACTTTTATTTCATGCATAGTAAGAATAAAACTATAAATTTAAAAGAATTAATCTGAGTTTTTAAAAAAATGGACATTTCATACCATGTTGGCTACACTGTAAGCTAATATAAATTTTCTTGTGAACAACTGAGAAATATTGATCAAAGACCATTTGTTAAAAGTTTTTATAATTGAACAAAAAAAACTATATTGAAGAATTTATTCAAAGTAAATAGCCAAAAATGTAGAAAAAGATTTGTATAAAAAGATGTTCCTTGCAACATTATTTAAACACAAAAAACTTTAAAACCCTCAATTCAATTTGCTAAATCAATGATGAGATTTCCATATGGTAAACTCCTATACAGTCATAAAAATGATGATTTAAAAGAGTAAGCATTTAGTTATTTGTAGAAGTATTCACAGTAAAGAACTTGTTATATTATATCAAAGAATTTCACGCTCCAGAAGGCTCAGAAGTTCTCTCCCCTGTTCGGTCCCAGAAGGTAAGTCAGTAAATACCAGAATTCTTCTACATATTTTTAGCATAAAGGAAATACTTCAACCGTTTCTTTAAAACTAGGGTGCCATGCCTCAAACTGTAGAAATCTCGTTCCCATTCATCGTTTTGATGTTCTAACTGTAATTTTATTTCTATTGTTTCAGATAACTCCTTTTGTAGTACATGGACCTCATTTTCCATTTTTTTCATTTTTTCTGTAAGTAGTTTACAGTGATTTTTTTCAACTTCTATTGATCTTTCCCATGAATGAATGGCATCCTGAATTTTCAGTAGGTTAACAGGATCTGTATCAGAAAAAAAACAAGATAGACATCAGATAAATGAGTACTTTTTGGATATAAAAAACTGCATTTTAGCATTCAGTCACTCCTCCCTGAATAAATATATATTGCCTACAATGTGGAAGACATTATGCTAAGTTCTGCAATGAAACAGGCAAGACCTCTGCTCTTCTTAGCTTCAAGTGTAGTGAAGGATAAAGACAACAAATATAACAATTTTAAATCCAGATAGATGTTGTCAGAGAAAAGAGTTTTATGAACACATAAGCGAATTTGACCTGTTTCTCTGAGGAAGAGATGGCTACCCTGAGCAATGAAGGATGGAAAGGTTAAGCAAAGGGGGAAGAAAGGCATTCTAGCCAGTCTGCGGCATGTGCTGAGGCTCTGCTGCGATCTGCTTCTAGCCAAGAGGGAGCAACAGGTACTGATCTTCCTTCTTACCTGAAACAACCAAAAACAAAACAGACAACATACGTTAAGCAATGATTTTCAAGAATGTGAACTTCAGGCAAAGAAGACACTCATCCCTGAAAGACAGGAAACACAGTAAGCCTATGAATGCCCCAAGCTGCCTGCCTTGACACTTTCCAGGCCATGACAGAGGAAGAACAAGACTGAGGTGGAGTCTACCAGATGCCTTGAGGTGGAGTGATGAAGCTGAGAGACTCATAAAACCAAAGCAGAGAGACCACAGGAAAGAACACTGGATGGGAGAGCACAGTGCGGGGAAAGAACTCTGGAGATCTGCAGAAATCTCCTCTCGGGTATTTAGTGCTGGCAAACTATCTGAGACCAAGGAAGAAAACCAGCTGAAAAATTAGAGGGAACCATGCCTGGTAGTCACACAGTGCCAGAGGAGTGTCCATTTCCATGAGCCAGGATGGAAAAACTCATACTTTATATACAACAGTGGGTAATCAGAAAGGTCTCGCTTCAAGACTGGGCAATTGCCCAATCATAAACATAAGACGAAAAAGGATCTGGCTGTTTATAAGTGACTGAACTGGAGCTCAAAGTAAAGCTTGAGAAGATAAGTAGGGGCGTGGAAGATATTTTTAAAAACTAAATTACACTTACGGAAATGCCAATTACAATGTCTGAGACAAAACTAAACTGAATGGAAATAAACACAAATTAGACATCACAAAAAACAAGATTCATGAATTTGAGATGTCAGTGAACTGTGAGAAAACTTCAGGCAGCTGGTAGGTAAGCCCCTTAAGAGGGAAGAGAGAGACAGAACAATATATTTGAAGAGAAAATGGCCAGGAACTTTCTAAACTTAGTTAAAGTTATAATCCCACAGACACAGGATGGATCTGGCTGGGTGACAGGAAATGAAAGTATACTGTTGTAATTTTCGTATACCATCTATGATGTGGTACAATATTACTTGAAAGTGGATTGTGATAAGTTAATATCATACACTATAAATCCTTCAGCAACCACTAACATAGCAAAACTAAGAGTTACAGCTAATAAGCCAAAAAAGATTTAAATGACTCATAAAAATTACTTGACTAATCTAAAATGAAACAGAAAAAGAAAGAAAAGGGAAAAAACAGCTGGGACAAATAGAAATGAAACAGCATGATGACAGACAAACCTGACTATATTCATAATTGCATCATAAATAAAACTGGCCTAAAAAATCTCAATTAAAAGGCACATTATCACACTGGATTAAAAAGCAAAACCCAATTACATGCCACCTCTAAGAAATGCACTTTAAATGTAAAGACACAAATTGGTTAAAAACGGAAAATGATAGACCACGCTAACACTTGACAAAAGAAGTCTCAGCAGGAGTGGCTGTATTATTATTATTTTTTCTTCGAGATTTATTTTTTGTTTGATGAATCTGACACCAGTCAGGGAGAGGAGAATGTGGTGACCCCACAGAAAACTACGGCCCCAGAGGAGGGGCGGCTTCTTCCTGCCTGGGTGGGTTTGGTGCTGGGGTTTATTTGTTATTATTTTTTAATTTGTTGCTGGAAGTTTTTCTTTTATTTACTTTTATAAATCTCTCCCCAGGCTTGTGAGCTTCCCCTCCCTCCTGCCTCCCCTTCCCCTGCCCCCAAATTTCATTTTTAAAAAGTGAGCTTGCTCGCAAAGTGCATTCCCCAAGCTCTCACAGCTGTAATAAATAAGGAGCACCTGTAAAACAGTAGCTTGCCTTGTGAAGTGACTCTGTACAACGGAGAATCTAGAAATACAGTATGTACACCACCTCCTCAGGCCGTGGTGCTTCAAGGCCAGTGCCACACCATCCTGGCCCTGCCCACCTGTGACTCACTACCCCTCCTGCTGAGGCTCCTTGTGGGGCAGGAGCACCTGGACACCTCCACAGGGAATAATTGCTTTGAGTTAGTAAACAGATACACTGAATCACAAGGTGAA
>NW_012105442.1:330690-355049 GCF_000951045.1 Mandrillus leucophaeus
CCTTTGTAAAAATAACAAGAAAAGTATATTAGCCAATAAAATATTCTAACTCTTCATTTAAAAGTGCATCCCGGGCAGGACAGAGATGACTCTGAAGCGTTGGGCCTCCAGGACCACCCCTCTCCGCCATCAAAACGTGAACAGTATAGGTCCAAAACCATACAATGCAAATCACAATTCTTAGTGTAGCAGCAAAACCACAGCAGTTTTTAAAAAGATTAAAAAAAGATTTTTTGTGTTCCAATCCATATCATCTTCCAGCCTCAGCCGCTGAGCCTTGAAGACGGGGCGGGGAGAATACCTACATTGGTCCTTGTGGCTTGTTGGTATTTCATTTTTTTTAAAAGCCAGGGGTGAAATCCCTAAGTTCCTCTGGGGAGAAGCAGAGATGGTGGCAGCAGGAAGGCTGGGCCTGCTTGGTGGGTCCAAGACGCGCGGGCTTCTCTGGGCTAGAGGCCATCGAGGGAGGGCTGCTTCCTCTGAGATGCTTAATGACAGGAAGCGGCTTTATTTGCTTGAGTTTTAGCCAGAGGGGGTGGTGAGCTGACCAGCTGGTGTCATTGGATGGCGTGACATGGTTTGCTCTGCGCCCTCTCTCCATGAGCGTACCCTGTGAGTGAGCATTCCTGGAAAAAGAGCAGAAGGGGCTGTCAGAATCCGCTGGACCGATCCCCCTCCCTCCACCCAGCTGGGGAGAACCCAGGCATGAGTCAGACAGCACCGCACTCTCCAGCCGCCAGGGCAGACCTAGGATGAGCCCCAGAACCGCTGCAGCACAGCGTGATTTCAACAGGAGTTTCATTCACGGTCTGCTCAGGTCAGCCCTGCCAGCTTTGTGTGAGGAAATGAAACTCAAGTCGCTTTTTGGAATACCATAATGAGCAGGGTGTACCACGCCCTCATCCAAAGACCACAGCATCCTTTGCAACCCAGCAACCCTTCCCCCTCCACATGACTGCATGCTTAACCAGCAGGAGGCTTTTTTTGTCTTTACTTTTCTTTTTTCTTTTTTTTTTTTGAGACAGGGTCTCGCTCTGTCGCCCAAGCTGGAGTGCAGTGGCACAACTGGCTCACTGCAATCTCTGCCTCCCAGTTTCAAGGGATTCTCCTGCCTCAGCCTCCCAAGTAGCTGGGATTACAGGTGTGCACCACCATGTCCAGCTAATTTTTGTATTTTTAGTAGAGAACAGGATTTCACCATGTTGGCCAGGCCTGGTCTTGAACTCCCAGCCTCAAGTGATCCACCCACCTTGGGCTCCCAAAGTGCTGGGATTACAGGCGTGAACCACTGTGCCCAGCCCCAGCAGGAGGTCTTTTGAGTCACCCAAGGTCACTCCAAAGCCAGGTAAGGTCACGGGGGACCCTGGAGCTCCAGACCTCACTCCTGTAACCCTATGTCGCAGCTCTGGTATTTGCTGAAAAGAGGGCCAACAGATTCACTTTTTGGCAAGTGGAAAATTACCATGGACACATATACCTATCTTCAGAAGTTTCCCACAAAGGCAACTAAGCTGGAAGAAATGCCTGCTTTTCTCCGTGTGTGGGTCTTGCCTGTAAAAGGTGAGCCATTCACATGTCTTCACGTCCAAAACAAACAGTAGCACTGGACTGGAAGAAAATAAACCAACCAAGAGCCTCGGGGTCCCAGGGCAGAGGCTCTGAACAGGATTTTCCACCAGGAAAGTTAGTTTCTGGGGAAGGCTCATCCCAACATTCACCAAGACATGAGGCTCTGCCTCTTTATCCCTGCAGACTTCTTTCATTTGCTGCCAGTCGCTTGGTTTGAAATACAGCTTCCTGAGGCCACTCAGTCACTCCCGGGAGCAGCCACTTAGAAGTCTGCCAACTGCACGGTAAAGCCCCAGAGGTCAGGGGCTTGTCTGTTTTGCTTGTGTCTCTACACCCAACTCCTAGCTCAGAGTCTGGCCCGCTGTGGGCGCGCGACACACTTTGATCACGTGAGTGGGTCAGGCGGCTCTCTTCTGCCATGCCCTAAAACAGCACCTTTTCTTCCTGCCAATAAATGAGGCCGTCAGAAATGTGAATGGGTAAAATTTGGCTAAGGTGCGGTGGTGACAGAGGACTTGTAAACGTCTATACAACTGTTGAGATTATTCTTAGAACAACGAACAAATAACTCCAGAGAGGTGACAGAATGTAGGACTTGAAGGGACCCCAGAGATAATACAGTACCATTTCCTCATTTTATAGTGAAGAAATGGAGCCACAAAGCGACCTGGAAGCTTGCTTGGAGTGTTTGCAACATGAATTTAGCAAGAGCAAGAGGAGGTCAAATGCCCATTGGGAGGACTAAGTGGAAGCTTGTGCTTTGAACCCTGCTATCCAAATCCTGGTGTTAATGGCAACAATAATCAGCAGCAGCCAAAAACAAGGTTTGAAAGTTTCACTGTGCACGACAGGAAATGCCTGAGTTCCCCCAATCACATTAAATCACCAGATCTGTGTGTACTTAATATGTATATTAAATAACCAAAGTGAAAATGCAAAACACCACAAATATGTAATGGGGGTGGAATTACAAGGCCATGGAAACCTTTTCATTTGGCACGGTCAGATTTGGAAATGTGGATATTTATCTCTGAATAAAGAGTTCACATTTGACTGTCTTTCTTTCTCTCTGTCTCTCTCTCTTTCTTTCTTTCAAATAAGTGACAATGGAGAGAAGGGATACAAAAACAAAAGCACCAAGATCCACCATCAAATGTGAGGCCACAAAAAACTGAGAAGCTGCAGAGATGACAAGTGGATCCAAAGACACCGGGGTCACTTCTTCTGGGGACAGTTCTTTTGCATTTAGCAAGCACAGCCTGGAAGTTGCTGTGGAGGGAGGGAAGCCATCCCCACCTCTGGGCCTGGAACCAAGAGTGACTGAATCTTGTAGTTAGAGGGGGCCTCCAAATTCTTTCTTTAAAAGGGAGAAGGGAGAGTGTTTAACATTTTCCTCCAGTAACTGGGAAACACCACCATTTTGAATTGCTTACTTAAGAATGCTGCAACTGCTTTTTTTAATAATGTAGTTTTTTTCTTTAATGCATCCACTATTTTAAAAAAGGAATATTTCTCCAGTAAGTTTCTTTATATTTAAATCACCTTTGGACAAAGACCAAACATGGACAGCATCAGCCTACTTAAAGAAAATTTCCAGGCTTTCACAAGAGACTCGGGAAAACGGGATTTATAATAAGAGCCATTCTGGAACCTTAACTACAGCATTTGCCATCCCAAACACTATAATAATCATTATTATTCTCTGGTATCTATTATTGTCTGGTAAATAATATGTGTTTTCCCCCAAAGTTCTAAAGGGTGCAGCTGCACCACACTCTATTTTTCGCAGCCCTAGTCCTGCTGCTCTGAAAAGCTTGCTCACATGAAGCTTATTTTAAGAGAATGGTAAAGTAGACAATTTGTGCTGTTTCCTTCCCTCTCACCACATACTTGCCGTGTCTGGGACACCTACAAAGGCCAGATGGTGGCAGTACAAGTCCCTCTCTGCTGGTAACATTTGAGGAGGGGGTAGTATTGAAGGCATCCTCATTTGTCCTTCTGGCTCTGGCTGGTTCAGGGCAGCCCCCTTGTTGGTGACACAGGAAAAGACTCTTGAATCGATGAAAACGAAAAGCCAAGCTGGGCTTCACTTTTCTGATATGTATTGGTATGCAAGGTATGAAATCTAACAGAGTGGGGAGGAAACAAGCTTGGGATTTTTAGAAAGTGATCATGGCAGGAAGTTCCAGAGTCTGGAGCTGGTTCGATTTTGTCCTTGTCAAGCAGAAGATCTTACAAAAAAACTGTCCTCCATGTCTAAATGTCTTCATCTGTGCAAAGGGGAAATTTCTACAGTAAGTGAAACAGAGACCCAAGTTATAGTCCAAATGCCTCTGACTGGCTGTGTGACCTCGGACCTGTTCCTCAGCCACCCTCCCTCAGAGCCCTGATTCCTTCTCCATGTTCCTCAGCCACCCTCCTTCAGAGCCTCCATTCCTCCTCCATGTTCCTCAGCCACGCTCCCTCAGAGCCTTGATTTCTCCTCCATGTTCCTTAGTCACCCTCCCCCAGAGCCTCGATTCTTCTACCATGTTCCTCAACCACCCTCCCCCAGTGCCTTGATTCTTCTATGTTCCTCAGCCACCCTCCCTCAGAGCCTCAATTTCTCATCCATGTTCCTCAGGCAACCTCCCCAAGAGCCTCGATTCTTCTATGTTCCTCAGCCACCCTCCCCCAGAGCCTCGATTCTTCTACCATGTTCCTCAGCCACCCTCCCCCAGTGCCTTGATTCTTCTATGTTCCTCAGCCACCGTCCCTCAGAGCCTCGATTTCTCATCCATGTTCCTCAGGCAACCTCCCCAAGAGCCTCGATTCTTCTATGTTCCTCAGCCACCCTCCCTCAGAGCCCTGATTCCTTTCCCATGTTCTTCAGCCACCCTCCCTCAGAGCCTTGATTCCTCCTCCATGTTCCTCAGCCACCCTCCCCCAGAGCCTCAATTCCTCCTTCATGTTCCTCAGTCACCCTCCCCCAGAGCCTCAATTCCTCCTTCATGTTCCTCAGTCACCCTCCCCCAAAGCCTCAATTCCTCCTTCATGTTCCTCAGCCACCCTCCCCTAGAGCCTTTATTCTTCTACTGTGTTCCTCAGCCACCCTCCCTCAGAGCCCTGATTCCTCCTCCATGTTCCTCAACCACCCTCCCTCAGAGCCTCAATTCCTCCTCCATGTTCCTCAGCCACCCTCACCCAGAGCCTCGATTCTTCTTCCTCTGTGCAGTGGGGGCCTGGGTGAGCTTTAGTATTAAGTCTTCCATTTCTCACATGCTGAGATTGTGGAATCTTTCAACAAAAGCCAGTATCAAATATGTAGAATTATAAACTTGAAAAACTGGATTTTAATCTGTTACCAGTATATAAGGAAGCCCATGAACTTCGGACCCTGAACTCCAAAATTTCAGAAAGAGTCTCCTTCTCTCAGCACACACACACACACACACACACACACACACACCCCTATGGCAGAGGTTTGTGGAATACCCCTTAAAGCAGGGGATTCTGGGGAAGTGGCCATACTTGTGCCTCACACTTGGGTTTTCCTCTGAATTGGGCATTTGTCTGAAGGCAGGATAATCCACCCCTGCTACATGGAGCATCAGACACACACAATTGTACAAATAAGCCCATTTCTTATGTCATATATGTATCATACATGTACTATGGATGTACCATACATACACGCTAGCACCACAAGGCATGGTCTCCATCGGGCATGTATGACCAGCTATCTTCAGAATTCCAGGCCTGCTTGCCCCTTTTGGCCAGAGGAATGAAATAGTTCTCTTCATGAATTGTAACTGCGCACCAAATGCATTGAGAGACTCTCTGTCCACCTGGTGAGTCACTCTTCTGTTTCATCAGGGAAGCACGGCCAAGAATGTGATCTAGAAACTCATCTTCCTTTATAACACAAAATTTTCCAGAGAATTATAGAGAGCAAAACTGTGCCTAAATACATTCTCTCAATGTTGATACTGTCAAAATATGGCCACTCTCACCTTTACTTCTTTGACCTTTATAGCCTAAGACTTACACTTGCAGCATTTCATAAAACTTCCAGGCAACCATTCCCAAAAGTAAATGTGTGTCCAAAGAAAAATGTCTGTCTTATTCTACATCCCAACATTTCCAAACTAGCTCTTTTGTGGTGGCAGATTCCACCTCTATCAGGAAGCCTGCCTCTATTAATCTAACCCATTTTCTAAACTTGCATTATTTCCTTCCTCAAATACTTTTGTAATTAGCATAATCAAAATCCAGTAGGTCTGTCCTGTCTTCCTCATTTAGAAGGCAAGCTCCCCATGTCTGTCATATTTATCCCCAGGAGTCTAAAACCCTGTGGCATCAATTCTGTGATGTGCAAGAAATGCCTGCTGCCAGCCAGCTTGCCTTTGTCCAATTACCCAGGACCTAGCAGAGATCCACTCACTCGGGCACGTCTGCCCATCACTTATCACAGTTAAATACAGCCATTAGTGCTGGCTGCGGCAACGCTGTTTATCTGGGACAATAACGAGTCCCTGAGGACTGGATTGCTCTCAGGTAGCCGCAGCTATTCTGGTACACTCACAAGGGTAGAGCCCTGCGGTCAATGAACAGAGCCGCCTGCACCAGCTGATAAACTCTGAGCGCGATGCCAGATAGTGGTCCCCACACCAAACCCATCCCAGGAAGGAAGGTTTTTGCCAAAACATGATTCCTTCTCTCCTCCATCAACCATTGCTTCATGAAGAGTTTTTAAATGGCTTTTGCAGGATACAAATTGTTTTCATTTTTGAAGAGGATGGCATCTCTTTTCTTATAGTTCATTAGCTGATGAAGATACAGGCATAAGGCGGGAGATATTGCAGGTTTGGTTCTAAACCACTGCAATAAAGTGAGTATCGCAATAAAGCAAGTCACATGCATTTTTTTGGGTTTCCCAGTGCATATAAAAGTTATGTTATACTGTACGGTAGTCTATTAAATGTGCAGTAGCATTATGTCTAAAAAACAATGTACATTTCTTAATTTAAAATACTTTATTTGTTAAAAAAAAAAAAAATGCTCCCAATCATCTAAAGCCTTCAGCGAACCATAACCTTTGTGGTGTTGGAGAGTCTTGCCTTGATACTGATGGTTGCTGACTAATCAGGGTGGTGATTGCCAAAGGCTAGGGTGGCTGTGGCAATTTCTTAAAATAAGACAACATTAAAGTTTGCCACATTGGTTGATTCTTCCTTTCACAAAGGATTTCTCTGTGTCATGCTATGCTCTTTGATAACATTTTACCCACAATAGAACTCTTTCAAAACTGTAGTCAATCCCTGTTGCTGTTTTATCAACTAAGTTTATGGAATATTCTAAATCCTTTGTTGTAATTTAACATTGTTCACAGCATCTTTACCAGGAGCAGATTCTATCTCTAGAAACCAATTTCTTTGTTCATTCATAAGAAGCAACTCCTCATCTGTTCAAGTTTGATCATGAGATTGCAGCAATTCAGCCACATATTTAGGTTCCCCTTGTAATTCTCTTGCTATTTCCATCATATCTGCAGTTACTTCCTCCACTGAAATCTTGAACCTTCAAAGTCATCCATGAGTGTTGGAATCAACTCCTTCCCAACTCCTGTTAATGTTGATATTTTGACCCCCTCTTTATGAATCACAAATGTTCTTAATGGCATCTAGAATAGTGAATCCTTTCCAGAAGATTTTCAATGTACTTTGCCCAAATCTGTTAGAGGCATCACTATCAATGGCAGCTAGGGCCTTATGAAGTATATCTCTTAAATGATAACACTTGGAAGTCAAAATTCCTCCTTGATCCATGGGCTGCAGAATGAATGTTGTGTTAGCAGGCATGAAAACAATTAATTTCTTTGTACCGTTCCATCAGAGCTCTTGGATGACCAAGTATATTGTCAATAAGCAGTAATGTTTTGAAAGGATTATTTTTTCCTGAGCAGTGGGTCTCAACAGTGGGTTTAAAATATTCAGTAAACCATGGTATCAACAGATGTGCTGTCACCCAGGCTTCGTTGTTCCACTGAGAGAGCTCAAGCAGAGTAGATTCAGCATAATTCTTAAAGGCCCTAGGATTTTCAGAACAGTAAGTGAACATTGGCTTCCACTTAAGATCACTGGCAGCATTAGCCCCTACCAAGAGAGTCAGCCTGTCCTTTGAAGCTTCAAAGTCAGGCATTGACTCCTCTCTATCTACGAAAGTCCTAGTTGGCATCTTCTTTCAATATAAAGCTGTTTTATCTATATTGAAAATCTGTTGTCTAGTGTAGTCACCTTCATCAATGATCTTAGCTAGATCTTCTGAGTAGTTTGCCACAGCTTCTACGTCAGCACTTGCTGCTTCTCCTTGCATATTGATGTTATGGAGGCAGCTTCTTTCTTTAAAGTTCATGAACCAACTTCTGCTAGCTTCAAAATCTTTTTCTGCAGCTTCCTCCCCTCTCTCAGCCTTCAGTGATGAAGAGAGTTAGGGCCTTGCTCTGGATTAAATTTTGGATTAAGGAAATGTTGTGGTCAGTTTGATCTTCCATCCAGACCACTCAAATTTTCTCTATATCAGCAATAAGGCCGTTTTGCTTTCTTATCATTTGTGTGTTCACTGGAGTAGCACTTTTATTTATTATTTAGAGACAATATCTCACTCACTCAGGCTGGAGTGCAGTGGCATGATCACAGCTCACTGCAGCCTCAACTTCCTGGGCTCAGGTGTTCCTCCCACCTCAGCCTCCTGAGCAATTGGGACTACAGGTGTGCACCATCACACTCAGCTAATTTTTCATATTTTTTGTAGAGACAGGGATTTGCCATGTTTCCCAGGCTGATCTTGAACTCCTGGGCTCAATCGATGCATTAGCCTCAGCCTCCCAAAGTGCTGGGATTATTACAGGTTTGAGCCATTGTGCCTAGCCATGGAGTACCAATTTCAGTTTCCTTCAAGGACTTTTTCCTTTGCATTCACAACTTGATTGGCACAAGAAGCCTAGCTTTTGGCCTGTCTTGGCTTTCAATATGCCTTCCTCACTAAGTTTAATCATTTCTCGCTTTTGATTCAAAATGAGAGACATGTGTCTCCTCCTTTCACTTAAACATTTAGAGGCCATTATAGGGTTATTAACTGGACTAGTTTCAATCTTGTATCTCAGGAAATAGGGAGGCCCAAGGAGAAGGAGAAAGATGGGGGAACAGCCAGTTGGTGGAGCAGTCAGAACATACCCAATGTTTATTGACTAAGTTCACCTCTTACATGGGTACAGTTCATGGTGTCTCAAAACAATGACAATAGTAACATCAAAGATAACTGGTCACAAATCACCTTAGCAGATATGATGATGAAAATGTTGGAAACATTGTGAGAATTACCAAAATGTGACACCGAGACATAAAGTGAGAACATGCTGTTGGAAAAATGGCATTCATAGACTTGACAGGGTTGCCACAAACCTTCCATCTGTACAAAGGCAATATTTGTGAAGCACAATAAAGTGAAGCATGATAAAGTGAGATATGCCTGCAACTGAAAAACATTCCTTCTCCTTTCGAGTCTATAGCTTGTGGTAAGGAGAGGGTATGGGAGCCAAGGGTGAGTTTCATCTTAGCTCAGTGTTAGGCTCTGGTCTGAATTTCAGCTTCATCACCGTGATGCTACTCACCCTATGGCTCTGTGAAGCTAAGGTTCCTGAGTACTAAAATTAAAATTAAAATTAACCAATTATAAGGCCTTGTTTTCTTTAATTTTTAAATAACTTTTTCCTTTAGCTATATCCCTTATTTTACTCGTTAATCAGTAAAAATTACAACCATATAAGACTCCCTGCTGGGATAACTCTATCTTTAAGTCTTTGTTTTACAAATGAAAATGTTGTTTTCCTTTGCTGGTTCTATGGGTTAGGAGACAGCAGTCTGTTTTTTCTTACAAGTGGTCATTGCTATTTCTTGCTGACCTCTAAAAGTTTCTGAGGGGCAAAAAACCTAGAACTGTGGAGCCCCCTCTTGTTCATTCACTTAAGTGAGTCCTTATCTTCACCCTGGACAATGGATTCTCTTTAAGTTCTTTTGGAACCTGCAAGTTTAAGCAAACCAAATGACCCGGTCTCTGGCAGGCCCTCTTCCAAAACCACGGAGGGATTCATGACTAACAGTGTACTTTTCTTTTTTCTTTCTTTTTTTAACAAACACACTATAGCAGATGGCTCTGTTCACTTCCAAAAAAGAAAAATAGAATAAAGAAGAATTACATGATAGAGCTAATGTTCTGCAGGAAATTTTGAACAGGAGCCTAGGTCCTATGCCCTGGCTTTCAGAACTAAGTACTTCCTATTGTGGTTTACGTCTTCAATGAAAGGAGTTTTCTTTTTTTCTTTTCTTTTTTTTTTTGAGACAGGGTGTTGCTCTGTCACCCAGCTTGGAGTGCAGTGGTGCCATCATGGCTCACTGCAGCCTCAACCTCTTGGGCTCAAGCGATCTCAGCCTCCCAAGTAGCTGGGACCACAGGCATGCACCACCAAGTCTGGCTAAATTTTTCTAATTTTTTGTAGAAACGGGGTCTCCCTGTGTTGCCCAGACTGGTCTCAAATTCTTGGGCTCAAGTGATCCTCCCGCCTTGGCCTCTAGGCCTTGCAAAGTGCTGGGATTACAGGCATGAGTCATGGCTCCCGACTTTTTTTTTTTGGTAGCGGGGGCGGGGCAGGGTCTTGGTCTGTCACCCAGGCTGGAGGGCAGCTGCATGATCATAGCTCACTGCAGCCTCAAACTCCTAGGCCTCAGCCTCCTGAGTAGCTGGTTCTACAGGCATGCACCACAACGCCCAGCTAATTTTTAAATTTTTTGTAGAGATGTGTCTTGAACTCCTGGGCTCATGATCCTCCTACCTCAGTCTTCCAAAGTCCTGAGATTACAGGCATGA
The DNA here is from genome assembly GCF_000951045.1 of Mandrillus leucophaeus. NCBI lineage: Eukaryota > Metazoa > Chordata > Mammalia > Primates > Cercopithecidae > Mandrillus > Mandrillus leucophaeus. The sequence continues at coordinate 341,164 of NW_012105442.1, forward strand.
GCCACTGGGCTCAGGCTAGGAGTCAAATTTTATTGCACACCTAATTTATGTCAAATACAGCACCAGGCATTTTTACATACTTATTTCACTTGGAAGCAAACAGCAATGCTACTGAAATATTTATTACTATCTCCATTTTACAGATGAAGAACTTTGCCAGAAAGGGTTGCTAGAAATAGGAAAAGGTGGATGTAAGTCCGGCTTCTAGAACCCCAAAGTCCAGTCTCCCCCTCCCACTGGGAGTGCTGACCCCTAGTCTATGTTCCATCTCCCTACTTCTTTGCCCTGACAGTAGGGTGGAGGGGGGTAGTGTCACAATATCAGAGCTGTGTGGTGCCTTAGAGACATACATGGCCTAACACCCTGCCTTTGCAAACAAGAACTCTGAAAAGTTATTTCGTAAGAAAAAAAAAGCACATTTTCATCAAGTCTCATCCAACACACGAACTAGCTGATGTCAGTTCATGGAACTAAGCAAGCTCCTGGCCCATAGCTCTGCTCCCCTCTCCCCACTGTGATTACAAAAGCAGGTGTCACTGCGTCCCTGTTAGAAGCAGGTGTCACTGTGTCCCTGTTAAAGTGGGAGATGCTAAGTCCTAGATGAATTCGGAGACTCAGGCTCATTCAAGGGGTCAGTGGAAAGGCCAGGGTCCTTGTCCTGTTCTGATTTCTACCACACTGACTCTCAAGACTGCGGCCTTCCAAAAATTATGCCTGTGACAAAAAACCCAGATGTTTACTGTGTTAAGATTAAGTGTGTTAGTTCTCTACGTTATATGAACAGAGGCATTCTAGGTGAAAGAGAAAGAATACAGAGATAAAAGCAGCTTCATGTGGCAAGTAGCTTTGACCTGGGGGTCAACAGCAGATTTTAGGATTTAGATGAGGTCTGGGAACGCAGTCTTCCCCACACTGGATTCATTCTTTACGACCAGCCTATTAGCAGAGAGAGGGAGGGAGAAAGCTTCATCTTAGTAGAAATGCCATTGCAAAACGTAAGTGCTAGAATACTGATTCTCCCCCAACAGCAAAAATGATGGAGAGTGTGGTTAATAACTGCTTTTCTGCAACCCTTTAACCCCTCAACCCTAGATGTTCAGGCACAACCTATTTTCTCTCTGGAATTGGCTTCCTGATGTGAGGAAGCCATGCCGTGGGTGGCAAAAATATGACTCTGGTGCTTGGCACAAGGCATGTAACTGAAGCCGCTGCGGTCGGATCCCATGTCCCACCGAGAGGAAAGGCAGATGAGGACTCGGGTTCTAATCCTGGCTGCGCCACCCTGTGACCTTGGGCACTCGCTCACTTTGTTGCAGTCTCGACTTGTAAAAGTGCAACCAGAGATTTTATGAGAATTTCTGGAATGGTTTCCCTAACCTCTGAGGTTGACAACGTGGAAGTGTTTCATTATTTTCCATTACACATCCAAGGGAAGAAGTTCTGGGCTGCAGGGGCTACCATGACAATTTTTGTAATAAGCATCTACTATGAGCCAGGTAGCTCCCGGACATTTTAACTTGTTATTTACATTGGAGCTGATAACTGCACGAAGTAGGGGTTATTATCTTCATTTTTTATACACAAGCCATGGACAGTGGTTTTGCATGGAAACTCTGGAACCAGGCTGCCAGTCATATCTCAGCAATCCTATTTACTGGCCACATGACTCTGGGTGGCATACTTAACCTCTCCATGTCTCAGTCTCTTCATCTGCAAAATGGGCTTAATAATGCTAAGTCTCATGCATTGTTGGTATGTAGCATTACACTGCCTACATGTAGAAAGTGCTCAATAAATATTAGCTATTATAATTATTTAATGAGAAAATGCAGGCCCAGAGAGGTTATAAAACTTGTCCAAGTCCTCACAGCTGGTAAGTGACACAGCCAGTTTTCAAACCCAGGCAGGTCTCACTCCAGTCCCAAGCTCTTTCCTTAGGCAATGAAACCTTTCTAACAGGATGGCAACTGCCATTTTAGGGCATCTGTGATGAGCCACCCTTTATACATTTCCTTACCTCTTACAGCAATCTTATTACTCATGACATAGAGACTGAGGCTCAGAGAGGTGAAGTCCCTTTCTCCCTCACCTGGTAAGTGTCTCTGCTGGGATATGAAACCAAGCTGGCCCAACTCCAGAGCAGATGTTCTTTTCCACTAAATCACACTGCCACCTTCCTTCACCACCAGGAGCCCACTGGCACCACATGTGGAAGCTTCTGAAGGTTTACGGCCTGGAAAGTCAAAAAAGACATCTGGAAAGTCAAGAAGAAGACATCTCCAAAAGGTTATCAAACTTTCTTAAAAGTAGCCGCAGGCCATGGGAGGATCTGATTCTGATTCTGAGAAAATCTCCAGAGGTGTCTAAGGAATATAGAGCAAGCCTCCTGAGCCTTTCTACTGCCCTTCGGTCCAAGGACAGGCAGTCTAGGCCTCGCTGTGCAATCTCCACATTCCGCATCCGTGAAGTCCGCTGTTCCAAGAGCCAGGGCCTGCCTCTGTGCACGCATGAAACAGCAGCCCACATCTGCCCTTCCCTGCTGGCTTAAGGCTCAGAGCTGCTGGTTGGTCAGAAGGGTGGGGCCTCTGTTTCCATGGCCATCTGGAGCCCAGCCAGCATCCTCTTTCTTTAGACCCTGGAATGGTCTGTTGATTGTGAGATTTCCTTCCACCGGGCACTGTGACATTTCCTTAGGCCCACTCAGTACAAAGAAAGTTCTTCTCACTGTCCAGAGACAATGGCTTTCCAAACTTAACCCATAGATCTGGCAGCACATGTCCCTCACACTCCAGCGATGACGTTCTGCAATGTTTAGAATCAACTGCTGGCAATTAGCCTGCCATCAGAATGCAACCATCAGCTTTAGCAATGCCAGTCTTTCAGACTATGAACAGCTGCTCAAGTAATTTTCCTCAAACACAGATTTCATCTTGTCATTCTTGTGCTTGAGGCCACAGTGACGTTGCCCAATGTATTGAGTATAAATTCCCCAACCTCCTATTCTACCACCTTCCCACTCTCCTCCAGCCTCATGCTACTCACTCTCTGTGGTCAAGTCCTTTGTTCCAGCCAAGCGAACCAGAAGGTCATCCCTAACACAGCTTGCTCTTTTCTGTGTCTGTGCCCTTTAACATGCTACTTTACCCCTCATTCCTCCACCCCTGATCGCCAGCCCACGTCCCTCTTCAGGTTCCGAATTCAGAATTCATCGACCTGAAGGCACTCCATCAAGGCAACTTCATTAGCTGTTCCTCTACGGAGATGCTTTCATTCACATGATCACTGAATACTTGTGTGCTCATTCCTCCCACTCCTGTGCAGGCACTTGGTTACAACAATGAGTGAACTGGACCTGTCCCTGCTCTTGCTGAAGTCTACTGTCTGCAGTGTCACATCAGTTTGCAGGTTCTGCATGTTGCTTGTAAAAGTGACCTTCGCTATCTTTTTTTTTTTTGTCTCTCAGTAGGTTATTAGTTCTTCAAATCAAGTCAAAGACTCCTGCCACGCATCCTTCCCCACTTTTTTTCTTTTCTCTCTTTCCCTCTCTCTCTCTCCTTTTAATAACACAGACCTGAGCAAAGTCAGCAATAGCTACTGTTAGTGCGAAATGGCTATGTTTTACTCTCTAGGGAAATAAATGAAGACTATCTCTGAACTATGACTCAGCAAAAGGGGACTGCTTTCCTCTGTTTGGATATGATGAGGAGTTATTAAGTTTCGCAGATTGTAATATATGAATTAAGTATAAATTTAGGATTTATAAAATCCAAAATAGGATTTTAAAAGTTATTATTGCTAGGCATAGGCCACACACACACACCCAGAGCTAAGACAAAGGACAAGTTCATCACCTGACCAGACAAGCTGTCAAAATCAGGATTAGAACCCTAAACCAGTGGCCCTCATCTTCATTTGCAAGGTTATAATGTTTTTCCACCAAAAATTTTTCATAGTCTTTCAATCAATATTTAAGGTTCATGTTGCCTAAACCTTGGGGGATCGTGAAAATAGCCACTAAGTCCCATGTTTATGATGCCATCTTATTTAATGGGAGGACTGAAGAGACCTGCATGTATTTTTGGTTTGGCAAATCTTAGAACTATTTTTTCAACATTTGGGTTTGGATAAAACCAAAACTTATTTTGCCAAGCACTTTGGCCTTAATTTTTAAACCCATGTGTATTTTAAAAGAAATCTGATCTATATGTTTCTGACTCATTTACACTTAACTCATGAGAATGCTGTTTGGTAAGAGCTATTAGATGTCCAAGCAAGTTTATGAGCCTTTTAAAACCTTCTTTTCCCCGTTCTTACCAGAAAGTTGTATTTTGCCAGCCATAAAAGAGTGTGAGCCCCAGGGGCCTGTGATCACTTTGAAATTTATAACCTCCAAAGCTTAAATGGATTCTGTGTTTGGAAAAAGGGTTTCCCCCTCCTCTTTTTCATATTAAGTGCACAAACAGGCTACCTATGATAAAGACAGGATCCTATGTCTTAACTTCCAAGATGGCTGAAGGTAAATAGTAAAGAATTCGATCCAACCACCAATAAATTGTCCCTAAGACATTTCAGAGGAACAATATGACACTTTAAGTTCATGTGGACATGAGATCCAATGCTCTAATGGGAAGTTTTTTGTTTGTTTTTTTGTTTTGAGATGGAGTCTCACTGTGTCGCCCAGGCTGGAGTGCAGTGGCACAAATTCGGCTCACTACAACCTCTGCCTCCCAGGTTCAAGCCGTTCTCATGCCTCAGCCTCCCGAGTAGCTGGGACTACAGCTACACCCATCATGTCCAGCTAATTTTTTGTATTTTTAGTAAAGACAGGGTTTCCCCATGTTGGCCAGGCTGGTCTTGAACTCCTGACCTAAGTTTGATCCACCCGCGTTGGCCTCTCAAAGTGCTGGGATTACAGGAGTGAACCACCACGCTCATGCATGGGACTCAATACAGTTCAAGTTAGAACACTTTAACTTTTGAGTGCTGGGGAATTTCTTTGTTTTAAATCACAGACAACCAATCTTGTTTATGACTTTGTAATGCAATTTAAAAATAATAAAATAAGCTGATTCTACTAAAAATGACATTTGAATTAAAACCAGAAAAGCAAGAAGAATGTGAATGCATGCTGCAGCAACTTCATCTTGTATCTTCTATAATGATGCTCAGATACCACTCAATTATAGTATTCTAGTGGGAGAAAGCTTTTGGGTAAAGTACTTAAAAATTGCTTATAAAGGCCGGGCATGGTGGCTTATACCTGTAATCCCAGCACTTTGGGAGGCCTAGACGGGCGGATCATGAGGTCAGGAGATGGAGACCATCCTGGCCAACATGGTGAGAAACCACCTCTACTAAAAATACAAAAAAATTAGCTGGACGTGGTGGCGCATGTCTGTTGTCCCAGTTACTTGGGAGGCTGAGGCAGGAGAATCGCTTGAACCCAGGAGGCAGAGGTTGCAGTGAGCCGAGATCACACCACTGCACTCCAGCCTGGCAACAGAGTGAAACTCCATAAAAAAAAAAAAAAAAAAAAAAAAGCTTATAAATATTTAAACTATAAGCATCTAACACATTATAATGACAAAGTTTTACATTTAACCACATGTGCTCCAAATATATTGAAATTACTCTAAATATGGGTTTAAAATATCAAAAGGGCTTGTTGATGGGATGCAGAGCTTTGCAGAGAAACTTAAACCTGATCATTCTTGCTCCCACAACACCCAATCTGCAAAATTTTTAAAGTGTGCATGTGTAGATTTCTTTAGAAAAAGATCATGTTACAGTCTGAATTTCTAAAACAAGAGTTGAAGGATGAAATATAGGGTTTCCCCTTCTCTCACCAAATGCCGTTTAGCCACTTTGCTTCTAGATAATTTGTTATTGTAGGTTGGTTCAAATTTAAGACAGTAACATTTTAGAAACACTTGCAGAACTAAGCCAGCTGCAAGGAGGATATCATTACAAATTGAGACACATGTTGTATGGGAATACCATTCATTTTCAATACCAAAAACACGACTGGGGAAATAAGGCATGCAAATGAGGGAAAGATCTACTTTTTAGTTGTATTTTTTTTTTGGGGGGGGGGATGTTAAGTCAATGTTCCATATCAAATGAATCCATGAAACATTTCTCCCTTTTGTTCTTTAAATACTATCAGTCGCATTCTTACTTCCCTTTCTACCCAAAACAAAACACAGCTTACTATACCAAAGACAGACAACAAACCAGAGGTTCAGAGGGGAAAATGATGAGACAACTAGTGCTGGTGCAGCCAAATATCTGGATGGGAGTGAGGCTGGGAACACTGGAAGCTTTGATTTGCCCCAGCCCTGACCCCTTGGCTACCTGGAAAGCCAGGTCTGCTCTGCCCCTATCTCTCTACTCAGGGCTGTACATCTGGGCAACATAGTACAATTGCACAAGCATTTTTTGCTTATGATCATAATTCAGTCCAAGGAGTGGCAGAGTTAGGTAACTTGACTGTTTTCCAATTTAAAACTATGTAGTACACTCGGGACTATTTTAAAGCATTAGAGAATAATTCCAAGTTTTTGTTATTGTCATTTGCTTTTGCTCCAGTCATTTTCACTAGAATCTTTTCGATGACCCTTGAAATAAGTTTCGCGCATGTGTGTGTACTTCCCCTCCTTGTTGATGGTCTCATGTTCCCAATCCTGACCCCACCCTATTTTTTTTTTTCTGTGCTGTGGAAACCCACAAATCTGGAGAAGAGCTCTCTGCAGTTAGTATTTGGAGCTGGTGTCTGAAACGGCATTTACCCCATTTCCTTGAGAATGGGACCCTATTAAACGATACCAGTGCTAAACTGTTTATTTTCTAAAGCTAATTTATTTCTTTCTCTGAATGAATTTCGTTTATGCCCTTTGAGGCACTAAGAAAAAGTTACACATGCAGAATGCATTGACTTAACATCCATCCACATAGAAAGTGCTATGTACTTAAAACGACTGAGGGATACAAAATAAGTTGTGCAGGACATGGTGAAAGAAAACAGCATGGCCACCCCCGTCCCTTTGGCACGATATCTTAGACAGGAAAGTCTGGAAAAGGCGGGGCGTTCGGGTGGGGGTAAGTGTTCCACAACATGAGGTAAGTGTTCCACGGTGCAGTGTATTTTGGTCCTCAGACATCTCCGCCCCTCTGCAGCACTTGTCTGCATGAAGGTAGGTGTAAATGATTGGACATGGTGCACAGGCAGCAGCTTAGGCCGGTGAGGGAGTGACTTATTGGAAACCAGTCAGGGAGCTGATTTCCAGTGCCCTCCTGGGCAACAGCTGGTTAATAGCTGGCCGAACGCATCTCTCTTTCCAAGTGCGGTCTCTCCAAGTAAAGAGGCAAACTGGGGAGCTAGGGAGCATGGGCAGCACTCCCAGACACTGCCACATCAATGCCCTGGTGTTCACCGACCTGTCCACCTCTCTGACTCTGGCCATTCTGCTTTCTTGGCCTCAGTGGCAGGGTAGAAGATCTTTCCACAGAAGAACAGTGTCTCCCTATAACATATAAATTTTGAAAGTCCAAGTGCTGGGGAAGAATATAGCTTATTTCTTTTCTTGCTTCTCTTTTCTTCTTTCATCACAGGCCCTTGTGGGAAATGGTAACTTGAAGAAAGGTCTATAACCCCTTGCATTGTGTCACTAAGGCAATCTTATTGAGGCAAGTGCTACATGATGTAGCTCCAACTTTGATTCTGCAATATGAGGTCCACAGCAGAAACTGCCAAACAATGTATTCTAAGTTTTAAGAGAAACTTTCCATTAATTCGGCTTCCTCAGAGAAACAAGAAATATTTCAACTCAGATATTGCTTCATAATAAGGTAAGATAATCCTTCAGAGATATAGAGCATACTTTTTCTGGAGCCAAAATCTATGGACCTCTTCTTCCATGAAAATGCCTCTGTGCATAGGCACATAAAACTTTCCATGAAATTTCAAGGAGAGTTGCTGAAGGCCATTCATGGACGAGTCCAGGAGGCCAGGAGACCAGCTTTAGGGAGCTGCCATATGGATCTGGAGATAGAGCCAGGACCATTGCTGCACTAGCATGATCCTGAGTGGGTGCCTCCTCAAAGTCTCTGCCCTAAGCACTTCCTTTGCTTCACTCTAGTCCCAATCCTGCTGAATATGGAAGGTTTATGGGTATGTCTGAAAGTAATAAATATCCAGTCACAGATGACATCTCATATTCCATCATAATCTGATTGACATCATATCTAAAAGTTGGATGCCTGTACATTAAAACTTTCCCTCCAAGTCCCTGGTTATAAGGGTTAACATGGTCCCAGCAGCATTGAATGGGACATGTCTAAGGCCAATCTTGACACCATTTATTTCAGAAAACTTTCCTCTACAAGTCTGAAATGATCACAGGAAGCACACTCCTGGGTCCTCCCCACTCACATGTGTCCATGGCACAGACCTGGTGTCTTCTTTCTGGCTCTTTGAAGTACCTCTACCTAGAACTATATGTGCCAACTGCATCCTAACAGACAAGCTAACCCTTCCTTAACTTAGGGATTGTCACCAATTAACATTCCCAATAGTCAAGTGCTGGACCATTAGATAGTGCAAGTCTGACACAGAATCTGAGCACATCGCATTCATACTGATTTCCTCTTGTCACTGTCAGTTTTCCTTCTTTTCCTTGTTTTAAAAGTAGGCACCTATAGTATTGTTTTGAATGTATGGACTGACTTCCCAACATCCTCCCAGATAGCCTCCTCTCTTGAACTTCTCAGTTTGAGAAACTAAATTGGCAAAAAAGTTACTTGTGACCTCCACCCTTTTGGCTTCCCCAATGAAGCGAACTCCTTGCCTTGGAACAGTTGTTTTAGGACTGTCGCTCCATGACCAGACTAATAACTAAACTCCAAAAGCCAAACTACAGGTGCCTCCTCCAGCTTTCCCTGAGAAAATAAGAAGTCAAGTCCCCCCTGCTGAGCCTGCAGTAGTATCAGGAAATTGGGACTAGGAAAAAGGGTCTCATATTTTCTTTCTGGTTTTTGAAACTTAGAAATTTGGGAGCCACAAAGGTGGAAAGCTGTATGGACCTGCTGCTCCTTGAGAATGGAAAAAGTGATGATGAAAGGGTTACTCCTCGTACACATTTTTTCCATTGATTATTTTACTTAAAGAGTCTATGTCATTTCCCTGGAAAACTGAGGAGGGGGAATATTTTCTTTTGAATATCTTCAAACATTTGCAAATGGTTACTCTGAACTCCCCAATGTACCATAAACAAGTGTAAACTGTAGAAATTCAGAAAATGTACAAATACAAACAGCTATCCCCCAAGCTCCTAGGCAAAGACAAAGAAGGGAGTATTCCATTTATAAATGGAATTCTTTGTGGATAGAATAGTTTGGAAAATGTTTGTACATTGTTTTCCTTATTATTTGGGGGGATATTTTTTCCAGCTTACAGAAGCTACAGAACTGGCATTTGGAGTCTCAAAAGTTGAAGATTAAAGGAAGTTTACAACCTTTAAAAATCTTCAGCTAAACTTAATTAGTTCTGCATCTGGGGAAAATAGCTGCCCACTGAAATAATTTGTAATCATATCAACACACAAGAATGCATAAAGGCAGGTAACCAGGAAAAGAATAATTTCCAAATGGGGAAAAAACCCTGTAATTTAAAAAGAACTAGCAAATAAGACTTCCTTGAAGACAACTGTAGCTGCCTGGGTTGCTAATTTCTAGATACTTTGGTCTGCTTTTGATCTATTTTAAATGATTTTTTAAAACAGTACTACAGACCGAGTGCGGCAGCTCACGCCTGTAATCCCAGCACTTTGGGAGACCAAGGTGGGCAGATCACTTGAGGTCAGGAGTTTGAGACCAGCCTAGCTAACATAGTGAAACCCCATCTCTACCAAAAATACAAAAAAATCAGCTGGGCATGGTGGCACATGCCTGTAATCCCAGCTACTCAGGAGGCTGAGGCAGGAGAATTGCTTCAACCCAGGAGGCAGAGGTTGCAGTGAGCCCAGATCACACCACTGCACTCCAGCCTGGGCAACAGAGCAAGACTCTGTCTCAAAAAATAATAAATTACATAAAATAAAAATAATAAAATAGTACTACCGTATGAAAAAGGCAGACATAGGGAGAAGAACGAAGATGCTGACCGAAGTTGACAGATTATCCTATATAATATATAATGAATATATATGAGAAATAATATATAATGAATCACCAACAAGCACATGGAGAAATCACTCACCTGCACCTCACCCACCATATCTCAGCCTGAGTTTCGCTTTTGGTTTGTAATGCTTTCCACTTCAGCTTTAACTTGTCACCAGTGTTCAGTATCAGGGCACAAAAGCCATACAGTCCTTTATTTAGTGGATACATTTCCAGTTTCCCCAACCATATGAATGGTCTGGGTTTCTGAAGGCATAGAAGAAAAACAGCACCACATGTGCACAAAAAAACAGGAAGGGGCCGGACGTGGTGGCTCACGCCTGTAATCCCAGCACTTTGGGAGGCCGAGGCGGGTGGATCACTTGAGGTCAGGATTTGGAGACCAACCTGGCCAACATGGTGAAACCCCATCTCTAATAAAAATACAAAGATTAGCTGGGCATCATGGCGCGTGGCTACAGTCCCAGCTACTCAGGAGGCTGAGGCAGGAGAATCACTTGAACCCGGGCAGCAGAGGTTGCAGTGAGCCAAGGTCGCGCCATTGCACTCCAGCCTGGGCGACAGAGTGAGACTCTGTCTCAAAAAATAATAAATAAATAAATAAATAAGCCAGGAAGGGCCAGAGAATGTGAGTAAATTATGGTAGGTTGAGACTGTGCTGTGAGGTGACACGGAACTTCCGAAGGCAAGAGGAAATGTGATTTAGTGGAGGAGAGGTGGTTTTTCCCCCATCTTAAATCACTTGCCTTGTCACTCTTTCATAGCTGACAAAGCCTGAGTATTTCTGATTTTAAAGAAAAGCTGTAATTTCTTGGGGGACCCATCATTGAAAGAATTCTTCAGTCTCAAGAGGTAGTGGGCAATTTCATCACTACATCATCTGAAATTGCCTGGAGCCAGGTTAATATTTTTAATGATTCTGCTCCACATACAAGACTGATTCTTTATTCAGAAACATGTATCATCCAAATAGCCATCGTATATTTTATGTTTTTATGTTCTTTTGGTCTCATGCTACTCATACGTTAGTGTCACTATTCTTGACCTGGTCCCTTCTCACTCCAGTGATGGTATAATAGTAAAATCTCTCACCCTCCCATTCTTCTTTCAGCCTCACCTGAATGAGTGATATTAGAATGTGTTTAAACTGACAATTCCCAATGCTTTCTGACTTTCTGAAGGCCATCACTTTTTTGGTCACACATCTTCCCATTACTCACAGCTTTGTCAACCAGATTAAATTACTCTCATGAAGAAATCAGGGGCATTTTCAAGTGAGGTGACTGTGAGAAGGCTGAGGCCATCTGTCTTCAGGCAGCAGAACTTGTAGATGTAAAATCAAGAAGCAACGGTGAACTCATTTTTAGTATTCTTCCTCTACTGGCAAAGCCATCAGAGAAAAAGGAAACCTCAAACAACAGTAGCTGAGAAACCTTTCTTCCACAACCTACAAGTCTCCTTCTCTGGTCTGTGCTTCCCAAGCAATCTCCTGGCTATGCTGGAGGCCCAACTTAGAAATCATGGACTGGACACACCACAGCAAGTGCTGTGCTCCACGTTTGTATTTCCCACTGTGGAGTCATGGGTTGGTAATGTAGGCTTGTTGGTGCTGCAGAAACAAGAATTCAACTGTTTGAACACTTAGAGAACTTAGGAGGTAGACTTAGTTTTTGTTTTTGTTTTTTTAAAGAAACTTTCCCCTACGACACCTGGGAGTTGTTTTACCCACTGAGGTGGGTAAAACAATTTTAGTATGTGGAGTAATAAAGAAACTAATTAGCCTATTCTCCTACAGTGGTTTTTTAAAAAATGCAGCTCTGGAGTCAGACAGCCTGGATTTGAATCTCAACTCTGCAAATTTGGTAAAATCTTGGGCAAGTTACTTTAATGTCTCTGTCTTGGTTTCCTCATCAATAAAATTAAGACGATAATTGTCCTATGGGTCCAGATCCAAATAAATACTACTGGAAAACACTTAGAAGACAGCCTGCATACAAATGTGAGCAATTATTCATCTTATGAGATCCACTCTCCTGGCCCCGCTTCCTTCCTCCTGGAGTTTGCACTCCCACCAGATGGGGGCACGCCACCATATTTGCCTTTGTATCTCCCCAGTCCCTGGAAGGAGCAGTGTACAAGTTAGGTGCTTGAAAAATGCTCATCTCTCCTCTTCCTCTCCATAAGAAGTTGATAAACTCAACTGAATTTCGGCCTGTTTGATACCCACTTGGATAGAGGGGAGAGCTTGGGCTGTGTCCAACAGGCCTGAGTTGAATACTGCATCCCCATGTACCAGCTCTGCTTTGGGCACAGTCTCTAAGCTTCATCTACCTCCTTGGTGACATACAGATGATGCCTACTCCACCAGGATTGGCAGGAGGAGCAAATGAGGCCACGTCTGCCTGTCACAGGCACACATTAGTTCCCCTTTCCAATGCTGAAAATTTTAACTCACTCTCAGCAGCTCACTTGGCATTAAGCAGGAGTCTATGAGGTCAGAGATGTGCAGTGTCACTCACTTTAGCAATGCCACCCTCTTCCCTATCGAAGCCTCCCATTACCTACAAAGGTGAGCAACTCATCAGCTGAGCTGCTGGGCCCCAAAACGGGGAGAGAGCAAAGCTGGTCAGTGACGCTTGAGGCCTACTCTGGAGGATGCTGCTTGGTGCCAAACTGCAGGAAGGAGACCCCATGAACAGGAAAGATACCCTGCCAGGCAAATAGGACTTAGTAGCCTGGGTTCAGTTGACATATGCATGTAAGAGTTAGGTTTCATTCTCACTTTACAAATGGAATTCCGTCCTTATCAAGAAAAGCTGGTGACATTCTGCCACTGAGGCAACCAACTCTATTTAGGAGGTGGCCCAGCTCATGGATTCACTGGACATTTCACTACTGCCCTGCAACCTCATGATCGCACATTTAGGTGTCCCCAGTTAATCTCTTCTTCCTCCCCCGATCCTTCGCTTCTCCAAGAGGGTGATTTACGGAGATGAGCATGATAATAAACGTGTAATTAGGGACAGAGTATTTCACGACAGGTTCGAGACTGAGCTCTCCCCTCAAGTAAGTGACCTGGGGCTTGGCACTCACATGCTGTGACTCAGTTTGCTCGGCTGTAAAATGGGAATGATACTACTGAACAACTCAGCATCAGAGTTGCTGGCTCAGAATGTTGATAGCGTGACCACACCGGGTGCAATATAAAACACACACGGTAAAATCATGACTATTATTACAACTCTCGCCTCTGCCTTGTCAGAAGTAAGGAGAGGTGCACTGGCTGGTGCGGAGGAGTGCCCGGCGGACATACAAACCTTTTACTTATTCTGATTTCTAATTCGGAGGCACCTCCTTTTGAGCGGCGGCTCCAGGTCCTCGGGCCCGGCGCTGAGCATGGGCGAGGAAATGATGCACGGCGCCATAGCAGCCTTCTCCGCGGGTTTTGGCACAGGCTGGATCACGCAGCCGGTCTTGGGCAGCATCCGCAGAGCATAGGCATGGTCCTCGTCCGCGGGGTTATTAAGGTTCGGGTCTGACTTGTCGCCCCCCGCCAGGGCCTCCTCGCCCATCAGCTTTTTGGCCGCCTCCCCGTCCAGGTGGCAGTTGGAAGCACAGTTGTTCTCCTTGACCGACTCTAGCTCGCTCACCGCCGGCTCCTCAGGCGACAGCAGCTTCTTGGGGGGCGCGGGCGGCGGTGGCGGTGG
>NW_012105442.1:355904-360938 GCF_000951045.1 Mandrillus leucophaeus
CGGGGGGTGGATGTGGGGCGATAGCATGGGCCGGTGCATGGGGCTGGAAGTGGGGCCCAGGTTCCTGGGGCCGCCGGGCGGGGGCCCGATACCGGGAAGCATCGGGTTGGACAGGGGACTGTTGGGGTTGGAGGCGTGGTGCGGAGGCCCGCGGATGAAGGGTGGGCGTATCTGCTGCATGATCTGCTGCTCCATGAAGATGGGCAGCGGCACCGGGCCGCGGTTGGTCATCACCATGGGAGGGCTTCGAGGCGGGACGCCAAGGGGAGGCCCGATGCTAGCAGGTGGCTGGACGGAGACAGGAGGGATATTTGGAGTCTCGCTGATGGGGATGGACTTGGGCACTGGCGTGGGGATTTTAGTGACAGAGCAGTTGGCAGTGTCAGATGGAGAGACGGTGGTGGACGCCGACGGGCCAGGGCCCTGGCTTTGGCCAGCTGTAGCCACCGGGGAGGGGGCCTTCCTCCGAGCATCTGTTAGCGGGATATTCCAAGAGTCTGGAGTGAGCAGCTGCACCCCGGTGCCTTCTGCTTTATTTTCCATGGGAGGGTGTAATGTGCTGCACAGCCCAGCTGGAAGATTGGCCTGGGTCTCTTTGTAGAAAATGTCCATTTTGTATTGATTGAGACATTTTGCACTGCAGAACTGAAGCCTTCTTTCCCCGTCCCCAAAATCCAGGTATTCTTTTGTGTGTCTTATGTGCTTACACCAGTCACATACCTACAACACAGTAATAAAAAACCACAACAGGTAAGACAAGCAATTTACCTGGGTAGATGACGTTTCGTGTTTCACATAAACGTTCTTTTAGACTTTACCAGCATTTCTCAAACAGGCAGAACTGTTTCCTTCTAAAAGGTAAAATTCTGAAATGTTTTTAAAATGATGGGTTGGCTTTATAAATATGAGCCCTTCAGAATACCAATTATCACAACCTCCTATTCTTTCTTCTTAAAGAAATTGTGTTGTCCCCTTTAAGCATGACTTAAAGACGGTTCTGAGAAAAGGGAATATATATACCTGTCCAATGTACCTGCCCACACATTTTCACTTGTCAGAAAGGCTCATTGTAAAAGCAAACCTAAAGAGTTTTGGAGGGAAATGTTCTCCAGAAAGTTCAATGGGCTTGAAATATTACCCCTTACAATTCTCCTCATGCGAAGTCACTTTACACTGTTGACTATGTTTGATAATGCAGTTGGAAAGGGTGTACTGTGTTAACCAATAACACAAAGCGCTGAACATCATTATGTCTGGCTTCCAAGGAGAAACTTGGAATTAATCATGAAGTCTGTGTGAGGTTTAGCTATTCCCAACCTGTGATGTTGCAGCAAGCTAGAATTATTTTTTGAGCTGTTTGCCCACTCTCTCTCAGTAGTCAGAATTTTTGGTGACATTTCTTGGCAGGCAGTCTTATTTAACAACTTTTCAAACACCAGAGAACATTTTCCAAAAGTTGTTATGGCTTTTTCCCCCCTTCAGATCTACTCCTGGCAAAAGAAAGACATCACCAAATTTATTTTAAAGTTGGGCTGCAGAACTAATTAAAGGCTGAGAGCTTCTCCCAATTGGAAATCACTAGACATCAAAGTTCAAAAAATACTCATTCTCAGCTTCAGAACCCATTACTTTGGAGAAATTATTGTGATTTCATTAACACATTAATTTTGCAACACCATCAGCTCTCACAGATGGTGAAGACATGATCTACAATTCAAATATGACTCTTGTTTGCACAAATGTCTTTCCTTCATATGGCATTTTAAACAAGAATTAATATGAGTAATCTTGCCATAGCTATAAACAGATAAACAGATGTCAAAATTTTCAATAGTTCTTTCAGTGCCTTACTTTTTTTTGACAGAGTTTTACACACACAATCTTTTTTCTTTTTTTCCTTTTTTTTTTTTTTTTGGCCATTTTCTCAGCACTCAAGCCATATATAGCAGCAAAGAAAGAATTGTGAAACAGTGCAATGGTGAGTCTATTGAATTTGAGTCTCTCCCCCAATAAAGCACTGGTTCCAATATTGTTCTAAACGAGACTCTGTTTTTGTTGAAGAGGCTGTCTGTTGTTCTGTTGTTGGTGTGTGTTGGTTTTTTAAAAAAACTATCATAAACTGATATAATTAAAAGATGACAAATTTTAATAATGATTGGTCACATAAACAATGCAAAAACAACATATGCTGGGCATTTGATTACTCATCTCATTTAACTCTCAGCTTTCCTTGATTGTAAACAGTGGTGGCATGCTGGTATGTGATCATGGGCGAACACGCACGTGACAGATGTGGGTCTGTATGTGTAAATCCACTCTTTTCCTTCTCACTTTTTCTCCACTGGTATTTGCAGGTAATAAACTTGATGGTGTGAGACTGAATAAGATACTTATTGGCACACATTCGTGTTTTGTTTAGTCTCATCAAATTGCCCTTTCAAACTACTTCTTGCAAAAAATTTTTGAGAATGAGGAAACTGCTGAGTTACCTTTGATGATTAATTAGAAAGGCATTCTTTCAATTTAGCTATCAAAACTGTTGCAATTATTAAAGTGGTAAAAAAAAAATTCAATGCTAATATACTCCTGTGTTTCACTATAGTGTTTCATGTTACTCCTGAATTAAGGGAAGTTTTTATCATAATTGAGACGCCCAGTTTACAAAAAAGTGCAGAATTGCCTCTGATGAGAAGAGACCCACAGAACCCATCAGACCCTCAAATTTTTCATATAAAAGTTAAGTAAACAAGTATTAGAAACATGATGCATGTAAGTTATTGTTTTATAAACTTGATCATTTAAATGAAATTAATGTATAATGATGTGGCACTTAAATTCCACTATGAAATAAAACCACCTGCTTATGTTTCAATATTAGGCATCCATAGAAAGCCTGAAGTGCAAATTTACAAGCTTGAAGTGAAGGATCAAAAATAGCTTCTTTAATCATTGACTAAAAAAAATTATCAATGAATTAAACTAATTAAAATAATATACCCATTTTCTGGCATATTTTTTTGGATCTTATTTTTTAGCCATAAGGGAGAAGAGTTTTCTGAAATCCTTAATTGGTTTTTAAATTGCCAGATTGAATTATTTGCCTCCAAAGGATTCCTGTTTCCTCAAGCCAAATAAATATTTTCAAATGGAGTAAAAAATAATAATAATCTAAATATAATTTATATGTTCTCCCTTCCCTTCCTTCACTTTCAGTAATCCATTGATGAATAAGGAATGCTCATAGATCAATCCCAGTTGTCAAATGAGAATTCTCCACCATATCTCATCTATTTTGACATAAAAAGAATTACAGACATCAACATTAGAAGCAAAATCCTATTTCATCAAACTTTCCCATTAAAGCAAAGGCCTACAGTTAGCTGCTTGATTTTCGGCAGCATCCCAAAGTGTGACAGTTCCTGACTATCTTGTTTTGGGTAACATGAGAGAGAGAGAGACAGACAGAGAAACAGAGAGAGAGAGAGAAAGAGAGAGAGAGAGTGTGTGTGTGTCCTTGCCTTATTAAATTTCAGTTCAGAATACTGATCTAAAATACTGATCTAAAATACTGATCTAAAAATACAGAAAAGCAATCTTTCTGATGAAGCAAAAAATTATTAGAGGAAAAAACTGTCACTTAAGAAATAATGAATCAAGTCTGTCTTACAGGACTCATCATTTAAGATGAGGTCAATGAATTTATGGCACAAATGGCTATATCATGTGAGGCAATAAAACACGGTACTATCATTCATTCTACATCTAACTAATGACACACTTCTAGTAATTAAAGATTTCATCATAAGAGCCTGAACTGATTACATAAGATGTGTATTTAGATGAAAATATATACTATATCCCTCTCTCTTTAATAAAACAACATTTGCATATCCAGGAAACACAGCATGTGTCTCAAACTCCGGTTTTCTGAATTGTGGGGTGGTGGGTTATTCTTCCCTTCTTTCACTGACAGCTTTACATTTTATTTCACTTGTTAACTTTTTGAGGAATCATTTTTTCCTCATTATGCCAAGAAGTACCAAAATTCCTTCAGATATTTTAAAAGATAAAGATTAAGAAGTGCAGGGATTTACGCACTGAGCTCTGGAATGATTTCCCCCTAATTTCACCCCGGCTTTGTTTCTGTTGGAATCTGGCCTCTTTGGTTCCACTTCTCTCACTAACAGGTCCCAGATTGGACAGAGGCTGAAGCTGTTTAACGATGCCAATCTGGGGACCCAACAATCAGCAAATGCAATGCCATTGAGCGAGACAGCTGAAATGCTTCGTATCACAAATACATAATGTATCACCAGGAAGACAAAAAGATCACAAAGGAGATAAACAAATGCGTATTCCATTCAACCCTATAACAGCAGTCCTCAAAAAGATTAAATTTACCTTCCTGGGATGCGTCCAATTCTAAACAACAGAATGAACATTTCCTTTAGTCCATTTAGAGTATTTATATTTGGGTGGCTGACTGCCAGGGTAGTACTTTTAAGCTCAGTGGCCTGATGGATTCACTCCTTTCCTGTGAAATAAATGTGTGGCAACCTACACCGCTCAACTGCTCCAAAGACACTGCCTCAGCAGATATATCACTTGCTCCTGATGTAAGAAAGCCGAAAGGCAGGACTTGTGGACTTGTGGTTCTTATAACTCTTTCCATCTTGTATTTCCCCGGAAAGAGAGAAAGCTATTCATGTTGGCAACTGAGCCTTTATTTTTATATAAACGTCAAAGTCAAGGCCAAAGTATGCCATAAGGTTACCCACATGGGCACAATATACAGGTTCTTCTGGGCTTAAGAGAAAACTCAGGCAACTGGGGGAGGGGGACAGGGTTCGTAATTAACACATTAATCAGCTGTTAGCTGTGGGAGTAAAGTTCAGCCTTTAATGGAATCCACCACTGCCTTCTGAGTGGTAATCTGGCATCAGGCAATATTTAATTAAGAAACCCTTTTGCTGAAATCTTTAACTGAGCAAAGATGTTTGTAGCAACGGAACAGTAAAAAAAAAAAAAAAAAAA
>NW_012105442.1:361128-417327 GCF_000951045.1 Mandrillus leucophaeus
TAAGAGGGAGGTTCTCTGGGCCTTGGCATGTTGACTGTGGCACTGATCTTGTAGTCTAGGCCAGCTCAAAAATCATGAACTAATTCAAGTGAAGCAAAGGAGGATGGAGGCCGGGCGCGGTAGCTCACACCTGTAATCCCAGCACTTTGGGAGGCCGAGGTAGGCAGATCACGAGGTCAGAAGATCAAGACCATCCTGGCTAACATGGTGAAACCCCGTCTCTACTAAAAATACAAAAAATTAGCCAGGCGTGGTGTAGGGTGCCTGTAGTCCCAGCTGCTCAGGAGGCTGAGGCAGGAGAATAGCCTAAGCTTGGGAGGCGGAGCTTGCAGTGAGCCGAGATCGCACCGCTGCACTCCAGCCTGGGCGACAGAGCGAGACTCCGTCTCAGGAAAAAAAAAAAAAAAAAAAGGAGGATGGAAGCACGTGGGCAGGGGTGCTCAGTGTTTTGAAGGCTTTGGGGTCTGCTCTGCCTATAGACAGTCACCTCACAGCATGAGCTGAGGGCCTCAGACTGACCCACCTGAGCACTTGTGCCCAGCCCTACCCTGGAGTGCTGTCGTTTCAGTATCAACTGTTCCTTTGGGTCAAGGCACTGCCACCAGCAGAGCCCTAGTTCAGTGTCCCTGAGTGGCAAAAGAGGCTATGGAAATCACATGGGATTTAGAATCAAAAGATGTTGGCATGAATCTGGGCTTCATTCCTTATTAGCAGTGCAACCTTATGAAAATCTCAGCCTCAGTTTCTTTATCTGTAAAATGGAGCTAATGATTGTTTGCTAGGCATATCACTAAGCTTGTTACAGAGTATACATTTTCAATCCTCAGCCTGTCTCACATGTTTTACATGTGTTTTATGGGAAGGATGCTTCTATGGCTGCATGAAGAGGGAAAGGGAGATTTTCATCCAGTGCTTTCTTATGAGCCTGTGAGATAAAACGGCACGTTTCTCTCTGGGCAAACTCATGCTACACCTCACAGATACCAGCCCCTACCTTGCTCCCTAGGAGGCTCTGTCCTAGGGCTAACAGAGGAGCTGTCTGCAGGGACAAGGAACCAGCCCACAATTCTATGTGCATCCCAGCTGCCCACCATCCTGAAAAGCCTCTATTCAACTCCTGCTGAGTCCTCTTCTTTTTCCAAGGCCAGTCATTTTCTAATTCAGGCAAAAGCTTGATAAAGCGACATGGCTGCTTGGAAATGAGCGTTAGAACCATTAAAATGAATCATTCCTCTTCGGCTCAACTGCTGTTTGAATAGTGGAAGCCATAAACTGTGCTATGCATATTTTATTAAAAAACAGAGCTGATGGACGATCTGCTTGACTCATTACATGGCAGAACTATCTTCCAAAGGAAAGGCCAGAAGCCACAGTATCAGGTGCCTTTTAAGATTGGATGACCCCACTCTGCCATGGCAGAATGTTCACTTGAGGGAAGTGCCCTCACAAAGTGGGGAAGGGCACACCAACACTAAGCTCACCATTCCAAGTTTTTCTTGCAGAGCTGGATTTGAGTGAAGGAAGAAAAAAGATGACCTAGTCATAGACATGCAAAGCCATACGGAATTGAGAGAGGAATTTAAAGTAGAAACAGCAAGGGCTCTTACACAATAAAAAGAAATGCACGAAGAAGTTCATTTTCAAAATAAGAAACTTTCTGCAGGTTTAGATTCCAACATGCTGGTGTTTGCTACATAGTTCTTTTCATTTAGGTTTTTTTTTGTTTGTTTGTTTCTTTTGCTTTGTATTTTATTCATTCTCGTTCTCTAGCTTGCTCTAGCCCTCTCTCTCTTAAATAAGATTTGGAGCTCAAGGAGAGGCTAAAGCACATCTTTGTTAGAAGTGAAAAATCTCATTAGAAAACAGACCTGGGCTCATTATAAAACAGACACGGTGGCTCATGCCTGTAATCCCAGCACTTTGGGAGGCTGAGATGGGCGGATCACGAGGTCAGGAGATCGAGACCATCCTGGCTAACACGGCGAAACCCCGTCTCTACTAAAAAATACAAAACAAACAAACAAACAAAAAAACTAGCCGGGCGTGGTGGCGGGCACCTGTAGTCCCAGCTACTGGGGAGGCTGAGGCAGGAGAATGGCGTAAACCCGGGAGGCGGAGCTTGCAGTGAGCTGAGATCCGGCCACTGCACTCCAGCCTGGGCGACAGAACAAGACTCCGTCTCAAAAAAAAAAGAAAAGAAAAGAAAACAGACCTGTAGGAACTTTATACCATGACTCAGGTTCTACTTATCTTATAAATTTTAAGCTGGGTTCTAGAAATCTTGACCCAGGTCACAGGAGCAGATCCTTCCTTCTCTTTTTCATGTGCCATGAGCTCTAGCAGAGATGGGCTTGGTTTTCAGGATCTCAATGAGCTTTACCAAGTGGCTTATTACGGACCCAAGTCTCTGATTCTACAGCCAGTGCAAGAGATGGAATCCTGGTCTGTATTCAGTGACTGCAGGCCCACCCTGACAGCCACACACATGATTCAGAAGATGATTTTTCTCTTTGCACTGACGTTTTAGGTTGCTTAAGAGTATTAATATACCATGATAAAATTCTCTGCTTCATTTAAGCTGGATGAATGCAACTTACACCTTCACAATATAAGTCATCTAGATGGAAACTAAAAAATTCAATCATACATCAAAAAACCTGATCTGCCTGGTACCAAATGCCTGCCTCTTTGTTTTCCAGTGATTTGGTCCTGAGAGGGCACAGAAATCACCTAAGAAATCTCAAAGCAGTGAAATTAAGCCCTGAAAGGAACCTCGGTGATCATCTTGTCCTCTCCTCCAACCTCCAGCTCCTGGTGGAGCCAGGCATTTAATCCCTCTGAGCCTCAGGTGCTCAGCTGGAAAAGGAGATCATCCACAGTGATGATCCTGCCCAGGAAACATGTGAGAAAGAAAGGAAACTGGGAGGGGACTACAGACATGGAAAATGTGCCTCCTAAGAAGGAAGCAACGTCCTAGCCCATCTCCCATTGCCAGGCCGTCCCATGCCCATTTTATCAGCTCCAGGTATTATAACTACTCTCTGCCCTGAAAAATGTGCCATCATATAATCCACTTTACTCACTGAAAAGTGAACATTTATTCAGAACATCATTTATCATGGGTGAGGTACTGTGCTAGGAACCTCGGACATGAGTAAAATGCAGCTCCTGCCCTCATATGAGGTAGAATCTGCCCCAAGAAACTGGAGGCACAAGTTTTTGTTTTGTTTTCATTCAAGCAACTCTGCTTCAAACTGAAGTTTAAGAGAAAACTGATCTTCTATTTGTAACACTTTCATTCATTCTGAAATAAATACTGCGCTGCACTCCAGGAGACAATGGGCTGTGGAACAGGGCAGGAGAGACTTAGTACACCTGCCCTTGTGGAGTTCAAAATCTGTCTATTAACAATCAGTGGAAAAATTAGCACACACTCTCCTCTATCAACAGATTTGTTCTAAAGGTTAAAATGCAACTAACAGTTTTTAGCAAAAAATTATCCTTAATATCTACTGTCTCAATGTCAAATTTCCCTTTGTTCTTCTAACCCAATACTGTGACTCCTCTTTTTTTAAAATGTATTATCTGAATCTTTTTTCAGATGTGTATTTACCTTGTTTACTGTAACTTTTTGTTTTTCAAGTATATATTTGGCTCTCTTTTGTGTCATTTATTGTTTTTCTTCCTGTTTTCTAATGAATATTTGAATATTTGAAGTTTCATTATTTGTGACTACAAAAGTTTAAGAAAAGTTGCAGGGAAGGACTTTGGGTTGTACTTGTATATAAGAGAAACCCATCAAACTAATGTGTTAAAAAGTGAAGTGTGCTAGTTGCCCAGCTTCTGTCTGTGGTCACACACCTCATTTCTTCCTTCCTGCAAACCTTTTCAGAAAATGGCAAAAATCATATTCTAAAATATGTGGTTATAGTTCCACAACACAACTAATCAGACATCAGTAAGAGGACTTTTTGAAGGACTGCTGTTACTATCAGTGGTATCTGAAGCAGTCCCCCTGACCTCCACCCAGGGACTTTGACTCTGCCTTCCAGCCTCCTCATTCCCTGGGCTGTATCTCGCCCCGGTGATGGGTGGTACCCCTGAAACACCACAGGGTCAAGCTTACGTTGTGTGCAGGTGGCCCAGGTCAAGGGCACTGCTGGGCAGAACTAATGGCACCTCTGATAATCCCTCATTGTGTCCACTACCTTAGCCCACTCTCTGGCTGCTTTTCAAAAGTCCACAGCTGCTCCCAGTGACATCTCATCCACTCACCAACTACATACTGATTGCTTGGGCTCTGCCAGGCACCTGGCTATGGGCTTTACTTGCATTGCTTCATTCAGTTCTCTTCTGACAGTCTCTTGCACATTTTCTGCACCCTGGGCCATAGCCTGAACCTACCTGTGGGCACTCTAGGTTGCCCAACTCAGATCCTGGTGTCCATTTCTGCCCAGTCCTCAAATATCTCCAGGACACTCTAATGAAAGTCATGGCTTTTATTATTGTGACTACTGCAAGCCCCAATTTGATGCAATACTAATAAATTATACACTAGTAACAATAGGTAGCATTATTTAAGCTCTAGTACCCATGCTGAGAATGCTATATGAATTGCCTCACTGAATCTCCACAAATACCTTATCGTATAGGTAACTGGGGGTTAGACAGGTTAAATAACTTGCTCAAGATTACCTATGCAGATAAGAAATGGCAGATCCAGATTCTAAGTTAAATCTGTCTGGCTTCAAAACTCATACTGCCCCACTATCTCAAGGGTTTTTTGCATTTTACTACAAATTACAGGATTAAGATAGGTGACTAATATTTGATAATAACTTTCTGTTTTGAAATTCCAGAATCCCTGACATTTAGAACTCTGAGGAACTTCACAGGTCAAACCCAACCTATCTCCCACAGCAAGCTTGGGTTTCCTTCTACACATAGGTCATCTTCCAGGTGGCATCCATACTTCCTGTGACAGAGACAAACATTCATACCCATCTACACAGCCAAAAGAGTGATTCATACCACAGCGATCTTTCTCCTTTGCACCAATTTTCCTGGTGGCTTGCTAAAGAGGATTGCAACATAACTGCAGGTCTCTATGCAATATAATTGAGGCAGTCTATTTTGTTGTCAAGCAGCATTGATTATTAGAAAGTTTAACCACTCCACCTCCCTGTCACTTCTACCTACTGTTTACCAGGGTCTCCCAACACAGATCAACTCCTCTTTCAAATCTCAGTCTTTGAAAAAATTAAAAGGAGTCATCATATTTGCTCCAGATTGTTATTTTTAAACATTCCCAGTTTCAGCATCCAGTTCCCCGGGCACAAGTTCCCAGGGCCCTTCTATGCTATCTGTCCTCCTAGGGACATGATAGTGAGACCAGCTGCCATTGACCCAGGAATATACTTCACCTTGTTAATGCCCCTCTTAAAGGGTGGAGCCCAGAATGGAATGCAGTAGCCTGACTAGCATAGAGTCCAGTGGAATGCTCCCTCCCTCATGTAAAACACTATACCTCTGCTAATGCCACCCAAGAATGCATGTGCTTTTCAGCAGTCATGTCCCACTGTTAGGTCTTTGCTTTTTATATATATTTTTTATTCTTTACTCTGTGCATATGCTTACCCAAGGTCATTGCTTTTTAAAAACAAACATTTATTGACTATTCGTTATATTCCAAGCTTGAGCCTTTCACTTATCTCTCTTAATTCTGGCAACAAACTTGTAAAGGAGCTACTGTTTTCCCCATTTTACTTAAAAATGAGAAAGCAAAGATTCAGAGTTGATGTGGTTTCCCTAAACTGTCTCAGCCTACAAATAGTGGAGCCAGGATTCAGATCCAGAACTTTGAACCCATCCTCTTTTCACTCTACTATGCTGCCTACTTCACTCTGAGTTTCTGGTCAGCCAAAATCTTTTTCTTCTAAGTGCTCACCAACTATTTCTTTAATAATATATTCAAGGTCTTTTGAGGGTAAGCCATCAAACTACTCATCTAGAGCTTCAGAAATCAGAAACCCTTTCCCAATTTTAAAACTTTGGTCAACATTTGTCTGTTTCTATATTTTTTACAGAGCAAAAGATTAACCAAATGTAGATATGAAATCATCTACCAATTTCCTTTTGTGAGCGATCTAATTTGCTTAGCATAGCAGGTGTTCTCTGCCTATCTCTCTCTCTCACCCTGACTTGGGATTGGTGCCCTTCTTTATGGTATTCCCTGCTCTTTGCAGTGTAGAGAACATTCTCTTTATGGAGACAACGGAAACCAAATAAAATTTGCCGACCCCTGCCTTCTCATCCTCTTTTGTTAAATATCACACAACTTGCTCTAAACACTGATCTATCCACTTCTACTTCTTTTTCCTTCTATGAACATAGTGTTACTAGCTCCTTTTTATTGACTTGGGCATTCCCCTAAGGGTTCAGCTCCTTTTGCAGCCCAGCCTTCCTGATATAACTTCATTTTCAGAACTTTACACAAAGCCCCAAATAACTCCCCAAACTGCACTGACTGAGCCTCTGATTGTGGGACCAAATCCACGTTTCCTTGGCATTTCAAAAAAACTCTGGTTTTCTAAACTCCAGGGAATGTGGCTGATCATATCCAGCATTCTTCCCCTCTGCTATCACATATTCCAAGATAGTGCTACTTCCCCACTCCAGCCACATTCCAAGTAGCTCTACCCTAGATTAATCAGATGGTGGTCAAAGCAGGATTCCCTTCACTGCTCCTCCACCTTCTCAGAACTCTCCACAAGGCATGGGGGGGATTATTAACTGCTCTGTTTTGAACAGAATAATATTTTTAGTATATATCAAGATAAATTATCCCATATCCTGCTTCTTTGCTCATTAATATAAATTTTAAATGTCTGCTCCATATTTTGTACTAAATATCCCCAAATTATTCTTTTGATGCTTCCTTTTATTTTCCTAAAATTCCTGTCTTGCATTTCCCCCTCAAGAGTGTCAACTGCTATACAAGGATATATTTTCAAGCATTTTACCTACCTATTAGATATATCTGTGGGGTGTGTCACTTTATATTTTAGTTCTCTGTATTAGCTCTAGTCTAGGCACAAGACACTGCCAAGTCTCAGTGGGATCTCTGAGACTGTTTTCACCTTTTTGTGCCCACAAGCCAGGGCAACTTGGTCCTTCCCATTCTCTGCATTGGCAGAGAGACTCTGGAAGTCAATTGTTTGTTTCTGCTAATGTCTTTGTTTACTCTTGAGAAGAACTGGCTCTTCTCCACAATCCCATCTCTCCTTGTATCATCCCAGCTGCCTCCATCATGTCCAGTTTTCAAGTTTATTGGGATAGTTGCTGCCTCTGCTCGCCATCTAGCATTTGAAAGTTTTCTTGATTAGACTCTTAAATCTGTAAATACATTCTTCCCAATTTTCAATCAGTGCCTCAGGTTTTGACTCCATTTGGCTCAGAAGACCCACATGCTGCCCACTCTGCAACTTTGGGTCCTGCCCCTGTGCCCTCTGGCACCCCGCCTACCTTCAAGAGCTGCTGGGAAGATCAAAACAAATAGTGCAAATGGAAGCATTCTAAAAAATAAAAAGTGCCGCATAAATACAGATGTTTTTATGTATTATTACAAATGTAAGGTAACACATTTTCCTATTTAGAAAAACAGGGCCAACTGTTTTACCTATACTCTACTCTTACCCTTTATTCTGTTAATCTGTTATTTTAAAAAAAGAGAAGGAGAAAAATACCCTACTACAAATTTTCCTCTGATGTGTACTTCAAAGTAAAAAGCACACTGCAAAAATAAAACCCAGAAACCCAAACCAACAAAACACTTGACCCCCAAATTCTTTACTATGCTTCTAATGGTTTGTGGAGTGTTTGACAGCAATATAATTGCAATAATGAGGAGGTTTTCGGGCCAGGCTGTGGTCTTAAAGCTCACTATGGATGTTTTAGCCCTAGGCTCAGCTTCAGGCCAGCACCAGTCACCCGGGCCAGAGTTACCAATGGAATCCCTTATGCTCCATCACACACAACTGTGACATTTATGGCATCTGGTATATAATGCTGCAAATTCAAAAGGCCTCGTGTGTTGGGCTCACGAACTTGGGGAGAAGGAATAATTTGGGTTGCCTATCGTCTTTTTTAGTTAATTAAAAACTGTGTGAGAGTGACTGCTTAGTGACAATTTCCTAGATACGTGGGAGGGATGTGCTGGACTGCTTCTGATTTCTTTGGATCTCCACAATGGTTCCTTTGTCTCTGAAAAGCTTATTTCCTGTTTGTGGACTGTCGGTTTGCCTAGTTCTCTTCCGTCTTTGTTCTGTGAATTTAGCCATCCTGCTGTGCTAACTACCTGGTTGAAAACCAATGCTCCACAAATGCTGGATTCTCCACTAAGGATCCCTCTTACAACTTCATCCTCATCAGCAAATCCTGGGTTAGCCCAACTGAATCTCCTCATCCAGGCCAAATGCCTGAACTGTTAAATGGTGTGAACCAAGACAACCCGGGACACAGATATGTATTCATATATATTTAAACACACCTGTTATTTATATAGCTCCTTTCTTCCAATAAATTCAAGTGGCTCAATAGTACTATCATATTATCACTCACCACAAATCTGTAAAAAGACAAGCAGCCACCAGACAAGCAGCTTATTTTACAGCTAAGTAAATTAAGACTAGCAACAATTACGTATCAGTTGTTAGTATTTGGGTAGAAATCCCCATTTCCTAACCTCTGTATGACTAATGACATCATTCTTTGGCCTACTCTGAAGGAGGAAATGAGATGCAGAAAAAGACTGTACTGCCATCTTACCCTTCGTACAACTGGACTCTTGGCTCCTGGGTAAGAGGGGAAATGAGCATAACAGAGTTGCCTAATTCAAACAGCCTGCATAACATGCCCTGGATCTGGTGAGACACAGAAAAAAGAAATATGGCAGATGCTCTAAATATGTGAGGGCAGGCCTTTCTTTCAGTGCTTAGTATCTAAGAGTGAAATAAAAGGTGTTACTGGGTATTTCCTGCTATAGGCATGCCTTTGATACAGACTGGCATGTTCCAAAAGTGGGCAGGGACAGGAGAGGGAAGAAAGAGGAGGACAAAAAGAACTGTGTGCTAACTACTTCTGTATCAGAACAGAGCCCATGAGATGCTGGTGCCTGCTGTGGTCATGGCCCTGCTGTCTCATTGGCTGTAGCTGCCTGGACCCAAAGACACCTCAAGATGTTGGTGTGGGCTCTGCCTAAAAGGGACAGAGTAACTCAATGAACCAATTAGATGTTCTCATTTGGGAAGTCTGGAATCAATATAATGCCAAGAGACTAAATAGTGGTGGAGAGAGTGGTCATGGGAATGAAGCCAGAGGACCACAGAGGAGAGAGGCAATGTGCAGAAACTCCAGGGAAGCATGGGTCACAAGTTAGAGAGTGGGGAGAAGGGAGCTGGAAGTGGTTGGAGTAGAAGTCAAGCTACAGGGAATTGCAAATCTTTAACAGCCACATGCTAAATCAGGAAGCAAGGATGCCTGCTCCTTGGGAGCAGTAAGGCAGTCCAGTGGCCCAGTTATTAGCACTGCGGGACCATTCATTGCCAGAGCAATTGCCCAGGCACCACAAGGATGAGTGGCAACGGTTATTCCCATCTTCCTGATTTTCCTGGGCTTCTTTATGGCAAGCTTCCATAACTTTAGGAAGACCAAAAGTCTCACCCAGCTTGACAGACTCTCAGATTTAATCCGTACCATAACCTTCCAGGTATTACTCTCTGCTAAAAAAATGAGGAAAATCTAGGAAGGGGCAGTGACTTCAAGGTCCTTAACTAATCCCGTAATCCTCCCTCCCGGTGGTTAATGACCCTGTATCTTGCTATGGGTGTGGGGTACCCAGGACAGCCTCCGTCTGGGTGGAACAACTCAAATCCAAGGGCTGGGAGGCCTTGCCTTCTGCAGGTGCAAAAGCATAAAGTTTACACCAGGACAGCCTCTTATAGAAGCCTGCATACACCTGCACTACTATTTCTGAGGGTCTCCATAGAAAGGAAACATGAATACTCTCTCAGGTTCTTGTCTATTCCTAAACCCATTCCAACTGCCCCCCCGCCACTGACCCTACCACTGACCAGTATGCCCCAACTCTATTTCCTCAAGTGTATGCTGAGAAGCACTAGCTCCACCAATGAATGCTCTGCCCCTCAAAAAGGATCCCATGGCCCAATAAGCTTGGGAAATGTTGCATATTCTATGCTCTTCTTTGGAGCTTCTCAGTGCATGCTGCCATGCCTAAGCCTTTGAGGAGATCTGCAGAAAAGAAACATGCTTAACTTAATTCATCCAGAGTTTCCCCAGCTTTTCAAAAACAGAACTCTTACTTTTAAAGTAGGCTCCTATAGGAAAACACTTTGTAAAATGCTACCTTAATCACTTGGATGCCTAAGATGGGGCCAGGAAACCTGAGCCTTATCACGTTTTCTTTCATTAAAGTTTTCTTTTGTGGTACTGGGCCTGGATCTTCTGGCACCTTTATACCCCAGAACCCCGTCCTGCACATGATAAGGGTTCAGGATGCAACTACCAGTTGTAACTGAACTGCAGGAGAAGGTGAAGGTGATTCCTACACATGGGCCCCTCTGCATGCTAACAGGCTCTGTCCAGAAATCAAGGTTACTTGTCCCCTTGTGGCACTATTTCTCGGCCTCAGTGCTCCCCCACCGACTCACCTCTAATCAGCTTCCTGTGCTCACCGAGGCCTAGACCCTATTACATTTCATCTTGTGGTTTCAGCTTCAGCAGTCACTACAAACTCAATTTCTGTCCTCTCAGTTCTAGTTACCCCCACGCAGCCCACAAGCCCAACAGGATATCATGAATACCAGTACCTATGGTGTGACCTTCCAAACCCCGAGGCTCCCCTCAAGAGCATGTTAGGTCACACAGCTGCATTTTCTGCATGACAGATGAATTCCTCAGCATTACATGAGAAAGGAGCCACAACTGAGCAGCCTCTTCACGTGCACTTAAACCAAACAACAACAAATGGCATATCGCTATTTTTGTATTTATACACAAAGGGCTGTCCTTAACTGTCATGCTAAATAAAAACATAAAATCAAGAAAACTACTTCAGCCTTGCTGGCACACTGATTTTGAACTAAATCCCATTGGTCTATGGATGAGGGTTTACTCCAGTCATGTTGATCATTTTATCTCTTCCTTTGGCCATTCTCTGCCACAGGCCTCTGTGCAAATTCAGCCTTATCCAGAGTGAGTGACACATATGTCCTAAAGGGCCAAAGAACTATGGTCTCCAGAGGAGAATGGGTGATCAGCTACCCCTAGACTAAGTAAACTCTTCTAACCAGACACATACTTCACGGCCTAATAAACCCAAAGGAACTATGAATGCCCTTAATACTGTGATTTCTGGAAGGTCACCTAGCTTTCCCGAGTTGTACCAGTTAGAAGTTACTCAAATTCTCCTCTATTGTCCTGTTCATACTGTACAGTCATTTACCCATTAATTCTACTAAAAAGGGCTGCAACAATTATCTAATAAGAAGGCATAAGGGCCAAGCATGGTGGTTCACACTTGTAATCCCAGCATTTTAGGAGGCCAACGCAGGCGCATCACCTGAGGTCAGGAGTTCAAGACCAGCCTGGCCAACATGGTGAAACCCCATTTCTACTATAAATACAAAAAATTAGCTAGGCGTGGTGGCAGGCACCTGTAGTCCCAGCTACTTAGAAGGCTGAGGCAGGAGAACTGCTTGAAGCCAGGAGGTAGATGTTGCAGTGAGCCGAGATTGAGCCACTGCACTCCAGCCTGTGCGACAGAGACAGACTGCGTCTCAAAAAAAAAAAAAAAAAAAAAGGATGCATGCAAAAACCCAAGCTGCCCATATCTGTGTTGCCAGGCACTTTAACAGAGAGCGTGGGCTTGGCCCTGGGATGGTCAAATCAAGCTGTGGGGTGGGGGGGTGGGCAGGCTCCCCAGCTAATTGAGCTTCTTTGCTAAACACTAGTGAGATGTGAGAGATGAGTTTGGATTGGAATTCCATTACGGGTTTTCAATAATTAAACATTACATGTTTGGAACCTCATTCTTCTGTATTACTTTTTAAATATTAATCTATTTACATCAGCTGGACTTCCTGCAGCTTGATACGCAGTAAACGGGAGTCACACTGAGATAGACAACTGTGTTCTTAGCTTAAGACATCTTTGATGATCACCAACAGTAAACGCGACACAAACCCTCTGTTCAACCCAACCCTGCACAATAATTACCCTGCCTTTTAGAAAGTGGCTTGTTCCATTTTTTTTTCAGCACACTCACACATTCCTCATGACTACACTGACTTTTCAAATTAGCAAGAATCCAAATTAATCTTATCTTGAGAGTTTTACAATGCCCCTTAAGATCACTGGGGCACGCTGCCCTCTTCAGAAGCAGGGTTAGAAAATGGATGTCGAAGGTATGTGAGGGTTTCCTTGGAGATTACCCCACACTGCGGTGACACTCCAGCATAAAATTCAAAAGCCAGAGCACACATCAAAACCTCATTAAGAGATCACCTGTTTTATACCATACCTGCACGCCGTTAGGACTTCAGGTGCATGGGTGAACCCTGCTGCTCTGGAGCCTTCCCTGCCTCCTCCCATTTTATCATCCCCGGCAGACGCTCAGAGCAGCAGCCCAGCAACTCCCCGGGAGCCCCTGTCTGCTGCTCCGAGGTTCTGCTGCCCCTTCATCCTCTCTGGCCACAAACACACGGCGCCCTGAGGACACAGAGGCCCTCCCCATGCCTGGATGCAAATGGCACTGCCCAAGAAGACAGCCTGAGGCCAGACTTCAATGGAATAGGGATTCTAGGCCAGGCAAGACAGCCAAGGGCTGTCTAAATCAAAGGACTGGGGGAACCGTCGCTGCGAGTGTCCGCTGCTTCGGAGATTACAGCCCCCACTGTTTCCGCAGTCAAAGTAATCATCAGACCGGAATCCGCGCTCGGCCTCTCGCAGAGAGCGCCATAGAACCCTCTCTGATTTGGTTTCAATTTAAGAATTTTATTCCCTTTTAAGACAAAGCGAGCAGTGCAGACCAGCCATATTACAAGGTTATTTTAAAGAGCAAAACACCATTTAACTTAATACAAAAAGATGTAGGATTCAAAGTGGAAAATTACAAGGGAGCTACCCCAGTAATAGAAAAGAGTCCCCAGCTGCCTACCCCTGTGACCAGAAAGGAAGTTAGATGCACTGAAAGTCGCAAGAAAATCTTCCCAGATATTAGTATATTGTTCTACTGTTTTACTTTTCAGTGCTATCAATGGCATATGCAAAATACCTCAACGCAAATATCTGTTCTTAGTCTCAGAAGGAAGCCTGGGTCCGTGCATACCATCTAGGCAATGCATGGTGCAGTCAGGGCTGGTCCAGGAAAGCTAAAGTCCTAAAGCTGTGACTGGTGGTCCCAGGAAGCTGAGTGTCTCCTTCCCTATGGGAGAGTTGGCTGTACTAGACTTTGAAAAGCATAAGTAGATCCCAAGAGTGCACAGGAAAAGCTCCAAAAGGAAAGAAAAGCTCCCGATTTATTAGAGACTCCACAATGGCTGAAGCTCGCCACCCCCCCTACCCACTTCCTCAATGAGCAGGCATCCTTTTTTTTTCTTTTCTTTCCTTTTTTTTTTTCTTTTTTTCCCCAGAGACAGACTCTAACCCTGTCACCCCAGGCTGGAGTGCCGTGGTGTGATCCTAGCTCGCCGCAGCCTTGATCTCCTGGGCTCAAGTGATGCTCCAACCCCAGCCTCTTGAGTAGCTGGGACTCCAGGTGTGTACCACCATGCCTGGATAATTTTTAAATTTTTTGTAGAGACAAGGTCTCACTCTGTTGCCCAGGCTGGTCTCTAACTAGTCATCTTCTTTTAACCCACAGTTTCAAAATCCTTTCCCGTCCATAACTGGAATTGATTTAATTTTGCCTCCTCTTCCTGCCCTCCAGAGGCAGGAATAACAAGCAGAAATCAGCCTGCCCAACCCCAGGGCAGGTAGGAACTCTCCCCAGATTCTCACAATCAGATTTTTCCCTTGGGGAACACACCACCCTTTGAATAATTCCTGGTCTGAACAAAACACCAAGCACGTGCTATAGGTAGACAGAAGTAATTCAGAAGGGGATTGCCCACTGAGCTTTCCACATTTATAAGACAGACTAGGGGCAGGTGAGGGACAAAGTGAAGCCCTCTCACTTTGCCCCATACCCAAAGGTTGTCGTTTCCTCAAGATTATCTCAGCCTTTATCCCTCTGATTTCCAAGTGACTTGGAAAACAGAGTAATAATCCCTAGAAAATACCTAAAAGCTTAATAAATCTATTGCTTGGAAGTACCCCACTAATATTCAGTCTAAATCTTTCTTTCCTTAATTTTATTTCATTACTCCTACCCTAATTATACCCCTTGTTCCGAGCTAAATAAATTCCTTCCTTCCTCTGTGTTTATGTCCTTCAAATGTCTGAAGACCATGATCATGCCGACCACCCAAATCCTCAAACCTCACTAATGTGGCTGCATGAAATATAAAGAATAACACAAACAGTCCCCACGGGTGCCGCAGGCTCCAGCTGGATCTCTCCTGCTTTGCGAGAACCCAAGGTCCTTACTCAGGGAGTGGCTCCATTTTGAGTTCTCTAATTATCAGCATAAAAAGAGAGACGCCAGTAGGTCAGAGCAGTACACAGTTATCAGGAAACATTCAAAATGATGTTCCCACTGAATTTATAACCAGAAGGAAACAAATCCCCAAACAGTAATTAACTCTAAATATTTCAGAAATTTACGTCAATGATGCTTAGTGATATTTTACAAGGAGGGGCATATTTTAAAACAGCTAACACAATAGATCAATATCAAATTCCCTTTTGATACCGGTTTTGCATTCAGCAAATAACAATCCAGCAATTTTTGAAACCTCAAGGTCATAACACCTTGGAGTTGATCACTGGCACCGGGGGTCATTTCATTGCACTTTCCAATCCATGCAGGCAGCCCTGCTGCCATATACTTGGCTGTTCATCTGAGTCTACTGTGATGCTTCTGCCAATGGGGAACTCACTACTTTATAAAAGTGTTTATGCTACTCTTATTGGCAGACTCCGATACTGAGAAGAGAACTGCCTTCTTGCAAACCCTACCCATGGGCCTGGCCCTCTCTCTCTCAAAGCTACTTAGCACAACATCCTCCTCCACATGGCAGCCCTTCATAAACCTGGCAACAGTGTCATGTGCTCCCTGGCCTTTTTATCCCAGGGGTAATATCCTCAATTACTCCTACTGTCCTTTTGTATACATATTTTTTAAGAGATGGGGTCTCACTCTATCATTCAAGCTGCTTCAACCTACTGGGATCAAAGGATCCTCCTGCTGCAGCCTGGCAAGTAGCTGGGACCACAGGTGTGCACCACACCCAACTAATTTTTCATTTGTTTGTAGGGATGGGATCTCGCTACATTGCCCAGACTGGCCTCTACTTCTTGGCCTCAAGTGATCCTCTCGCCTCAGCCTCCCAAAGTGCTGGGATTATAGGCGTGAGTCACTGCACCTGCCTGACTCCTACTGTACTTAAGGCATCATAATATCCAGACCATCATGGGCCAGGCTGCTCTGCCTTACGCCTCCATTTCATTCTTAACATGTGACACAAGATGAAACACAACACGCTTCTGAACCTGCACTTCAGAGATTGCTAGAGCTGAGCTTGCAGATTACATGGATGATTTTGTGATTATTGAAAAGGCCTCCCCTTCCTCTGCCTTAGGTATGATATTCTACCTTTGAAGGCGGATTTCTTCAGGTTAAAATATTATATATCCAGGAGTCCCCTGTTAAAAATCCAAATATCTCCAAAAGGCATACTATTTTAAGCTTCTAGAAGCCAGTATAAATTGATTTATTCAGCAACTTTGGACTTAGACCTGGATTCTAATCCTGACTTTGTTATTTCCTAGCTGTAAAACTGCAAGAAAATCATTTAACCTTTCTGCACATGAAGGAATTAGTTAAGAAGGTCTTTGAACCTGGAAATTCTTATACAATCATAATCAAATGTAAACCAAGTATCTGTGAACTTATAACAATTTTTTCTTTCTCCTTTTCCTCTCACTCACTACTTCTATAATTCTCCGAAAATAGACCTGATTTCTCTACATAAAAGTAGAGTGAGTCATTCCTATACCTAATATCAAGGTAATCATGGAGTAACATAAAACATCTGAGTCCAGACATCTAGTCAAAAACAACTGAATGGCTATGTATTTTTAATAAATGTTTTTCTGCCATCCCTTTGAAATATTCTGAAACATCACCTTGAAACGAGGTCAAAGAGAACCCTTAATTCAGAAAGGCATTTTTCTCCTGAGTCTAGTCTTAGGACCTTCAAGAAGCTCTAAATGCTGATGTTGGCAGCAGAAATAAGGTGTAAGTGGCTATAGCCCTGACCCCTGGCTGGGATGCAGAAAGCTGCAGTAGGGCACACAGACTCCACCTAGCATTCTGAGTTCCTGCATAAAAACAGCACTTGGTCTCTGGAAACTTCAGGGCTTCTCAAACTTCAGTATGCATCAGAGTCACCTGGAGAGCTTGTTAAAAGACACACTGCTGATATTTGTATGCCAGTGTTCATTTCAGCATTATTCACAATAGCCAAAGGGTGCAAACAACACAAGCATCATCAACAGATGAATGGATAAACAAAACATGGTATAGCCATACAATGGAATATTATTCAGCCATAAAAAGTAGTGAAGCATTGCTATATACTAAAACATGTATGAACATTGAAAACATTCTGCTAGGCAAAATAAACCAGACTAAAAAGGCCACATAATTCCACTTGTATGAAACATCTAGAATAGACAAATTCATAGGGACAGAAGCAGATTAGAGGTTATCTGGGGCTGGGGATTGGAGGGAGTGAGGAATTATTGCTTAATAATTACAAAGGTTCTGTTTGGGGTGATGAAAAAGTTTTGGAAACAGATAATGGTGATGGCTGTAAAACACTGTGAATGTGACTGAATTGTACAGTTAAAATAGAAAATGCTATTTTTTATATATATATAAAACTACAATGTTTAAAAAAATTAGCCCACAGATTCCTGGGGCCCCCTCCCCAGTTTCCGGTTCAGTAGGCCTGGGTGGGGCACAAGAATCTGCATTTCTAACATGTTCCCAGGTGACCTGATGCTGCTGGAACTGAATTTTGAAACTGCTGCTCTAAGTCTACAAAGAGGAGGCTAAACAAACCCTTCAAACTCTCTTCTCATCTTGCTTTGTTGTGCTGATTATCTAGAAAAGTTCAAACTTCTGTGCATATATAGCAAGGTCAACAAGCTGGAAATAATAAAAACAGCTGAGTTTGTCAATCTGCACTCAGGCTGACCTGAAGCTATCAGTTCTGCCCTTTGGTTTTCTTCTGCCTTTTCTTCTCACTCAGTGTTGAGCCACTGTTGACCATTTGGAATGCCAATAATTAACATCTACTCAAGCAGAGTGGGAACAGGTGCAAGTCAGAATGGGCAGTGGAGAAGTCAGCCTCCAGGCCTTGTCCTCAGAAATCTTGCCCCAAATTGTCCAATCTCACTATGCTAACAGTAAATTATTTTCTAATAGGACTTAGAAAAATGCTTGCTGCTTAAAATTTCAAAAGAACTGTGTGCCAGCCCTCCTGATACTGATCTGGGCAAGATATTCATGAAAGGTATAGAGGATGTAATGCGTATGTCTCATTTGCGGTCTGGTAAACTGCTCCGGAGCTCATGTTTCTGGGATTCTCTTTTTTTCACGTTCTTGGGTTCACCTCAAGTTCACCAATTTTCCTGATGGAATTAGTTAGCTCCTTCAAATTTAATCTATTTTTATTCCTGCTCATTTGACTGTTGTATTTCTACACGTACATGCTGAATTGAGCAAAGTCTGCTGGACATTTTCTCTACAGAGGTAACACTGCACAGATTCTGGACCGGAAAGAACAGGAACCATGTCACCACCGTTGTGTACCCTGACATCAGCGGCTGACATGTAAATAGTCATGGCAACAACACGGGTGAGTCCAATGCTGGCCTGGCCAGACAGCACATACAGCCAGTCCTCCTACTGGGATGAGGGGGAAAGTGATAGCTTCTACTCAGCAAGCAGATAGTGTTGGTTCTTTTCAATTTGCAGGGCTGTCATGTTTAAATATGAAAATGTTGCTTATAGTCAAATGTTAGTGACAGCAGCCTGTGGCGTCTATCATGGTTTGCACTCTTACTCCTGCTAAAAATAGGCTTGCTTTCTCTGGATTCCTTCAAATTCCACATCTGCAGGAAGTTTTTGTTGCTGTTGCTGGCCTTTTCCTTTCTTTCTGAAAGATTACTGTTCTTTGGCTCTGCTGGGGCCCCCCCTTTCTTCCCCTCTCTGGGAGAACGCCATTCAGAAGGATAATAAACACCCCAGGCTCAGACAGTCCCACAAAGACCTCATGTCGGTTCTCAGTTATTAGCACAGGCCTCCACCTCTGAAGCCTTTAGTGAAGAGGGAACTGGGGCAGCTACAAGGGGCAGAACCATACGACCTTCAGAAGTAAAGGAACGGAGGCTGATGGGGTTGGCTGGGCAGGGTGGAAAGCACAACTGGACAGCAAGTCTTCTGGGTTTGGGCCCCACTGGGAAGCACCTGCCGAGCAAACAGCCTGCTCTCTCCAGCCTGCCAGAATCATTTTGTTTTCCAGGTATTAAATTCATACTCTACAAACGGTAACTATGGTAATGATGCATTTATTTAAAAATTACCAGTGAAACAAATGTTCAACTCTTCTCAAGGCAAGTATTCAATTGCCTTCATTAATTCCATGGGGGGTGTGTGTGTGTGTGTGCGCGCGCGTGCAAGCATGCACACAAAAAGAGAAAGATGGGGAGGGGGTGGGCATGTGGTTGGAGCAAATGGTATTATTGCTTTAGGTATGTTCAGAACCAGCCAAACAATCATGTTTGGAACAAGACCTGAATGCTTTGAAATGCTCAAGAGCTTTATAACACATTCAAATCACTTGAAGAGCTTCTCCTCAGGCTCCCAGAATCCCTTGGGGATTTTGATTCAACTATTCTGCATGGGCTGAGCCTCCCAAGGGTTTGCATGGTAGCCATGTGGCACCTGCGAGGACTTTTCGAGCAAAGGCCATACATTAGCATGTGGATCCCTGGGCTGCTCAGACCTACTGTGTCTCTTCTTTCCCAGACCACTGCGTCTCACTCCCTGCTGCCTCTGTGGACCATTCCCCTCCGATACACCCTCCTCTTCAGGAGCTAGCAATGATTCTGGCCATGAAACATCTTACAGGAGACAGTCCAGAGACATCCCCAGAAAGGAAGACAGCCAGCTCTGCAGCCCTGGGTGGGCTGTCTTGCTCAGGGAGACCCCAGCGAGCTCTGGACCAAATGGGCACTGTGGAAAGGGAAGAATCCATCTCATTTCCCTTCTACTCGCAGTTCCTCCCAGGTGCCTGACATCTGATGCATGCTTGATAGAAGTCTGTGGACGTGTCAAGTGTTTTCTCAGTTTTCCCCAGAGTTTACAACCTACGTGGCAGTACAGGTGGCCTTCAACTGGAAAAGATGTGACTAAGAAGAGGTGGTTGTAAATGAGTTCCTATGAAGTGGGCCCTATGTGGGTCCCAACTTGTCTTAAGGACACTGGATATGTGTATTTAGAGTGGGAAGAGAGGTCCTCGTAGAACTGGAAATCCTCAGTCAGGAATGGGTTAAAGAGCACCAGATGACTAGGAGCTGGCAACACTTGGGTAGCACTTTAAGATCATGACCCCATTGCCCAGTCCTGACTTAGTGTTTTGCTCCCACTTTAGCACTCCCCTAGGGCCAGTGATGGTCTGGTGGGAGTAGGGCTTCGTCAGCAGGCCTTCCTGGAACCTCTGTCCTCTTCCTAATATTTAGGACTCCTTATGCATAATGGAGCTAGGCAACAAGATTACCCTCTCACCAGGGCTGCCAACACCACTTACTACCTCAGTCCCTCAAGATCAAGCAGGAAGTCCTGGGAAATGTATCAGTTACTGACGTGTTAAGTACAAATTCTACACTATGAGTTCACTTAAGAAAAAGAATCTCTGCACTGTGCTCCATGGCTGTTCTGTAATTTCTCTCTACTATCCATAGACACCAATTCATTCTTGGGATTTGCTCAGGAGCAGGAAGTGTAGCCTAAGAGTATACAACCTGGGGCTTCTCTTATCTATAAGAGCTATTATTATAAAATCCTATCTCCTTTGACAGTCTATACATACCTCTCTGAAGTGGTGGTCTTCAAGTTGGGGGTGGGGTATTCCAGGGGGTACAAAGATCATTCACTGAAGTAAGGGAAGAAAATATTAGAATGCCTATTTATAGTTACTGTTAATCATTTCTATTTGTGTGAGAATTTATAATTATATAAAGATACTATAACAGTACCTCTATACAATTTACAAATAAGTAAACAGTGTGGGCATATGCTCAAAAATTATTTTTACTGATGAGGTGTGTGATCAAAAGCCTGCTGAGATCATGGATCTAAGTGATACAGTCTGGCCTCATTGTCATTTACTAAAAGTATCAAATAGGGTGTGAATAGCTGGGAACATATTTGCTGATACTCCCTAGATTTTCCCTTGGTAGTGGTGGGTTGGGGCGGGGGAGTAGTGTTAAAGAATAGATCAAAAGTGGTGGATGTCTCTTGTTTCTGTGTCAGGCTAAGGGGCTTTCTGATGCCAAATCGAACAGACTCACTTGATTCCCTCCCCTCAACAGGATGTGATCTGTTCCTCCTCGGGACCCCTCTTTGATACTCTTTCCCCTGCTCAAAGCACAAGTCACTATAATTTCTGTTGTCTCTTGAGTTCCTGTCGTATCTGCCCTTGAGGGCAGTATCTGTTTCTTAACTTATCTCCTGAGGACCTTGCATGCAGTATCAGATGGAGAATACTTGGAAACATAATTGAACCCTTCATTTTAAAAGAGATGTCGATTTCTATAGCCAGGTCACTGGGCATGATGCAGCATGCAGCATTTACCTGGCTTTAGATTCCATAATCAGCAAAAGCTAAAAAATAGCTTTTAAACTTACCATCCTATGTCAGTCCTCTAAATTACTGCTGCCTTATTTTTGAAATCTCAAAAATAGTAATTCATTTCATTTTTTTAAGGAAAAGAAAAAAGACATTCTAATACCATGCAACTATAAAAGACATCAAGTCAGAAAGAAAAGAGAATCCTCCCCAAGAAAGGACCAGGACCTCGCACCTCCACATAAAGTATACATCCAGCACCCCCCCCACCCCCCGCATTTTTCTCATCTCATTCCTCATTCCCCAGTCCATATATCACCATCGAGGAAACTCGGAGGTGAGGGGAAACAACAACACACAAATTCCAACCAAATCACTGGCAGCATTTTGCCCTACCAGTGGTCAAAGGAGAGACAAGCCCGGTTCTGAACAAAACCATAATGTATAAGATGTAAGATGTTTGTCCCACCTTCTTCATCTCTCTGTCTCCTTGTCGGTTATCTATCCTTCCTTCAGGACCCTAGTCCCAGGCAAATGAAATTCAAAGTGCCAGTCATCATAAGGCTCTTACCTTAGATGGCATTCACAACCCAAAGAAAGTAACCTCTAATAGTGGAATTTTGTGTGAGTGGGTAGCCCATCCTTTCCACTTGAGTAGCCTCTCAAATCACAGCACATTCATGGCTACAAACCAACTCATGTCTCTCTAGAGCTGGCCCTGTAAAGAGGCCCATAGCTCCAGCAGCCATTAAGATCCTGGATTGACACAGTGTGTCTCATACCTGGTAAGGGGCAAAGTTCTCTATGGAACCCCATGAGAAGCTGATACGGTTAATTCTATATTTGAACTGAAAACAATGTTATACCCCCAAAATATAATTATACGATTATATTGCATGT
The DNA here is from genome assembly GCF_000951045.1 of Mandrillus leucophaeus. NCBI lineage: Eukaryota > Metazoa > Chordata > Mammalia > Primates > Cercopithecidae > Mandrillus > Mandrillus leucophaeus. The sequence continues at coordinate 383,127 of NW_012105442.1, forward strand.
GCATAATCAAGAAAACCCAACCTCAAGCCACATACTGCTCACATGCACACAAAAGGCTGCTGAACTACACATGATCAGCTCTTTCTGAGTTCACCAGTGCTCATTTTTTCCTATTGCTTATTCAGTTTGATAAGTGCTAGCATATGCTTGCTACAATAGGTACCAGGTGCCAAATGTGTAAGAAAAAGTAGGAGAGAAACTCTTAAATGGAAAAAAATTATATTCATTAACTTAATTTTTTTCTGCAACAATGCCAGCATTTGACATCAGCAGCAAAGCACGAGGGGCCAGCTGGAGGCGCACCAGTGTTCCTTGGGAGCTGAATGATAACAGACCAGAATATTTCATGTTGGGCCTGTCCCAGAAATTCCAGGTGGCTACAGACATGATCCTTTAAGTTACTGTCCACTTCCTGTTGTGCAACAAATTGTCACCAATTGCCTGAAAAGAATCAGGACACATTATCTGACCAATGTTTGTTCTGCTGTGGGTGGGGTATGTAAGGCAGACTGGGATGTGTAGCTGGAGCCCCAAGTCCTCTCCATGATTTATAGTGTGACAACAGGCAGAACATTTAAAACCAGGTGTCCTGGAAAATGTACATGAGCCATATCAATAACATCACCCACAGCATGTCCCTGGGACTGGACTTAAGGTCAAATGCTCACCAGCCCCAGTGCTTTGCCACACACACCTTCTTCCCAGTTCCCTTTCTCAGGGCAGATTCTCTCCCAACAACAGGAGAAATCCAAGGCCAAGGAGTCTACCAGGCACAAAGCTCCCTGACCTGTTCAAGGGATGGGGGTGGTGATAAGTTCCAACTTGGACATCACTATAGGCAGTTCCTTTGAAGTCGTGGGGCGGAGGCTGGGATTGCCCCTGGCTACCTCTCCTCACAGTGCACATTCATCTGCCTGAGCAGAGGGAGGCCAGCCAAGCCCAGCCTCTCCTGCTCCTGTAGGCAGAAAGCAAGGTGGAAGGAAGAGGGGATTCCATCCCCCACCCAGACCTTCAATGTAGGAACCCCCTCTTTTCCTTCCAGAGATTAAACAATAGAGCCCAAATTACAAGCACACAAAGGCAGTTTGGGATTTAGATAGTTATTAGCTGCCTCGCCTTTTCTCCCTCAGCTGGAGCCCTGAAGCTCAGACATCAAATATCTAGAAGCAGTGAAGAAGAGAGCTGAACTTCCTGGGGAGCTGCGTTCCCTTGAATGCTGTATCCCTGCTGCACCCCCACTGCCACCCACCTCAACCTGTTACTTGTTGCGATTCCAGCAAGACATTCTCTCAGCTGTGGATAAAGTTCCATCTAGGGGCCAGGCGCAGTGGCTCACACATGTAATCCTAGCACTTTGGGAGGCCAAGGCGGGTGGATCACCTGAGGTCAGGAGTTCGAGAACAGCCTGGCCAACATGGTGAAACCCTGTCTCTACCAAAAATACAAAAATTAGCTGGGTGTAATGGTGCGTGCCTATAATCCCAGCTACTCGGAAGGCTGAGGCAGAATTGCCTGAATCCAGGAGGTAGAGGCTGTGGTGAGCTGAGATTGCACCACTACACTTCAGCCTGGGAGACAGAACGAGACTCCATTTCAGAAAAAAAAAAAAAAAAGTAGCCTATCTGATGTACACAATATGTTTCTCAACGGCTATGAAAGAGTTTGGGAGGTGTGAATGTGTAGTGGGTATGTGTCCTATATTGATAAGGAGTTCACTGAAGCTGTCCTAAATTTACAGGCTAAAAATCATCACCCCCTAGCCTAGAGCATCTCCAACTTTAGTGTGCACAAGAATTCTGTAGCGATCTCATCAAAATGCAGCTCAGATGCAGGAGGTCTGGGTGGGACCTGGGATTCTGCATTCTTAACAGGGGCCCAGGCAATGTCCCCACTGCCGGTGGGTGGGCCACATCTTCAACAGTGAGAGGCTACAGACAACTTGGACATGAAAGATCGGGCCACAGCCATGAGAGCTGTATTTTGTGAATTTTGAACCAGGGCACAGGGTCTGAGGAAAGGTGTGGGTTTTGTTCCTGGAGCCAGAGGCAGTCTGGGAGTCACACCAGGATGCTGAAGATTCATGCTTCCTGGGACATTCTCAGACAGCAGAGACAGTGGGTCCCAAACTCAGCTTCGGAGGACACACTGTGGGTAAACTGGATCAGCTGAAGCTGCTACTGCACTCAAATCTCTCTTCTCCCAGACCATTGGAAAGAAATGTTAACGCACTGATTTAGCAAATTTGTTTTTCGCCTACATATTTTCCTTCCTTTAATTAGAAGCCATAATCTCTTATTAGGATAAGGGCAGTTAAGAGGCCGAGACCCCTGAACTGCAGCACCTCTTGGGTCCCCCACTTCAGCTTGCTGGCCCCACGGGGGCCTGGAAATGGGGTTGCCTGGTCTTTAATATTCTGGTACAAGTGTCAGCCTTCCTTTGACTTGCTCTATTCCCACTGGGACTTTAAAAAAGAGCTATTGTAGTATGTATATAAAATATGAGAACAAAAGGGAAATGTATCCAGAGAATACAGGAAGCACAAAGGCTGTCTGGTTGACGACTAATTTGTTCAGCATCAGAATTTGAGGCAAATTTGAGCATGGGGGATGAACATGCAGAGTGGAGGGGGGAAGAGGAAGAAGGCTCTGAGCAGACTGACAGGTGACAGGGACCTGAAGGGAAGTGAGGCCAGGGAGAAATTCCAGGGACCAGATGGCCAAAGAATTTTTATGAACTGAAATGTCATATTTAATTTTAAATTTTTCACAGTGCTGTGACATAAATGCCCTTCACTAACTTGAATCTTCAGCGAAACTTGCTGCATGTACATGCACGCACCCATGAAGACACACACATGCCACTGCCTGATGAGAGATTCACAGGCTCCAAGGTGCTGACACAATGTGCAGGTCTGGGTCCAGAAACCTCACCCCGCTTCAGGGCCAACCTGAAGGGTGTTATTATGCCATGTCACTGAGGGTGCCCTCATAGGCATATTGCAGTAAAGGTTCAGGGAGCCCGCCTGTCCCCTGACCTCACATTCTTAGCTTCCAAAGAGAAGGAGGTGGGGAGAGGAGACAGGTAATAAGGAGGGGGGTGGTGGGGATGGGATGTGGGTAGAGGTGGGGTAGGGGTAGAGGTGGGATAGAGGGTGTGGGGGGATTAGGGGGTGGGGGCAGGAGCCACTCTTCATAAGAGGAGTGGCCAGGTCTCTAGAACAGGATGAGCAGTGAAACAAAATTACATCACAAGACAATAACCACAGCATGCATAAACAAGAATTGCCCAAATTCACTAGGCAAGGATTTATCTCACAGACCAAGGCTACTGTATCTGCTAACAAGCATTCACAGATGACAAAACCAACAAGCAAGTGGCAAAGGAATACTAATAGAACACCAGAAACAGTCCAGCCTGCTTAGACAGCTTGATTATAGATTTGTGAACCTGTTGGCTCCTGTTTATGACTTTCATTTCATAACCGTATTAAAGATGGCAAAAATGACTCTCAGTTCACACAATGGGAATTAAATATGTCAATAATTCACGGCATTCTCAAAAGACTGGCACATTTCCAAATGCTGGGCCACCTGAACTCATTTGAAGACCAATGATTTATGAAAACAGACACTATAGGTGAAACAGAAAAGGGTGTGCAAATCTTGGGACATATGGTCATCACATGATAGCCAAGGTGCCCATGTCTGCCTGTGAGTATGATGCCACCAACAAAGGATGCCCCCAATAGAGCCCTGAGTCCCAGCCAGAAAATAAGAAAACTTTCCCAAGGAGACCCAATTGCTCAATCCAAAGTTATTTCCTTCCCCTTCATTTTCTGAACATTATTGCAGGGGCTGGAGATTTGGGGAACTCTAGGTCCCCAAAGCATGAGAGCTACAGGCACCCTGAGTGTAGTCCTACTTTCTCAGAAACTCATGATGAGACCTCATGGTATCTCACATTTCAGGGAAAAGGGGCCTGCCGTGGATATGCTAGCTTAGTGCATCTCTCTGAGCATAGAGGTTTCCTTCATGCCCCCAAAGTACTTTTTGGGGGTCTTCCATTACATGGTACTTAAGCTGCTTTTGAGACAGTTTTCCACTGTGTTTTAAAAGTCAGCCCTGGCATGTCTGTAAACATCAGTTCATATTCCTGGAATAAATCTTTTTTGTGTTCCATCCTACTACCCACAGGGGTACAGATGGCATGTTTTATGTGGTGGCCACTATTTACAATTCAACCCCATGGAGGCCCATGAGATGCCACAAACGTAGCCCACACAGGAAGACAGCCCCTGGGGCAGAGACATCTGTCCCGACAGGCCAGGAGTGCCAGGAAAGGACACACCTTGAAAGTACACGGGGTGCCTCTGCCACTGACACCCATTCTTCATTCAGGGCATCCCCAGAAGGCACACTGGGAGGCAGGCTTTGCCCAAGTGTCAGCAGAGTGTCCATGGCCAGTGGCCGTAGCAGGGAAAACAGCACACAAAATGCCCAAAATTGGCTGCAGAGTTTAAAACATCAACAAAGCAAATCCTTCCTGACCAGGAAGGCTTACCACATTCATTTGCATGTTCATGAGCATCTGCTAGCTGAGTATCAATGTATCCTTCTTTCTATTCTGATGGACAGCAATTAATCACAGTAGATCTGCCCTGTCAGTACTTCAGTAAACAGATAATGGAAGCAGAGGTTTTTTTGTTGGGGGGAAGGGAAAGGGAATGGGAGAAGAATCACTTTACCCAGAAGAATATTGTGAAGAAGCCCACTGCTGCCTCTGTCTCAGACTAAGTTAGCATTTGCTGAAAATGTCAACAGATTGCTTCTTGAGTTTTGAGTTGTGCAGACATCAAAAGCTTATTTTGCTTAAAATCGCTTGGTTGGTTTAGGCATTTAGAATGTCTCTGACTATGTAACTTGGATTAAGAGGTTCTTGTTGGGTTTTACTGGTTTAGCATAAATCAGGACATAACTGGAATAGACCCCTTCACTAACCTGAGCCTTTAGGCCATTAATGAAGTAAAATTTGCTCTTTGTGTTGCCTTTCTAGTGGATTCTCCTTCCTTCCTTCCTTTCTTTCCTATTTTTTTTTTTTTTAACGTGGCTTAGTTGCTATGCAGAGGCTTAGCGCTCCTGCATGGGGATCAGTTCCAGACTTTGGTTTGATTTGAAACAAGCCAAGCAAATTTGCTTGAATGTGATTTCAAAAGGTTTTCCTGTTTTCCTATTTCTCTCATCAGGAGATTGAAGGAAGCTGAGAAGCAAGTCACTATTTGAGTTCAAATAAAGCTGGTCTGATTTTCTCAAGTATTTGGTATGATTCAGGAGACACTGTTCAGATAGACAACCCCTGCTCCTCTGAAACACTGCAACAGTTCTCCAATCAGGACTGAGTCTCAGGAAGCTAATTTCAAAAGGCAGATTACTTATAATTGCAGATCAAATCTTTTTCTTCCAGTTTTACTTTTGTTTCAGTCTTTCTTTTACCCTTTCTCTATATCACATGGACTAGATGTGACTCAAAAAGTTAATGGAAATTGCTCTCATCTTAATTTAGGAAAAAAAGAGAAAGAGAGAGAGCAATGAGTACAATTTGCAGATCTGAGCACAGGTCATTACAGGTGTGTTATAGTAGTGTATTCATGAGCCTCCTGGGACAGGCATGCTGAGCTATCCAATAACTTTCTTAATGTGTAATTACACACCATTGGACTATAATTGATTAATTGAAAAGAGAATGTAGGCAGATGTGAGGGCAAGACTTCTGCTGCTCATTAAATGAATATGTCCTTGCTTCTCTTTAATAAATTAAGTGGAACTACTCAAAAGCAATTAAGTCAGTAGTGAAATTCATTAAATTTTAAGTAATTATTGGTATTAAATTCTGTAATAAAATTCAAGACTTTGCATAGTTCCATTTCAAAAAGAAGTATGATTATTCTATGGGGTCAATTTAGCGGAATGGGGGTTCCAAAGACAACTATATGTTGGACCCACTGACATTCTGTGTGGAAATCACACACAGAGAAAGAAACAGACAGAAGGGGGAAGAGGCTCTGGAGGCACCGGCCTGCCCTGCTAGACCAGCCAGGGCAAATGTGACACTTAAATTTAGGAATGGAGTCGTGTTTCCAAAGTAATTTCCAAAGTGTTTCTTGCATTTAAAATTTAATCTAAATAGTTTCAAAAAGATGACAAAAACTTATTTTTAAACCTAATGTCTTTCTACAATATTTGATACCTTCTCTAGTAGCTAAATTCAAACATACACGTGAATATGGGGAGTTGAAAGCAAATTGGAGAAAATTCTTTCCAGGTCCTACTCTTATATGGGAAACAAACCTGGGCTACTGGGGTATGGGGAGACCACGAGATGTGCAGTAGTTTAGGGATGGGGCCACAGAGAGCTGTCAGAGCCCATAGGTGGCTGCCACAACTTCTGCTTCTATTCATTCTGCCCAAGAAACTCCACAACTCAGAAATAATGTCAGAGAGGAACTCAACTGAGCCAATGCTGCCACATTCTAGACATTCCTGACAACTCCCTAGACACAGGAGAGACCTTGGAGTCTGAGCTGACTGGGGAAAATTGCCAATGGAGAGCCACACCGGCATGGTTTGTTCATTCATTCATACAGCCAATATTTCTTGAGTGTCTATTCAAAGGCTTTATTAAGATTATTTTATATACATTATATAATTTAACAATATAACTCTAAATAATTTAATAATATAAAGTAAGTATATAATGATCTTGTAAAATGAGGGGTACAGATCTGTAAAAATCGAGTTCATTTCATGCCCATCCAAAATGATTTTGTGCCCTGCACATAGTGGGTACCCAACAAAAGCTTGCTGACTAGATAGACGGCATTGATGATGTGGATTCTGTGGTAAACATGATGGTATATGGCACTTGCATAAAGTTCTCTAATTTATGGAAACTAATATCTTGGCCAGGATAAACCAAAGAGCTGATGATTATGGCAGCTGATACTGAAAGAGAACTGATTCCAAGGCCCTTATCCTCAGGCTTCAGCTCCAACTATCAGTGTCCTTAACAGTCCTGTCATTTTTTTCTTGCAATAGAAAACTTAAAATGTAAACCCATGAATTTTGGTCTTTTTTTTTTTTTTTAACAGTAGATTCAACCACATATATATTTTTTAAACCTGTACTTCAAAATCTAAACATTAACTTTGCATGGTTAGTTTCATCATCTAAAAAGTAATCCTTGTATTGTCATTGTTTGCAGGGGCTAACACTGAGAACCAGCCTCCTAGCAGCAAGGCTGCAGGGCCACTGCATCTTGGAGGCATATTCACATCATGGGCCCTGTGAGAGGCTCCACACTGCAGCCCTGACCAGGCACAACACGTAGGGAGGTATGTGGCTCTTCCCATTCCCGTAGGAGGAAAGGCATTTCACACAGACCCTAATTCCTGTTGGAAGAGAAAAATTCCAATCCTCACACACATTGTAATTTTAGAAAGCATAACTAAAGCTAAAACTAAATCAGACAAAATAGGTATATTAGGCTCAGAAAGAAAAAAGCCAGGACAGAGGAAAGACATTAGGTCTCAATTTCTGTTTGCATGTTTTCTTACCATAATAGGCAGTTTATTGTCCCACAGCTCATTTTAATCTTGAACATGACCTTGATAATCTGTGTATGGGCAGCCCAACTATTTCAAAGAGGAGCTCTAATCAAGGGGAGATGCTCTTGAGTTTTGACTAAATGACATTTTGCCCACATTCTTGTGGATTTTTGTTTCTTTCTTTGTTCATTTTTACAACTGAAACAAGTCCCAAATGTATTCCAGACATCTAAGCCAGAACAAAGGAAAACTGATTTATCAAATCAATAATAAGTACCTAATTGATATATTCTGAAACTTATCAGCATATAAACAAAAAAGATGACCCCAAAAAGTGGGTGCTTGTGTTCACTTCCAAAAGAAAGTCAGGATTTTAAATGGTCAGGTAATTAGAATAATTAAGAAATGCGGGATTTTAATAAATTTAATTTGGGAGATCAGCAGTCTCCTTTTTTTTTCTCAAAAATCATCTTATGTTAATCAAATGTTCTACCTTTACAAACCCAGCAAATTAAATAAAATGTTTTTTCTTTGATGAAGATCTTGAAAATATTTAGGATTATTACTGGATAAATACCAGTTCTCTGTCTAGAGTCCTATACATGTGCAAAGTGTAAAGAATAAGCTAAATCCATATGATTGAAAGCTGTATATCATAAGACGGTTCATTTTTAAAATGAATTCGGGCTACTCATATGAGTTTTATTTGTTAGTATTTCCTTCTTTCTCTTAAAAGTTGAGTACAAAAGGATTTCTCTTTATTAATTACATTTTATTGAGCACTTACTAAATGACAAGCACACTACACTTATTATCTCAATTAGCTTTTACAGCAACCCTAAATGGCACATACAGTTATTCTTTCTGTTTTACAGATGCAGAAACTGACCATCCCAAGGCCACAAAGCCGGTAACCCACACAGCCAGGAAGTCATTCCAGGGCATATACACTACATGGTCTCTCTGCTCTTTTCAGGGGGAAGGGGTTATTGCATTCCTCGTACTAGAGACTCTACCCACATTTAAGAATCTTTCGTTCCTATTTTGCATTTTTGTAGTTTAAATAGTACTGATCCCTGAATCACTCTGGATCACAAATATTTTTAAACTTCAGTTTCTTGCTTCTACTTCGATCTTGTTTTTCCCACCGCACAGAACTAGCTACTTAAGACTGTTATCCAAAATCTAAATTTACAGGAAAATTGGCTTGAGATGAAATCTTTGCCAGTTATTTATATTAAGATGATCATAAAAACTTGATGACCAATATTTTTGGACAGTCATTTGCAGAGTCACTTTCTTGCCTTTCCAGCTGTTAGAAGTCTTTGTCCTCATCACAGGGTGCCTGGACTGTTCTAACCGCCTTCTAGAAGTCTCCCTGCTCCCCTCCTCCAACCCATGAAGGCAGTGCTTTCATAATGGTACTTCCTGGCTCAGGTACCTAACAGAGATCCCCATAGCCAAAATACCAAATGTAAAATTAGCTGTTTGGCTGTTACTGTTTTTATTATCTGACCACAACCTACTGAATTAATTTTATTCTCACCACTCACAGAATGATGCCAGTGCAGGCAGTCTCCCAACTGGCCCCCAAATGCATGATGCGCACCCCCCTCATCATCATTCCACATCTTCTCTTTCTCTAGGATGCCCTTCCATTGCTACCCACCCTCCAAGGACCAGCCCAACCTTCATCTCTTCCAAGGACCTATTCTTGATGACTCCAGGCCATCATTTCTTCCCTATTGAACGGACTTTACTTCCTTATTGCACACATACATATTTTAATATGTATTTCCATTGTCTAATCACCATGCTACCCCACCTGGCACCTTATTGTACACCGGAAGTACACTGTTCACATAAGCATAGCTTGTAAACTTTTTTTTTTAAAGTTCTCTTTGTCTAGCCCAAATTTGTAAACTTCTTATGAGAAGGATGCACATTTTACATTATACTTTGTTTGCACTACAACACACGACTTTTAAGCCCAGCTCTAGGGAGACAGTAGATACCTAATAAATGCATGTCGACTGAAAGACAAATGTCTTCAAAATCGGGGTAACACACACATACCCCATAACCACCTGCTTTCATGTGAATTCCACTTTTTGAGATGCGTCCATGACATTAAATACCCAGATTTTTTTTAAGGCTTTAAATCTCTACAGACATTGTCTTCATGCAGTGTATACAAAAGAATAAATTAGAGCTATGAGAAACAACTCAGACCAAATAAACCAGGGAGAATATATCCCTCGAGAAAAGGTCTTTTTTGGTTTGAATTATCAAGACTGGCTGTCTCCACTGATGCAGCTCAATTTTCAACTTGGCTGATTTGATGACAGTCAGAACATTGTTTGAAAATCAAAATGCATGAAGGCTAAGGAAAAATGAAAATAAAAATTCCATTACAACTTAATTTTTCCATGTTATTTATTTTTATGTATTCATATATAAACATTAAATTAGTATAGAAAAAATACTGCATAAATGTTTGAGATGAGTTAAATGCCATAAACTCATAAATACTTCAGTAATGCTTGTTTATTTTCCTTTTCCTATATATAAATATCCACATTTCTACATGGGATATATAAATCTGCCCTCATATATTGTATTTTATATGTGTATCTATGCAATAATGTTGCATATTTTCAAAATTCAAGCTATCTGGTAAGTACATAAATATTTCCCTAAACCAAAAATGGTGTTTCACTGGGAGTGTCTTTACATGATTACCAGACACTTTGAAACTTAAAAGCATCACTTATTGAAATAGCTATCTAATGAAGGGCCCCAAATATTTCACACATCTTAATATCTGAACACTTTTTAGGTGAAAGTCTTATCCTAGCACATGTTCAATATTCAAATATTGCCTCCCTGCCCATGTCAGGCTTTGCCATTTAAAAATGTTCATGTGTTTCTTTTCCCCTCCCTGTTCACAGAGAGAAATGAATAGCACATCCTGCTCCAATATCAAAATCAGGTTCAAATTTTCCATTCAAAGGAAACCAAACTAAAATGAGATCAGAACACCAAAAAACAGCAGAGTACTTCACATGGTTAAGTCTGAGGCATAACTTCTCCTACACAATTTGATATACTGAATGCAGATTATGAAATTCTAAAGTATAGATAATATACCTATATATACTTTGTCTCTTCTGTAGGTTGGGAAGCTCTCTAAGAGATGGTGGCGGTGGTGGTGATGGATAAGGGCATCCTAATCTATAGAAACATACTTTATCCTAATGAAATCTATAGCTTGTTTTATTGAGAGAGACAGATAAAGAGATTATTGCTCATCTACCAATGTATCTCCATGAATTTTCAAGAGAAATATTGATGGATATGTAATCCAAAATAGAACAAAAAGCAATTTTCTAGAAAAATAAGGCAAAAGTAAAGTTTCTTATTTTAAACTCAGCTTATCTGGGGTATGTCTTAATTGATTTAACATTTCACTTGCAAGAATGAACAAGCCATCTATCAGTTCCACTCAAGGAAAAGTGAACAGCATTAAAATGCTCAGCCAAGATAGCCAGAGGCCAGCCTCCACCCCGCCTCACTGGCGGCAGACATACAATCCAGAACCAACTCATAAGTATTTCATTTTTACCTGAACTAGAACCAGGGAGATATTTGATTGCATACATTCATTCAACAAATAATTCTTAAGCGTCCACCTCCATGGTTCCTTGAATCTATATCACCATTGGCTGTTACAATGCCATTATTTTAATACCACCAGGAAACACACACACACACACACACACACACACAGGCAATTAAACAATGACAGGTCATCAATTGTAATATATGACTCCCATTTCTGAGATATTAAAATGTTAGGGGGGAAAAGTGCATCTCAGAATTCATGAAAAATGGTGTGAGCTAAGCGTGGTTCTCAGGGATCCAGCAATGAACCAGAGAGACAAGGCTCTTGACACACAAAGCTCTCGGCCAGGGTAGACTCATCTGGAATTAAAAGAGAATGCCTACTGTCCTCTAGCAAAAGTCTTAGTTCCTGGTGGCACGTAGCTCTCCAGGAAGAGACAAAGAGTAGGAAGTATGCAAAAAATACAATTAGGAAAAATATTTTAAGCCAAAATGCAATGAAATACATTATTTTGAAGAATGTTGTTTTCCTGAACCTGCTCATTTGAAGCTTAACCATGGGCTGCTATCTTCCTTCTTCCCTTTTAAAATTCCCTTACCAGTCCTCCCATCTCTAATTTCTTGCCTCTCTTATTACTCACATAAGTCATTCTTCTCCACTTCAAATATTTTTTATACTCTTTCCCTTTTCCTCTCAAGAGACTTTCATTAGCTTGTTCTTCTAACCATAAACTAAGCACATAACTGAATATGATTAATATTAGTTCTGGCTGGTTACTGGTACATTTTAATATTGATAACTGATATCCTATCTGATTTCCTGGTTTTGCTTGACATATGATCTATAGTTTCCTTGAAGCCACTGGAGGTGAATTCTCTTTGGTATTTTAGGTAATTGTTCAGTTCTAGTAATTAAAACAATAAAGGAGAATGTGACTGACTCCCATATGCTATTTTATGGCCAGAAATCTCAAAAGAAATAGATCCATTCACTCTAAGGAATACAACCCTAACAAACCAAAATAGTTCAAGATTTTTTTAAAAGGCCTTAGTGATCCTAAAAAAAAAAAAAAAAGTATCAAAATCTATAGCAGTCAGATTTTTAAAAAGACACTCGAATGTTTATATCACATTGAAAAATATATTTTCTATAGTCTACAGCTGTTCTTTTAATGTCCCAAGTCTACCAAATTAAAAACTATATACCTTGGCTCTGTTCCCCACAATTTATTATGCACTGGGAATCCGCAAACATTGCCATGACTTTCTGAATAAACTGCCCTTCCTAACATTCCCCATAAATGTTCTTTCTGGCTTCAGAATTCTACCAAAGAATTGTTACTATAAAGAAACTAGAAAGAGTCATTTTGAATTAATTTCTTAATCCCTTCCTTCCACAATCACAGACTGCACTCCTTCTCTGATCCTGGAATGTAAAAATGTGTACGACCTGGCCCCTACCCTGAGAAGGCAGCGGCATGTGTTGGCCTGAGCACAAGCATGGGTGTGTGGTCAGAGATGTGGGTCAAGCTCCAGCTCTGTGCCTGCTCACTGGGCCTCCTGCCCTCACCCAGGGCAAGGAGTATCCCATCTCTGCATTTTAATTTCCCCACTTCTAAAATGGAAACAGCAATATCTACTGAGAAAAGTTACAGTGAGAATAAAGGGCCTTAAAAGGGGTCTATACAGACAGATCACAGTGCTCGTTCACTGGAGGTGCCTCACAAAGGTGGATTTCTTGTCTCCTTCCCTTAGCACGGTATCAGAGGCACACCCATTTTCTATGGCAGATATGGCTCTGTGTAAATTACATCTTTTTCCTTTGCTCCGCATTTATGTTCTTAGTTGCATATTTTAACATTAAAATTTTTACTATTAAATGGTTAGGCAGAATGAAGAGGTCTGGGACCATGTAGAGAGTTTTCCTTGAGTCTTTTTCTTTCCTTAAGCTTAGTGCTAAGAATTATTTTTGTGCTGTCCCCTTCATTGTTCAAAAGGAAATTTTGTGGGGTTTTCATGCAAATGTGCATATGTAAAACTTTCAGGTACTCCATCGCTAGTAAATTTGGTCAAGTAGTAGTCTATGATGTACTGGAAAGCAAGCAACCTTGGAATAAATCATCATAATCATAATCATAATCATAATCATAATCACAGCAACACTGATTGAGTGCCAGTTGTTTACCAAATACTGTTCTAAGCACCTTACAGGTAGTCATCACTTAGACCCCAGGCCAACCCCACCCAACAGCTACTATCGTCCTCATTTCACACATCAGGACGCAGACACACAGAGATTCACTGATTTGCTACATAGCCAGTGGGTGGAGTGGAGGAGATTTCTGAATATGAACAAAATAATCTGGCTTAAGAGTCCAAGTTCTTCACTGCAATACTATACCATTTTTTGGAAATTTTAGATTATCCTCTGAAAAGGTATTCAGATACTGCAGTACTTCATAAGTCAGCAACATTTGCGATGCCGCCAACAAGCATCTCTAGTTCCCGGGGCATAAAAAGGCAAGTGGATAGATGTTCAACCCTTTCTCAGAAGTTCTTTTACCCAAATTAAAAATATTACATTTGAGTTTTTATCCAAACAAATTGGGAGGAGACTCAAGCTGAAGAATAAAGACAGGTACTCCCAGCATCTGCCTCAAGATTTTGTTTACACTACTGTATCTTTCTAGCTCCATTTTGTTAGTAATAAGACTACTGATTGTTGAGCTTTTATTAGGTGCTAGGTATACTAAATGTTTCATATACATGATCTCATCGACTGCTGAAAACAACCCTATGAGGGAGGCAGGTGCTGTATTTATCCTCGCCATATTGATAAAGACACTGAGGCTCAGGAAGGTGAGAAACTTGCCCAGGGTGCACAGCTAGCACATCTGCGGAGAAACGACTGGGACTCCCACTCTTATCCACCAGACCACAGTGCCTCCCTTGGAGAACACACAGTCTTTCATACCTCCCTCTGGCTCCAAGAATCACTGTGATGGACTGTGTGAGAAGCCAGCATGAAAACCAAACCATTATACCTCTGACATTTGTATGCAATGGCTCTGAAATCTGAAGGGCAAAGATCCCCCATGCTCTGGAAAGGAGAGCCTGCCAAATCAAGACTCTGTCCCCCAATAAGGCCCCTATATCAGAGCAGAGCTGAGCAACTCTAGCCCTCCCTCATGTGGATTTTCTCTCAAATAATGGAATTACAAAGAGAGGTAAAATAGGGTTTGCATGCACAGGAAAGGAGGGGAGATGGTCAACTGTGGTCAAGAGGGTCTTTATACAAGAAAAGTGAAAGGACCTGAACTACAAGACTATGGCAGAAATGGGAGCCAAGAGGCTGAAGAGTGAGAGGGAAGTGGCAGACACAGCTGAAGAAGAAGGTGAAACACCAGCACAGATGGGAACAGAGGAATGTGCAGATGAAATACGACTCACGTGGAATCCATCCCTTCTGCCTGTATTAAAGTCTAGATGGTCTTGCGGAGAGCATAATTATGCCACCTCTATCAGAACTGTCTCTTGCTTAGTCTAAGATTGTGACTTTTATTTCTGGAAAGTTCTATTTTTCCAAGATAGTTTAGAAAACTATGGGAATACAGGAATAACCACAAACTAAAGGGATCTGGAAGATGGCTGGGGAAAAAAAAAAAAGGTGACACAGTCTAAGTTTCTCTAGACAGCAGCCAGTCCCCTGGGATTTTCTGGTTATTTTATACCTGTGGGGCTATTGCAGTGACTATTTCAGGAAACTGGTACATAGTACACAATGCATGCATATATCATATGATGTTTTGTTTGATGTGATGTGAGTTCCAGTGTGTGCCATCATGATTTTAATTTTCAGTGCCTGTGCTGCTCAGCTGTAACATCAAAGCAATAGTATGTAAATTCATGTTGAGCTGCGGCATAAATTTGACTTTCATTAGACCAACAGCATTAGGGGGAGGGTCTTTAGTCAATTGCACCTATTCTGAGACACCTATTAAGTTTCAAATGAAATAGGACAGTTTCTATCACCTTTCAGGAGTCCTTGTTACATCTTCGTGATCTAGCAGAAAAGTTCTAGCAATGGCTAATATATGGCAGCCATCCAGAATTTCCCCTCACGACTGTGAGAAGCTAACATGTACTGGTGAGTTTGGCTGGGTTGCAAAGACATCTGATTTTGTTTTTAAATAAATACACTTAGAACCAGGGGCCTGAGAATAAAGAAAGTTCAAGTCTTCACTGGCACTGTGATGTCTTTCACTTTAAGGGCTTTTAAAACTGGGTCTGATTGGCCAAGCTTTACCAAGGTTGTGTTGAGCAGGGAAAGAAAAGCACAATATATAACCAAGAGTGATTTGTTTTATGTATGCATTGTCCCAAAGCTCTAATTCCTGGTTTAATCAGTATCAATGGATGCTTTCTAGCCAGAGAAGAGGGATCCTAAAGATTTTACAAAAAGAAAAAGAAAACCCAAAACACTAAAAATCCAAATCTGTCCCTCATAAAAGAATACATACTTCAGAATAGTACAGCAAAAAAAAAAAAAAAAAAAAAAGCAGGTTGGGGGAGGGGGATGTGGGGAAGGAAAATGAAGCATGATTAGTCCTGAGCTCACAATTGTTGAAGCTAGGCGAAAGGTACATGGGGAGTCATTATATGACTCCCACTACTTTAATTCTGTATACTTAGAAATTTTCCATAATAATGTTTTTAATCCACAGAAGTGCTAGGAATTCCCATGAAGCAGAATTACTAAAACCCAGACTCGACAGTTATTGAGACCCTTGCATATGGGACTGCCTGCCTGTTCACTCCTTAGCCTTCGGGTACTCTACACTTGGCCAGCCTAGATACTAACCTGTGTGTGGTGCACCTGGCCCATACTTTCCCACCTCCATGCCTGTGCTATTTTCCTCTGCTGGGAACACCCTCTTCCCTTACATTTTCTGGCAACGATCTAAATCCAACCCATGAAAGGCCTAGATCAAAGGTGTCTTCCCTTGTTAAGTTTTTAATGACTGCATACAGAAAAAATCTCTTCCTCCTCTGTACTCCAAGAACTTTGCCAGTGTTCTTTTGGGGCACAGCTCATTATGCAATAACAATCATGACTATAAGAAGATGATAATAACAGCAGCTAATATATACTGAGTGCTTACTATGTGCCTGGCTCTTTATATATGTCATCATTTTCCATCCTTATGATATGCTCTGAGGTTATTTCCTTTTATTATCACATTTTACAAAAGATCTGAAGCTCAGAGAGATCCAAGGGGGTGAAACAGGGATCCAAAAGTGTGATGTGATATCAGATATGTTACAATAAATGTTAAGCCTTTGTGCCTGTGATCCTTAGCTATACCACCAAGATGACAGTGTATAAAGTCTAGTTGGGGCAAGACCTGAGAGCCCACATTTTTTATGTCTATGATACTGTATGTGCCTTATTTCTCCTACTGAATTGCATGCTCCTTTAGGGAAGGGACTGTGTCTTTTTCTATGTTGTGTCCCTACCTGCACTGTCTAGTACAATGCCTTGTACATAGAAGATGCTCAATAATGTCATGTTTATTGAGCACTGGATTAGCACGGGGTATTTCTACTGCCTAAGGCCTACATGCAACTCTTATAATCCACCTGTCTACATCCACAAGGAAATGAAATGGAAAAATCAGCCCACAGAAAAACAGCCTAAGCATCTCTTCTCCTCATCACTTCTGATCACACAGCCACAAAACTAAAGTAGTTTTCATATTCTCCCTACACTGGCATTGTAAGTGACCAGGAAGAATTCTTCCCCGATGCTATTTTTATTTCACCTCCCAGTTGTGAGCTCCCTCCCTTTCCCTCTGCAAAGCCCTCACCCCTAACAGCCTCAGGAAAAGCCAAAGGAATTCAGACGTTGTCTAGGTAATGACTCAGGAATCTGGAACTGAGGGAGACAGGCTGATTTTACCCCCCTGAGTTTCTTTTCTCTTACTTCCCCTTTCAAACTTCCTAAGCCTGGCTTTTATCCAACCACATAATACTCCATCAGTTGCTGTTATTCTTTGGTTATATTTTGACCTTCTTCCTGAACACAGGGATGTTCTCTGGACTGATCTTTTGAAAATTCGGGGAGTAGGCTCAGGAGTCTTCAGTTCCTTCTCAAAACCCTCTCAGTGTTCCTCTTCTTCGCACTACAGGTCTTTCCCCTCCAATGACCCAGCTCATGCTGTATTTCTGCAAGGTCTTTACTCTCAGTGGGCTTTCAAAAATTGAGAAAGTCATGGCTGAGGAGAAAAAGTGAGCTCATAACGTGTTTATGGTCCTCCTCATTCTAGCTCTGAACCCACCTCTCACCAGAGATACGAGCATTTGAATCGAGGAAATGAGAAGCCTTCCAGTCCCAGAAGAAAGAAGCAGTAATGATAAAGGGACCAAGAATGGAGCTGGAATTTGGGGCAAGGGCTAGTTTCACCCGTGGCTGGCTCTAAATGTTCCCTTTTCCAGGCTCTTGTAAACCAGGCTGCTATAGTGTTAACATGATATAAAATTCCTACATTTTCTTTTATTAAAAGTTTTCTTTAGTCATAAACTTAGATATGCCAGCAAAATACCCGTGTGTGTGCATGTGTGCGCGCATGCGTGCAAGTGTGCATGCCTATCTATGAAGAGGTAGGTGGGGCCACAGTGAATTGTCACATATCAAATAGTACTCGTTTCATCTAATGTCACTCATCTTGACAGCCTTTCATTTTCAAAATTAATAAAAAGCATAAGGAAACTGCTGCACAGTCACCAACTAAAGGATCTTGGCCACAAAGCTAAATATCTAGTCATCTGTGTTGTACATTAAGTGTGAAGGCACATATCACAGTTTGGGATTTAAATGGAAAAATCAATACCCTACAGGAAATCTACAGTTGCACAGCAGATTTTTCTATCAGCCAATGCTTTGTTTGTCAGTGCCTTCTGATTACACACACTTGTGTATTCCGGGCATCGATTTTGCTTTGCTTTTGTTTAAGTTACTTAATATTCCTCCCTCTTCCAAGAAGCAGTCATGTGGGGGTGGGGAGCGGGCAGAGACATTAGAGTCAGTCATAAAGTCAAGGCAACGTCCCATCTACCTGGTCAGGGCACTTTCTGTCAGTGTCTGTGGCACAGAGGACTAGTCTTCCAGCCATGTGCTCCTGATCATCTGGGGGCCCAGAGGCACCCTGTGCCTCAGTGCTTTCTCCAGAGCTCCCACGCTTTCTAAACTGGCTACTGCTCTTGCAGCAATCCATGCAAGAAGATGGCAGAACCACCCTTCAGCTAAAAAAGCACTTTGGAGTGGAGCTTGCAATCTTCTCTGACAGATTCTTTAAAAATCTGCTCTAAGCTGCACTAAGAAAACTCCAAGGATTTCCTATTTCTTTCTTATGAATGAACAAGTCTTTTTCATATAGAAGCATAACTTCTCAGAGAAGGGCTTCATAACCAGCCAAACACCATCACTTTTCTTACAGCTGAAAAAAATTAAAATTCTCCTTGGAGAAATAAGCTTACTTATGTTTTCTTTTTATTCCTTTTATTTTATCACAGGAAAGTATACTGACCAAAATAAAGCATTTCTAACAGTGACTAGAAGGACAAAGATTGTACCAAATTGCTCAAAACTACTGCCAACACAACAATGTGTTTAAGCACAGCAATGACAAAACATCTACTTTCCCTAAAGACAGCTAAAAACGATGTTCACATATATGTTTTGCTTCCCCCAGCATAAACTGACCACAACCAGGACTCAAACATGTTCATTTTTCCAACAAATAGACAAAAATTAAATATGGCATGTTACTTTTACCAATGTCTCTAAAAAGAAGTAAGCTACCCCAAAGCATTCTGATACCAAAACACAGCATAAGGGCCTCTGTGGTCTTCTGCTGAATAATCAAACATTAAAACCAAAATGAACAAAAAGGGTTTCCTCAGAATAGGTAATGCTAGCAGTCCTGGAAGTTTAAGAGTCCTAAGATAAAATATAAGGTAAGTTAAATTTTCAGAAAAAAAAATTACATTTATAAGCAGCAAATTTGCCTGTGGATTTGCTGGTCAAGGGACTACACACACAGAATGAGTAGTGCAATTGTAACTGTGCAGACTGTGGAGGGGGAAAAGGAGGTTTTGCTGTCAACATGTAGCTACTGCGGCTAGAATGGGTAAGAACTATATTTTTGTCTCTTCTCCTGCTCTTTGGACACTTTGTTTTTAATGAACAGTTGGTATCAGAGCTAAATCCAAAGACTGTTACATGTGGGATTTCCTAATGCAGAGACCTGGCAGAGCTGTACTATATTCGGCCAAAAAACTAAACAGAAATTAGACTACCTCAAAATGTAACAACTGAGCATCCTCATTCTCTTTCAGTGTTTTCATTTAGTTGGAACAAATGTTTTGCTTTAATGCAAGTGAAAAGAAAAGAACATTTAGGGACAACATAGCTAGATCCCTCATAAAGCTTCATTTTCAAAAGGAGTGTTTGAATCTCTAAATAAATGACAATTCATTCTCTGTTTACTTTAGGTAAACAGAAAATGCATTGCAGAGCACTCATTTTCAAAAGCTAATCAAGAACATTAGGTCCCAACAGATTCATTTAATAGAAATATAATAGGCATTCCTGCTTGCTTTTCATCTTGTCTGGCTGTAAATGCTAAAATGAACAGCAAATTAACCCTGCATTGGAACAGAGTCTCAATGTCACAGCTGATATCCTCCCTCTCACGACTTGTAAACATCCCCGCACCCTGTCACTGCTTTGACTCCTTCTGCATAGGAGAGACGATTAAGTTTGGCAAGAGAGTGGAGGAATACTTGAATTCTAAAGGGAGTACTGCGTGTCAACTCTGCTATCTTCCCTAGCAGAACAAAATATTACCATGTCGTCTCCTAAAATAGTGTACAATGAGGACGTAGGAGGAGGGGTGAGGGTGAGGTTGTTTTTTCCCAAGCTACATATATCAACTGTCTTTCTCTGTATTTTTAACTTTACTAGCCATTCTCCAAGTGGCTGCTTATAAACTACTAAACAAAACAAGCTAATAAAGTACAGGGCCATTCAAGCTCTATAATCAGATATAAAAGATGTGCAAACAATTTGAGATCTTAAAATTAATATTCAGTGATATCAGAATTAGCATTTAGAACTCTATACAGAAAACTATAATATTTCATAAATTATGTAATCATGAACAAACCCTTTCAAAAACTGTTTTCACTGTGCTAAAGTAACATTCTAGACTTGTTGTAAGTATGTTATTCTTACAAGTAGTTCGCAGTTATTCTTGAAGGCAAGCCTTGGAGTTTCCTTAGCATAGTGCTGCTGGGGAAAATTTTCAGCATGTCCATCTTCATCTCTAGCCTGAAGGGAAATATAATGGCCTATTTAGGGACTTACAAATAATGGAAGAAAAAAAGCTAAAAGCATAACAGCTCAGATCATTCAACAAACGGGAATCCAGAAATAACAACAATATTAAGAAGTTTGTTTAAATACGCAGTACGCCTTTTAGGTATCAAAATTTGGGATTTATTCTTCTTTACATTGTTTAGTTTGAACATGCAAATTCATTGTGGTGTAATATTTAAAACAATATCAAGCAAACCAAAATCAAATAATTTTGTTGGCAATTACCACCACCTTAGTTTTTCAGTGCACATTGTTCATTGCACATTTAGGATTATATGACATACATACGTGTTTAAACTTTTTGGCATGCTTAAGCAATCTCTAGATAACGCACTTTAAAAAAATTCTAATAGCAAGGCCATAAGAAAAGCAATCTGCATAATTATATTTTGCATTGTAATACTATTAGAGATAAACTGATTCCCCTCCAATTTTAAATAAAGATCTAAAAGGAGCGATGATCTGGTAAGAACCATGATTCTTCAATCAAATGCAGTAAAAAAAAAAATAGACTTAATTTAAAAGCTGCATTAAAAAGTTACTGGTTATTTTGATCTACGCTGTTAATTAAGAAAGCTGAAGTTTAAATGGAGACATTAACAGAACCCATTAGCAATACCGCTTGCATACAGTCTTCTTTCTAATCTCCACCGGTTTCTGGTTTGGAGTGGGAGAGAAGGCAGAGGTAGGTGAAAGGGGGCGTGTCTGCAGCACACTCATTAAACCATTCATTTGGGTGACACTTGCACTCCGCTCTGCTCTCATCTCATCTTAGCCCTAACTGCTCTCTCTTTCCTGGCCTCCTGAAATTCACAGCTGAGCTGTCTCCCTCACATATGGCTTGCATATAATTATGCATATTCCATTTTACACTGCATTAAAATGATGAGCTCCTGGCTCCCTGCCAGCTGATTTTTAAAAGCCCTAGTGAAGTAGGAAAAAGGAGAGAAACACAGGGAGAGCCGCACAGGAAGCAGCAGGTAGTTCTGTCTGCTGTCTCTTTAGATAAAATGTATGTCTGGCACCAAGGGAACAGCTGAGAACTACCTGTTGTTATGTATGGATTGAGGGGGGAGAAAACAATGAGCATACACTGTGGCAGAGATGACAACGCTTATGTATTGTTTCTCCTTTAATGGAGTAAAATCTGCCCTGATGAGCGTCACTCAGAGCTCCCTGGCTATACTGGGGCTTGTCATTTTAGAAAGAGATCCATATTTTGTACATTTTAGAATGTATTGCTTGTGTTTAAGAAAGCTGCTGCTACCTAGCCCAGGGAAGGAACTAGATGGAACTTGGAAGTGCAATGTCATGGTCAGTAATATTTAGGTTACAAGAAGTTTGTGGGGAAAAGAGACTGCTCTCTTTTGGTTCACTTCTGAGATTTATCAATATCCCTGGGGCTTGGTGCCTTTTTGTTGTACCTTTTTTTCCTACTAAATCAGACTAAAATAAAAATGCAGTTATAGGATTGGCTATATGTGACAGAGAAAAAAGTTTAATTGTTGTACATGTCCAGTGGCTGACAAGGCACTGAGACCAATGCATCTTCTGACTGCATCGGAACAACTTTGCAGCTATGCCAGGGTTTAAATTAATATAGCTCAAATGGGTCGCATTTTAAATCCCTACTGGCAAAGGCAGCAGTGGCATACATAAATGAAAGGCAGTTGTAAGAAAGCAGGAAGATGCCAATGGGCAGTGACAATATTAGACTCTTCATAACAAAATGTTAAGCCACTCTATGAGGTACAGGTCTCTTAAAGGCAGGGACCACAACAATTTCATCTTTCTTATTCTGCCATGCCCAGTGCCTTGCTTTTAGTTGATATTTAGCAAACATTTAAGTGATGGAAAAAACGCATACGTGGATAGTAAGTAGACCCTACCATAAACAACTCTGTAGAAAATGCCACCTCAAAATATGCTAAACTTGGTAGTAGCTTTATTATATTCCTGATGCACTATGATACATATGCTTGGAAACACACTTTGCATATAGTTTTCAAGGGCTACTATTTACATATGTATGTCTATATTCAATATATATGTATCTTGTATATAAATATTCATAAGGTGGAATGTGTTTATTATGCATGTACTATGTATACACATTCATACACACCAGATGCCTAGGGATATTTTCAACATTAGTGGCAAAAATACATTCATTCCACTTACACGTAAGGTGCACACAATGTTTTTTGTGTGTTTAAAGGACAAAAAAAAATCCCATTACCGAAGATTTGAATGTGCTTCCTCAAAGGGGCTACAGACTTCATATAAAGCCACATAATTTATGAGGTTAAATAAAGTAGCAGTGGAAGAGAAAGGAGAGGGGGGTTGAAGAGATTCAGAAGTGGAGAGAGAAGGCTAGAAACTTGCTTTTTTATTGAACTATTATGTTCACCTCTGCATCAAACTTCCATGGCTCTGGGAATGCCCTGTTCTCTAACACCCACCCTGACTCCAGAGTCCAAGAAATTCTATCCTTCAGCCATTTGCCATGTTTCCACCACATGCCACAGAAATGAAAAGCACGCAAAGTATAAGGAGTTCTCCAACCATCACCTTCACGTGTATTTGTGTGCACACATAAGAACTTACGCACACTTCTCACCACTGTAATCCCCTTTGCATTGTGAAGTTTTTAATGTGTAATTTTCAATTACTATGACAGGAATAAGTGGAATTCAGTGCATTCATCTAAGGCAGGAATTCTCTACCCCGGCTGCATATTAGAATCATCTGGGGTGGTCTGTTTGTTTTTGGCTTGTTTAACATATTGGTATCTGACCCCCCTCCCTTCTAAGATTCTGCTTTAATTGGGGCCTGGACACAGGTGGTTTTTAGAAAGCTCTCAGGAGATTGTAATGTACCAAGGAAGGGCGAGAACTGCTGATCTAAGGGGAGTGTCTACAGCTATCAAGGGGAGGCCCTTGGCATAGCTGCCAGAATGTTCTCTAACCACTCCAGTCCCAGGCACTGGAGTGAACCACTGTGCTATGAGAGGGGGATATACAGGTTGAGCACCACTGATTCAAAAATCTGAAATCCAACACACCCCAAAATACAAAACTTTTTGAATGCCAACATGATGCTCAAAGGAAATGCTCAATGGAGCATTTCATGTTTTGAATTTTCAGATTTAGCATGCTCGACCAGTAAGCATATACAACGCAAATATTCCAAAATCCCAAACACTTCTGTTCCCAAGCATTTTGGATAAGGAACACTCTACCTCTAGGATGTAGTCCCTATGATAGATCTTACCCTAAATATTCAAAAAGCCTGGGCAACACAGGGAGACCCCATCTCTACCAAAACAAAACAAAACAAAAAAATTAGCCAGGTGTAGTGGCATGCACCTGTAGTCCTAGCTACTTGGGAGGCTGAGCCAGGAGGATTGCTTGAGCTCAGCAATTCGAGGTTACGGTGAGCTATGATCACGCCACCACGCTCCAGCATGGGCAACAGAGCAAGACCCTGTCTCAAGAAAAAAAGATTTAAGAGATTACACAACTAGTTGCTTGTGGGCAAAAATTATCATTATTTGTTTCTTAGTTTCTGGTATGACCAATAATCTTGGAAGAACTACCGTACTGCTTCCTTAAAAAGGCCTTCCTAAACCTCTCTATCCAAGGCAAATATCTCCTCTGTGGTCTTTCTTAGACTCAACATGGTTGCAACCTTGGAATCACTGGTGTGATTTTTGTCTCCCCCACTAGCCTACAAGCTTCCTAAGGGCAAGGATGGAGTCTGATCTTCTACCACTGTATCTTCAGCCCAGCCACTGCCCGATGCCCAGTAAGTGATCTGTAAGAATGAGCTGGATCATTTACAGAACTTGGTGGCGATGTTAGACAAAATCCATAGGACCTTCCTTACCCTACATAGAGAATCAGTTCATACTGTTTTACAACATCTGATACATTAAAGTTAGAGGCTTTACTATATTTAATATATTCTACATCTGCCCCCACTTGGGGTGCCAGACAATGACTTAACAAGGAGGGTGGACATATGACACCGATGACCCCTTCAGGGAGGAATATGTGAACACTAAAATTGTTCAGAATCACTGACTCATGGTAATAATATAAAGCAGACCAACTTTTGGCTGGTTTTATTATTGTTCTTAAATCCTCTGCAGACAATGCATTCTCTAATTGCCTGTCGAGAGTAGACCACCCCACTGTCGGCTCTAGATATCCGCTGGGGCCAGAAGAATTGTGTTCATGTCTGACTTTTTTCCAGAGTGACAAGTTCTGAAAGAAGGCACATCAAGGCACTTCATGATGAACTAACTCTCTCCTTGTGTCTTATTTTCAACAGTTTTATTCTGACTAATGTGCTAGATATTTACGCCAACTACAGGGAAAAGCAAATGGGGGACTATTTTTTTGCATTTTACTACAAATGTGATTGTCAGAACAAAGGTGCATTTTTGACCTATTATTCAAAGGAAACTTCATTTTTTTTTTTTTTTGCCATAACAGAAACAAAAATCCTTCAGTTAAACTGCAAGCAATTTCCCTGTCTTGCTGACAGTTGTGTATCCATTTTCATGGTTTGCCTAACATTTAGATAAATATTAGATGATATGAGAAATTTACAGTAATTGCCTCTCTACTTCAAAAACCTCTGGTTTAAACAAACTTTGTATTCACCTCTCTTTCCCTCTGAATCAGCACCAATTCACTTCTCTTATTTTGATTCTTACAATACGGCAAACTTTAGTTCTTTAAAGAATTCACTGCTTCCTCTGGGACAAAGTCACGGTGCCATGTGCGTGTTGGAGCAAGCTCGGCATTCTTCCTCCTCTGGAGAACGCCTTTAGAAAAGGTGGAACACATTCTAGAAATAGCTCCACTTGCCTACCCCAGAGAAGTGTGATGTTTCTGACTCCATGAAAAGGTTAACAATATTGCCATTTAAGTAGAAAAATAATTAGGCTTCAGAGTTAATACCTCCCTGTGATGAATGGGAGTTTACACTTCTGTGTCACTGTGATCTCAGGATTTCTTTTGAAAACAAGCAAAGGTTCTGCCTGGAATCAGGGCTGGGGAGAGCACAGCAGAGTTTCCAAGCTTAGCCCTCCTATGCTGCAGCAGAGACAGCACATGTCAGCTCACACATGTGGCACTGTTACCGGACTTAAGAACACCAAAAACAGTGCAACTCAAAGTTGTGAGAATAAGTGTATAGTTGAATAACTGGAGAGGAGAAAATAGGGGACATAGATTTTATATTTTATAACTAATTGTTGGAACAAGAAATAATAGAATTTCTTTTTGAAATTCAAGGTAAAAGCATGGGGACACTGCTCTGAAAATGCATGGAATTTCATTTTCTGAAATCTCATTTCTGGTTTAGCCTTCCTTTCTCAAATGTGTCCACACGTTCTCTTGAGGAAGCTCAGGAATAAACAGCAGCTATCACACACTGCCTTTCAGTGTGCTGTGAATGTCTTTGTGAACTTGAACTAAAGGTCAGTGCTGTTTCTTTGTCCTGCAGTGGACAGATACCTGGGACCTCTCTTCAGCCACCCCTGCCTCTGATGGGAACAACATAGGGAGGTCTTCAGAGTAGCTCCCTGCCTCCCCTGGAGTTTCTGCACTGTTGAGCTCATCTCAGTGGCCCAACTCCTCAGGTCTGAATTCTCAGTGCCCTTCTACTGGGTCTCCTGTCCTTTAACCCCATTCTTTCTGATGGAACTAGATTCCATCTCTCCTTCTGTTGGCAGATCCTACGTGTCCTTTAAGCCTTCGTTCAGACTGCAGCTCCTTTAGGAAGTCATTGGTGACTCTTCCTCCTGGTCCTCACCTAAGCTCTGCACCCTCTGTCCCTGTATGTATTTACATTCCACACCGATTTATTGCATTGCATTATGACCATGTGTGTGTCTGCCTCTCCTACTAATCAAAGAGGTCCTTGAGGGTGGAAACTGCGTTCTGTCCAGCTTCAAATGTCCAGATCCTGGACTAGTGCCTGGCATACTATAAGGGTTCCATAAATGACAGAGTGAGCAAATGAATAAATGAATGGGTTTCTATCCTTTAACACTATGGCTGGATATTCAGCCTTGCCCTCGAGTCCCTACCAGTTGAGTGTTCTGCCTCTGAACCTCAGGAGTCTTCTCCATACCCAAGTCTTAGCAGGGCTCTCC
Organism: Mandrillus leucophaeus; assembly: GCF_000951045.1. Classification (NCBI taxonomy): domain Eukaryota; kingdom Metazoa; phylum Chordata; class Mammalia; order Primates; family Cercopithecidae; genus Mandrillus; species Mandrillus leucophaeus. The sequence goes on from NW_012105442.1 coordinate 409,959, forward strand.
TAGAGCTATCTGATCACACCTTCCTCACACCTAGACCTTCACCAACTATTCAGTGCACTTCTGCCCAACATCTGTTCCTCCTACTTGGTTAGCTACCAGGGTCTTGGCCTCACAGAAGATTTTGCACTCAATTTGGACTTTGGCCAATCATCTTTTCGCCCTACATGCTTCTCTCCTCCACATCCCTGCTAGATTGATCCTCTGGTCTTTGTCCAAAAAATTCTCACCCTCAAAAGTCCATTCCTTGATTAAACAACTGGGCACCTTGTTCCCTGTTTCTGATATCTCACCTTCTCCTAGAGTCTCAGGTCTGTCTGAGACTCCTTGGTTACCATCCATGTCTTATCTCCTCTACCAGACTGGAAACTCCTTGACGGCAGAGACCATGCATTATGTATGAAGTCTCTTATATAACAAACAATCCTGTAAATATATATCGAATGGTTTCATTAGCCCTCACTCTTCCTTAAGTCAAGGCCTGGAGTGTTCTGTTTTTCTCTACTCTGAACTGCTTACCTCTATGAATGGGTATCCCTTAAGTACGAGTTATTTATATGCAAATATTCAAGTCACTGAACAGACTGTAGAGAGTTGCATGGTTCTCAAACAAAATTATGTGTGCATGCAGCTTGGGTGGAGGGCTTTCTCCTGGACACAGGGCTCCCACCTGGCATCAGGCTCTCTGCTCTGGAGATATGCCAGTAACCCAGAAACATCCATCTCTGGACCCAGGCATCTGCTCCATTCACATTACTACTAATGTCTGCATCAGGATCCCTTGCCTTCCCTTTCATCTGCTTGTCGATTGTCTATGGGGATTTCTGCAGTGGTGCTGTTTTACTTCGTTCTTTTAACCAAATGTATTTAAATTCCCATTTAGCGTGTAGGCTGTAGGAGAAGCTGTTTAACAGAGAAGGCCCTCCTAATTCTCCATCCTCCTTAACTGGCTAACTGACAGGCCTTCTCCATATCTCTTCAGGCTCCTCTGACAGCTCACACACCTCTGATGGATGAGATGGACTTATTTGCTGCAGCTATTTTTTCACATCATGCAAACCTTTATATATATCATAAATTTTTAATATCCAATTTGGAGTCTTCAAAGAATAATGGTAACAAATATGCAACATGAAGATAATGGGAATCGAATCATGTTTATGGCCTCCATGAGCATCTCCTTAAATGATGTCAGGTCAGAGCCCCTCAGAGCTGCACGCATGTGAGGCTATGGGGCTGATCTTGTGCCTGATTAATGGCTGCCTTTACTCGGGGGCCCTAATGGATTGCATGACAGTTATGGCAACAGATTCCACATCAGCCTGAAATACAGCTTCCACATGAACTAAAATATATCATGCTCATCCCAGCACATTACCACTGTGTCTGGAATAATCAGAGCAGTTGCTTAAGCAGTTCTGAAAATGTCTGTTTTTACTTTTTATTTTTAAATCTATTTTTCCTTTATTGGACAGGTGACCCTTTTGCATTTATCTTGCAGGGCTCTTTCTCAGGTCACCTGAGTGTCTTTGTTTGGTAAGAATTTTTATATCACAGCATCTATAGGTAAGGCCCAGCAGCTAGGGGCATGCAGCTCCCTTCTTTTTCATTCTCTGCTAAGGCCACGCCACCTCAAGCCCCAGGCAGCTTCTGATTACTCCGGAAGCTTAATCGACAGTGGATTATCCAGGCTCCTTCCCCTTCCCCTACTTTCCTCCTCCGCCCACTGCCTGCCTTTTGGCTTTTTACTAGTCATTTGCATCTATTACCCAGGGACACAGTGAGGGGAAACAAAAGGAAGGGAAACACAAATGATTCCACTTTGCTACTGGTTGGCACCCATAAAATGCTTAATTAATAGACCTAATCTAGGCATTTCAGGTAGTCCTTTTATTCCTTTTCTCTGAAATTACTAGGCAGAAGGGGGTTGGGCTCATATGATTATATGCAGACCTCATGATGGACCTGAGAAATCAGAGAAAATGTTAAACAGGCAAGGGCTAGAAGGGAACTCCAGGACCCTGTCTGTAAGGCTAGAAAAGGATCCAGATGTTACAGAGGAAATTCACTATCTATAGGATGCCTCGCCCAGAAATAACCTGGCCTCAAATGGGATTAAAAAACACAATACTAACCAGATTAAGATGCTGCTCCGGTTATTATCCGGGATTGATAATAACGGCTAACATTTCTACAGCTTTTCATGTATGCACCAGACACATCCTTAGTGCTTTATATGTATCAACTCATTTAATACACACACCCATACATATATCAAGGAAAAAAAATGACTTATGAAGTAGGTACTATCATTATCTCCATTTTACATAAGAAGAAGCTGGGGCACTGAGACGTTATGGAGTTCACACAAACTCACACGGTTACCAAGTGGCAGAACCAGGATTCAGACCCAGGCAGTCTGGTTCCAGAATCCCCATTCTACACACTGATGATCTCCCACCTGCGTGCTGATGGCAAAGGTAAATCGTGTACAATAACTTGAAAACATGGGTGTCATTACGTTTTAAAAACATGTTACTAAGGGAAGTTTCCAAATTTCGTTGGTTTTAGCACTCCAAGATTGAATATACCAAGAAAATTAGGAAAATAGAGTGTTTAATGACAAATGTAACAGAATCGGGGGGTGGGGAGGTGGGGAAGATGGGGGAGGAGGGTGCGGGGGAAGGGAAAGAGGCAGTCTGCAAAGAGCCCAAGAAAAGGGTTCCCTGCAGCTTCAGAAGCAACGTCAGTAGGTCTCTCGTGAAGCCTGCGGAAGATGGTATTTCAACATCTTCAACACTAACTTTTTTTTTTTTTTGAGAGACTCTCACTCTGTCCCCCAGGCTGGAGCGCAGTGGTGCCACCTCAGCTCACTGCAAGCTTCGCCTCCCCGGTTCACGCCATTCTCTTGCCTCAGCCTCCTGAGTAGCTGGGACTACTGGCGCCCGCCACCACATCTGGCTAATTTTTTTCTATTTTTAGTAGAGACAGAGTTTCACTGTGTTAGCCAGGATGGTCTTGATCTCCTGACTTCGTGATCCGCCCACCTTGGCCTCCCAAAGTGCTGGGATTACAGGGGTGAGCCACCGCGCCTGGCCAAACCAACTTCTTTAATCTGATTCTTATTAAATAAACCTCAGATCATCAAGTATGACACCTAGGTCTCTCAATACCAGAAAAGACATGTCCTACCAAAACTCACTCAGTTCTGCAGGTCCTTTAGCAATCTCCTTTGTGGACTTCTAAAAACGTCATCAATATTATGATACAATTTTTTTTAATCCTGTAGGTGATGCTGTACAGACTACAAGGGACATTCATGCTATCTTGTCTCCTGTATTTCTGGCACTTGGTATACGAATGCAGATTGTGACTTTGGTCAACATGAGTCAGTTCATCAAGGCAGTGGATATCCCTGGACCAATCAGTGAAACTGAGTCCCTGGATGTGCCTTGTCAAGAAACCTGCCCAGACTGTGGTGATTGTTTTGGGGGGTGAGGGGGTGGAGCACAAAAAGCCAGTTGGCCAACCTCTGCTCCATCCACAACGCCCTCCACTCCTAGGAATAATAGAGACAGAAGTACAACAATGCAGCCCTGAGCAGGTCGATGGCTAATTAGCTCAAGTTGGTGGGAGCACAAAGCAAGAGGCTTAGGTCACTGCCCTGAGTGAGTTAGCTTGCTCTGTGTCACTGTCACAGAACACACCCTTCGTCATGACCTGCCATGTCACATGTGTACAGGTCTTGGCAAAGGGGAGACAGACACCAGAAAACATGTGAAAGGATGCGGATGAATCAGTGCACATCTCTCACTGCTTCTGGAAGAAATAACTCACAGGGCATGTGCTGGTGAGGGTAGTCATGGATAGCTGAGTCACAAACTGAAACAAATGGTGTCCGTGAATTAGTTACTAATCCTGAGGTCAAGGACTATAAATTCTCTACTAACAGCAATACTTGTCAAAGACATGACGTCACAATTGTTATTTGTAACAAGAGCTCAGCACTCAGATCAACTTAACGTTCTTTTCTCCCACCAGCAACCACAGAAATGCTATAATCAGGGTCTGGGTATAACCAGGGTTGCCTACATCTGTTCTGGCCAGTCCATATGCTAAGCCTCAGTTCACCTCATCCCCCAGATGCCCACCAACCAGCAAAGCAGGCCTGCAGATGCTTCAAAACCGTTCCCAGCCATCACCCTGCACTCTCGCCACTCATTCCCCGCAGCTTCAGCTTGAGCCCACTTTCATATGGTTCCCAGCTCACCACCCTCACCCTGACTCTGGCCCTGCCCTGGGCCCTTTGATCTGTGTACTCGGCCTGGCTGGAGCTGACTGTCCTCCATGGGTATGGCCTTGGTCCTGCCACTCTGGTCTTTATTCTGGACAGACATAGGAAAGTATTCCACCCTGGTCACTGCTCTGGCCTGGGACAGTGTTACAGTCAGCATTGCATAATGTTGTCCAAAATATAATTTGTCTTAAAGGTAAGATTTCTTTAGGAAGAAGTATGAGTATTATACAATATATGTAAAGATCTAAAATCAGCCTGAACATGAAGGAGAAAGCCTAGAACCAGGACAGAATCCTGACTTTTACTGTGCGCTAGCCACATAAATGTTCTGACAGATATGCAGCAATACTGCGACTTCTGCCAGTGGATGTAGGCAAAGGAAGAAGATGAGGTAACACATCCCTGGTCTTTCAGACTGTGAAGTTCAAACATGATTCTGAGCAGGATGGTCCTCCTGACAGCTCCAAATATGACCCATGTGCCACTTGACCTGTTAACGGAGGTGCTGTCAGACTTAAGGAAGAAAAATATCTGAATTACTCTGCTTCCAAACCCAGGACCAATGAAGGCGAAGAGGCTTCATAAATAATGACCTCTGCTCCAACGATACTCTCTGGAGTCTTTGTTTTAAATCCCAGCCATTCTGCAGATGATGAATTGAGGTAATAAAAGGTGGGATTGTGGCATGCTTAAACAGTGGATAATCATTTCAGCAGAATTTGACTGGGGTTTAGGGACACACCTATTGAAGCCAACAGCTGAGTATCAAGTTAAAGTTCATTTCTGGATGACAACTTTAGTTAATTGTTGCTCCTCTGTCACCCTCTCTTCTTCTTTCTCCCTTCTCCTTCTCCTTCCTCTTCCTCTTCCTCTTCCTCTTCCTCTTCCTCTTCCTCTTCCCCTTCCCCTTCCCCTTCCCCTTCCTCTTCTTCTTCTTCTTCTTCTTCTTCTTATTATTATTATTATTATTATTATTATTATTATTATTATTACATTTCCAGGAGGCGTATTTTGGGGTCAAAGCCCAGGTGAAGAAAGACAAAAAGTGACCTGGGTTTCCACATCCTCTCCCTTCTTAGTATAAACTGAGAACAATAATACGTGGTTCTGCCTTGCACAGTGAGCAGCCCCACCCCTTCTGTTTGCTCCATTCCCTCCCTCACTGAACCTTTCTAGTTACCAAAATTTTCAAGCTGTCCCAGTTCCTCTGCATCCTGATCTCTCAACCACCCAGAGTTGCTCTAGATGGCATCTCAGAGATGACTGGAAGCCCCACTGTATGAAGGCTGGACCCCACTGGGGAGGGCACCACCAATTCCAAAACCTTCCAACTCAGTGACTACTTCATGGAACTGTCATCAGGAACAAAGGAAGAAGATTCAATATAGAAGCCACTTTTACAATAATAATAAGATTTAATGATTGTTCTGTGCCGGACCCCGTGCTAAGCATTTTACAGACTTTGGCTCATTAAAGCTTCTTAAACCTTTAGGAAGTGCCTATTACTCACCACCTCCATTTTGCCAGTGTAGAAACTGACATGTAGAGAAGTTAAGCAACTTGTCTAAGACCAAAGAGCCCATAAAGGGCAAAGCTGAGCTCTAAATGCAGGTATCATGACGCCAGGCGCAGATCTCAACCCCCATGCCACACTGCTTGTGTGCCCCAGGAGCACAGTTGGCAGAAGCAGCATGGTGACGATGAGTGACAGAAACCGCAGGGATTACTAGAAGGCAGAGAAGTCGTGGCTCAAACCCTCACATCCTTGCAGGTCCTTGTGGGTGAGAGGGAACACGCCCTCTGGTCTCTCCCCTTCGTGGTGAATTATTGGTGTCCAATGCAGCTCAAACAGAGGGATGGTGAGGGAGCTGGCACCTCATGGGGGAACCTGAGAGCCAATCTCATAGGCCGAGGAACACAGCCAAAGGCTGAGCAGACCCAAACCCAAAGCCCACCAGTATCAGCGGGGTGGCCTCTCCACGTATTCTGGACTTGGGGTATGGGACCAAGATGAGGCAAGGATGGTTGGATGGTGGCTGCAGATGAAATAGGAGTGGTGCCAGCGAAGTCCTGTGAGTCGGCGTGAGAAACCCTGCATAGAGATGGGGAAGGAGACATCCCTGAAGCTGACAGACTTCTCACCAGAGGGTTCACTCATTTTGAAATCTCTTAAATTCCCGTTTCATGTGCACATCCCACAAATGAAAGATTATGGGATCTTTAGTGATCCCATAATCAAAGTGAGAGTGAGCTCAAATCTTTTCTCAGGTTCCTAGACAAACTGAGACACGTTCTCAAGGACACGGGATTCTAGATTCATAAACCTCCTCCTACGGTTCTTGCCTAATCACAGAATAGAAAATTGTTATTCTTTGATGTGGAAAATAGTAAAAGGGGAATGAGAATGATCATTTCATAAGATTATTGACATCAGCCTTCCCTTCTTAATAAAAACAGGCAGTGTTTACATGCAGTCAAGTATCCTAGTATAATAAAGAAATTTCCGTCATTTATTTGTCTTAAGGGATAAAAGACTTTTTGCCTTTGAGTTATAAAAATGTTTTGACTGGTTCCATAAACTGTAGAATGCAATACTCTATATCTATACCAAAGCACTATATGTGTCATTGTGGCCCCACAGAATGCAGACATGGGGCAAGGGCACTTAAGTAATGTTTTCCTTAGGTCTCCATTCACTCATTTAGTCATCTGTTCTTCACTCACTGAGCATCTACTGTGTGCCGGGCAGTAGTAGACAACTGAATAATCAAGCACCTAAAATGAATGGTATTCAGCTCGCATGCTCAGTACATTTTAATTTTTTAAGTTCAATGATAACAATAAAGCAAATGGTCCCTTGAAAGCTCTATTTATATCCAATCTGGAGTGTCAAAGATCATATATTTATATCCTGTTTAAAACTTAGATGTTTAAATAATTACAATTTTATAGCGGTAAATAAAAGTAAACTACGAAAGGCAAGAAGTAGAAAATACTCTTGTTAGCAGGCAAGAATTTTAAGGAAGTAAAAAGCAAGAAAAAGTGAGAGCAAATTCTCAAGGGCTGAGCACCCCA